>NC_092112.1:37338562-37666209 GCF_045679555.1 Salvelinus alpinus | reverse complement strand
ATACCTTTTGAGGAGATCTTTCGGTCACACTTTATTTGGATAGTCTGGATTTTCTATCTGTAGATGCTCTACGGATGGTCATACCATCAACCAACTATTTGCTGATAAGCAACTGCTTGATATGGTTAGGGTTAGAATAAGGTTCAGGGTAAAGGTATACCACCTTTCTGTCCCTGTATACCGCCTTTCTGTCCCTGTATACCGCCTTTCTGTCCCTGTATACCACCTTTCTGTCCCTGTATAACACCTTTCTGCCCCTGTATATCACCTTTATGTCCCTGTATACCACCTTTCTGCCCCTGTATAACACCTTTCTGCCCCTGTATATCACCTTTCTGTCCCTGTATACCACCTTTCTGTCCTTGTATACCGCCTTTCTGTCCCTGTATATCACCTTTCTGTCCCTGTATATCACCTTTCTGTCCCTGTATACCACCTTTCTGTCCCTGTATACCACCTTTCTGTCCCTGTGTACCACCTTTCTGCCCCTGTATACCACTATTCTGTCCCTGTATACCGCCTTTCTGTCCCTGTATACCGCCTTTCTGTCCCTGTATACCGCCTTTCTGTCCCTGTATACCGCCTTTCTGTCCCTGTATACCACCTTTCTGTCCCTGTATACCACCTTTCTGTCCCTGTATACCACCTTTCTGTCCCTGTATACCGCCTTTCTGTCCCTGTATACCGCCTTTCTGTCCCTGTATACCGCCTTTCTGTCCCTGTATACCGCCTTTCTGTCCCTGTATACCGCCTTTCTGTCCCTGTATACCGCCTTTCTGTCCCTGTATACCACCTTTCTGTCCCTGTATACCACCTTTCTGTCCCTGTATACCACTATTCTGTCCCTGTATATCACCTTTCTGTCCCTGTATACCGCCTTTCTGTCCCTGTATACCACCTTTCTGTCCCTGTATACCACCTTTCTGTCCCTGTATACCACCTTTCTGTCCCTGTATACCGCCTTTCTGTCCCTGTATACCGCCTTTCTGTCCGTGTACAGCGCCTTTCTGTCCCTGCGTACCTCCTTTCTGTCCCTGTATAACACCTTTCTGCCCCTGTATACCACCTTTCTGTCCCTGTATACCTCTATTCTGTCCCTGTATATCACCTTTCTGTCCCTGTATACCGCCTTTCTGTCCCTGTATACCGCCTTTCTGTCCCTGTATACCGCCTTTCTGTCCCTGTATACCACCTTTCTGTCCCTGTATACCACCTTTCTGTCCCTGTATACCACCTTTCTGTCCCTGTATACCACCTTTCTGTCCCTGTATACCGCCTTTCTGTCCCTGTATACCACCTTTCTGTCCCTGTGTACCTCCTTTCTGTCCTTGTTTAACACCACTCTAAAGCCCTCTGGACTGCTTCAGCCACTCCTCATACCGTTCCTCTACCTTGCGAGAAGATCTTTCTCCCTATATACCGCTGCTCTGTTTCTGTACCAGTCTAAAGCCCTCTGGACTTAGAAGGCTCACACAGCTTCTCCTCATGCCCCTCACGGCTCCCCACCACAGTCCTGACATCCGTCTATAAAGCCAGATAGGGCCCAGAGGTTATCTGTCCATCTGCCAATCAAAGACTGAGGTGGACTACAGGCACCCGACACAAAGGAGGAAATACGACTGAGAGGAAGGACATATTCACGATGGAATGGGGAGAATCAGGGTTTGACTGGTGGATTGTTTTCTCCTCTCTTCTTTTCCATAAGCGGGAATGTGATTTGTAATAGAAGAAAGACCTTCTTGGCATATTGTTCCCTTCTTCTGTTAGAGAGACAAGAGAAATTTAGAGATTATGCAGAGAGTGGTTCATTTGATGTTGTGAGGAAGAGATGGCTGAGTGTGTGCTTGTGCGTGTGTGGCTGTGTCTATTTGTGTGTGTGTGTGTTTAAGGTGCTGGCATGTGCACATCAGAAAATGTCTGCGTGTGTGTGCGTATCTGACGGTGTTTGTGTGTCCTGCTGTGCTCCCCCCATATTGGAGTTGGGAGCTGCTTACGAGACAAAGCGCCCATTGAACCATTGCGCTCTCTAGCATTCTGCTAGGCGCCCATTAGAAGAGAGAGCTCCTATTCTCAGTCATGCTCCCATGCTCTCATTACCAGCATACGCCACAGTGGAGGCAATATGGCTGACATTTAGCCATGAACCATTATCCTCTACCCTACTTCCTATCTAACCTGTGCTAATTGACTGAGTTACCAAGCAGGTTAAAGACTATGTAAAACTACATTAACGATACAGTGTGAACGTACCAAGTCAGGGTTGGTGGTTTATCCCAAAATGTGATTCTTTCTGGTAAGCTTTTCAGTAGTATATCATCCCATACGTTGATGATGCATAGTTTTTTGGGATAAAGTGAATGCTTTCAAATACAAGTACAACTTTCACTACATGTGCAACTTTTCAGTACTGTAAGTATGAAACATACGGTATGCCGTTAGTGTGAGCATGCAGTAGGTCATCATTATGGTGGCCTCTTGCATAACCCTCTCTCATTACGGGTGGAGATGCAGTCTGGTTTTCATCATGTTTAAACCAGCTGGCTGAAATAAAGAGATAATTACCAAAACACTGAATGAGTGTGTGTGTGGCATGTGTGTGTGTGTGTGTGTGTGTGTGTGTGTGTGTGTGTGTGTGTGTGTGAGAGAGAGCGAAGAAAGACTGAGCAAGAGAAAAGTGTGAGAGAGACGGCGTGATGGAGAGGGAGAGGGAGCAAGAGAGATGGAAAGAGATGAAAGAAAGAGAGCAAGTGCCAGGGAGAGAGAAAGAGAGAGAGTGCATGCAACTGAACAAACAAGCTGATACTCAGTCACCATGGCAACGCTTTGACGTGTAGGTGCCATACCTGCTGCCAACAGGGGAGTTTTGTAAAGTATGTTTCAGTTTGTCTAAGTTGTGTGAGTGTTGATTGGGGCTTTTATTGTTTTGTATGTACAGAATGATCTGCGTGGGTATATTTCAATGTGTTTTCTGTGTGCGTCATTCTATCGGGTGTGCAGGAAAGACAGACAAAGCTTGAAGCTTATTGGCTGATCCCTGTACATCCTTGCCCATACCCTCTCTCTTTCGCTCGCTCTCTCACTCTCTCTCTCTCTCGCTCTTGAATCCAATTCAATTTAAAGGGGCTTTATTGGCATGGGAAACATACACTCAGGGATAAATTAATTTTGTACACCACCCTGTTCACAAAAGTGGTTCGCTCCTACAGACAGTGAGTCATGTGGCTTGCTATGTAAAAAAGGCAGACAGGCATCGAGGAATTCAGTTACTGTTCAATTGAACGTTAGAATGGGCAAAACGAGTGACAGGAGAGACTTCAGTGGGCACGCGATCACCAACACTGGGGGACTGAGGAGAGTGAAAAAAAATCGCCTGGGCCGACTAATCCCTGTTCCTGTTGTGTCATGCTGATGACAGAGTCAGGATTTGGCGTAAGCAGCATGAGTCTATGGCCCCATCCTGCCTGATGTAAACTGTACAGGCTGGTGGTGTAATGGTGTGGGGAATGTTTTCCTGTCACACGTTAGGTCCCTTGATACCAACTGAACAATGTTTCCATGCCCTGAAGAATTCAGGCTGTTCTGAAGGCAAAGGGGGTCTGACCTGGTACACGATGGGTGTACCTAATAAACTGGCTACTATGTGTATGTTTACATTGCCAAAGCAAGTGAAATAAACAAAAATACCCCAAAAAATGTACCGTAAACATTGCACTTGTTACGCCCCTGAAAAAGGGGGGAAAGAATCACGAGTGTGATACGGAATGTTTACTCATTAAAACTTTTAGTGCAATCATTTTACATAAGTAACACATTTTACAGAATAACAGGTCTACAGGAAATAGATAGTTTTGTAGGGTACAAGGCTTATTCAAGTCACAACAGTATACACTGTACATCACTGAAACGAATACTATTTTCAATATAACTGTCAAGCACAAAGCTTTAACTCAGTAAACCATAACTCAATTTATCAACAGGCAATAAAGTGTTTGAAAATCCATTACACAAATAACCCCGCAAAATATCTTATTAACAACGCACATGTTCATTCACAATCGACATAAAATGGCAGCTACGTAGCAGTACCTAGCAGTACGAAGCTAGCTGCAACCGAGCAGGGCTCATGTTTCTCTCTGCAAACTTAACTAACTTCCTCAATATGTTACTACGACACACCTTAAACACTCTTGACATGTTAGTGAGTTATAACATTTAAATTACTCTTTTTTTATCATCAATAACGTACCTGAAAAAGGGGAGAAAGAATCACGAGTGTGATACGGAATGTTTACTCATTAAAACTTGAGAAAAATGAGAAAAAGACCCCGATTTCTCCGTGAACTTGAGTGGAGACCAGAGCAATTGATCTCAGGCTCATAGATTAAGAGCATTTAGTAGATCAGAGATTAACACTTTTACCCACGACAAAATAAAGTAATCAACATAACGTTTACACATTCCTCTCACAATTCGTACCCTTTGTATGCTTGACGGATTTTAACACAATTATAAAATGTTATCAATCTATCAACTAATACTGAATGCATGATCTTCTTAACCTTAGATGTTTTAGGATCCTCACATACTATGAACTTACTAATACTTTTTAATGTATAACAGGCTATTAGTATTTCCTTTAACCTGTCACACACTCATTAAGGTTTCAAATGTTATATTACCAGCTACAGTGTTTTTAACAATGTTCAAATAGTTGTAGTATGAATAGTAGGGGAAGATAAGTAAACATAAATATTGGTTGTATTTACAATGTCGTTTGTGTTCGACTGTTTGCCCTGTTTTCATGACAATGGGTCACAAATCTTGCTGCTGTGATTTCACATGGGAGTTTGTCAATGTTTGATTTGTTTTCAAATTCTTTGTGGGTCTGTGTGATCTGTGGGAAATACTGTGTTTCTAATATGGTCATACCTTTGGCAGGAGGTAAGGAAGTGCTTCTCAGTTTCTACCTCATTTTATGGGCAGTGTGCACACAGCCTTCCTTCTCTGGAGAGCCAGGTCTGCCTATGGCAGCCTTTTTTTAATAGCAAGGCTAGTCTCTGCATAGTTTTGGGTCTGTCACAGTGGTCAGGTGTTCTGCTACTATGTACTCTGTTTAGGGCCAGAAAGCGTTCTAATTTGCTCAGTTGTTTGGTTGATTCTTTCCAGTGTGTTAAATAGCTATATCTTTGTTTTCTTATAGTTTGGTTGGGTTTAATTGGGTTGCTGTGCTGTGGCTCTGTGGGGTCTGTTTGTGTTTGTAAAAAGAGCCCCAGAACCAGCTGGCTGAGGGAACTCTTCTATCATTTCATCTCTCTGTAGGTGATGGCTGGTGGAATGTGTGGGCATCTCTTCCTTTTAGGTGGTTGTATAATTTAACATCTCTTTTCTGGATTAAAACGTTTGCGCGTATAGTACATAATTCTGCTCTGCATGCAATATTTTGCGTTGTACATGAAGGATATTTTTGTAGAATTCTGTATGCAGTCTCAATTTGGTGTTTTTCCCATTTTCTGAATTCTTGGTTGGTGAGTGGACCCCAGACCTTCAACCATGCAGAGCAAAGTATTTTTTAGCCAGATCGTGATTGGGATGTCAAGTTTTATGTTCCTTTTGATGGCATAGAAAGCCCTTCTTGCCTTGTCTCTTAGATCGTTCATCCCCTTGTGGAAGTTACCTGTGGCGTTGATGTTTAGGCTGAGGTAGGTATAATTCTTTGTGTGCTCTAGGGCAAACGGTGTCTAGATAGAATTAGTATTTGTTGTCCTGGCAACTGGACCTTTTTTTGAACACCATTATGTTTGTCTTACTGAGATTTACGGTCATGACCCAAGTCTAACAGAATCTGTGCAGAAGATCTAGGTGCTGCTGTAGGCCTTTTTGGTTGGAGACAGAAGCACCAGATCATCTGCAAACAGTAGACATTTGACTTCAGAGGCTAAGGGCAGGCTGGGTGCCTGCTGACTGTTCTAGTGCCCTCGCCCTTCATTGATATGCAGTATATGTCGAAGAGGGTGGGGTTCAAGCTGCATCCCTGTCTCACCCCACGGCTCTGAGGAAAGATATACAGTATATGTGTTTATTGCCAATTTTAACTGCACACTTGTTGTTTGTGTACATAGATTTGAATGGCGGTGTATATCCCCCCCCCGACACCGCTTTCCATCAATTTGTACAGCAGACCCTCATGCCAAAATGGGTTGATTTCAAGCATGTTGATTTTAATATCTCCCTCTCTCTTTGTTGCACTTGTCAGGAGACCGGGGGAAGTTATAGCATATTTTGTATTTTAGTCTATTATAGACCTGTTTGGGTTAGTGATCATTTGTTGAGTGGCTCTCTCTTCACCATGGTGAATGAATGAAGAATCCATATGTTCTTCTGAAATATGAACGCAGAAATACTGGACATTTCTTTACTCTTATTATGGTGCCGATTTGACACAATTACAATTGTGGTCTTGAATTGGACTCGCATTTTTCTGGTCTCAGTCTTGACTCGGTCTCGGAAACCTAACCCCCCTCCGGACTTGGTCTTGACTCGGACTCAATTTGCTCCTGTCTTGGTCTTGAATCGGTCTCACTTTAGGTGGTCTCAAACACAACGCTGCTATATAGTGCACTATTTTGGACCAGGGCCCATAGTGCATTATGTAGGGAATAGATTGTCATTAGGAACACAGCCTGAGCAGCAGGTACTGCCTTAGGCTAGGCTAAGACTCTACAGGCCTACAAAGCAGAACACTCACGGTCTTAAGAAACATCAACAGCCAGCAGACAAAGCCAGACATGCAGAGAATTTGTTTTGTTTGTCACATACACACCAGATAGGTGCAGTGAAATGTGTTGTTTTACAGGTTCAGCCATAGTTGTACGGCACCTTGTCGGCTCAGGTATACACACCACAACAACATACATAATAGGCGCACACACACACACACACACACACACACACACAGACAGACAGACGGACGGACGGACGGACGGACGGACGGACGGACGGACGGACGGACGGACGGACGGACGGAGTCAGGCACACACCAAGACTCTTCCGTAGCAGCACTCCACCACCCGCAGCAAAGTGATTCTCCTCAGGATCCTGCAGGGCAGAGTGAATAGGAGTGGTGTTTTCTGCCCCTTTCAGGTTGGGGTGCCTGTACTGCCTGTAAAGCCTTTGAACAGTGAACCAGTACGCAGGTACCCACGCAGACGTGTGCACACACACACACACAGCGATCAGTGACTGGCCTCAATAGGAATCATAAATACCCAGATGAATAAATAATGACACTGTCATATTCGCACGCCTCCACCCACGCCGGAGCTACTGTGCTCCTCATGCCGTGCCGCCTGTCACTCACTCCCTGCTCGAAGGTATGAGGTGTTTACTCACACACGTGCCTGTCTATCTGTGTCTGTGTACGTTCCAGAAAAGCAAACGTCCCCAAGCGTATTATGACCTCTGCCATCTACTTAACCAGCAGCTGATTCTTAAAAGTCTCCCTTCCTTCACTTCCTCCATCCTTCATCCCTCTCCTCCTCCTCCTCCCTAGAGGTGTATGCACCCCCTCATGCACTCTGGCAGTGTACAATATAAGACACAGGTAAGCACTACCACACATACAAAACCTATACCTACCAAAGGAGAGGCTATGGATGAATGCCAACAAACACCCTCTATGAAGCATGTCTCACAGAGAGAGCTCAAACTGTTTTTTGTCGACTCATCGAATTTTCAAGACTAAAAGTTTTCTCCAGAAAAGAGCCAGGCATATCAGAGTTATGTTGAAGATTTCACTCTCACAGTCTCAGCCTGCTCACATCCCCTTCAGACTTTGAGCAGTTGTGAGGGGGAATGTCGAAAGTCTGTGTGTTTGTGTGCGTGTATTTGTGTGTGAGCACGTGTGTGCGTGCGTGTGCGTCCACACACACTCCCAAATGCACACCCTTCAACTCAAGCATAATTCTCAGCAGTCTATGTTCTTTAACTCCATACAGCAACAGGGGTAGAGGGGCTTTATTTTCAGTTCAATGCACGATGTCAATAGACAATTAGACATTTACGTGATTCTCCCCGAAAGCTAATTACAAGTCTGTAATTAGTGGGAGCGAAAGCTTAAGTGTTCCCAAAATGAAACAGCAGAGAGCCACTTCCCGAGTGCTGCGCTGTGCTTGAGCCTGACACTGCAGCCTCTCACCACAACCTGAGACTCAGGAGAGACACTCACTGTAGAAGGACTGGAGAGCCACAGGAGGAGACAGGAGGAGCACAGCAACACACACACACAACAGACACCCCCACCTAGACCTGAGAGCCATTCACTGTAGAAGAGGGACTGAAGAGATAGGAGATGCTCAGTGCTACATTATGGTAGCCTAAGGAGTGACAGGGGGCTAATAACAGTGCTGAATGAGACTATATTCCTCTCTTGACCAGCAGTTATGGGGGTAGGGTGCCACCATCACGCTTCCTACTTCTCTCCCTCACGCTCCCTCTTTCTCTCCTTCCCTCCCTCCGTCTTTCGCTCCTTACCTCCCTCCCCCTTCCGACAGCCCCATGACAATTCTCTCCATACAGTCTGACTCCAGTCCATTTCACTTCAATCCATTCAGGAAAATGAATTGAAATCCCAGTCGAGAATGTGTAAATAATTAACAATCTTCTGTATTGACTTTGGGAGGAAAAATCCTCCCAAAACAACTCAGTATTTTAATTTACAGTGTTAAATAACACTAACATGTGAGAACAATGTGTTTTGTGATCAAATGTTTCATTTTGGCATAATAATAAGGTCGGTAGTAACAGGGAAAATCATTGTGGAAATCTCTTGCAGCTCCAGTCAACCACAAAATCCAAAATGCAACCCTAGATAACTAGCTAGCAAATGTAGCTACACACAATAATAACAAAGACAATATCAGCATGTAAATTAGCTAGTTAGCTGTAATATCGCCTACACAAACTACACAGTATATTTAAGAGCCTACAATCTCACCATGTTCAACCTGCAGATCGATGTGTCTCACAGAGTGGGGTCTGACATTCGCAATGACAGATATACTATTGAGGAGATGGGAAACATTGCCTATGCTACATCAATGACACGCGTGATGGATTCTGGGCAATTCTAGGACAAAGAGCGCTCTCCTTCAAGGAATTGGGCACTAGCTCAAAAAAGCACGAATTTCGTCACAACATTACAAATATTTTCTGACATGTGAGATACTTAACTTGCTATCTGTAATATCATATAGCTTTGGAATCGTGACATTACATACAGTACCAGTGAAAGTTATGTTTTCTATTTTCTACATTGTAGAATAATAGTGAAGACATCAAAACTATGAAATAAAACATATGGAAAAATTTAGTAAAAATATTTTTGATTCTTCAAAGTAGCCAGCCATTGCCGTGATGACAACTTTGCACATTCTTGGCATTCTCTCAACCAGCTTCACCTGGGATGCTTTTCCAACAGTCTTGAAGGAGTTCCCAGATATGCTGAGCACCTGTTGGCTGCTTTTCCTTCACTCTGCAGTCCAACTCATCCCAAACCATCTCATTTGGGTTGAGGTCAGGTGATTGTGGAGACCTGGTCATCTGATGCAGCACTACATAACTCTCCTTCTTGGTAAAATAGCCCTTACACAGCCTGGAGGTGTGTTTTGGGTAATTGTCCTGTTGAAAAACAAATGATAGTCCCACTAAGCATAAACCAGATGGGATGGCGTATCGCTGCAGAAAGCTGTGGTAGCCATGCTGGTTAAGTGTGCCTTGAATTCTAAATAAATCACTGACAGTGTCACCAGCAAAGCACCCCCACACCTCCTCCTTCATGCTTCACGGTGGGAACCACACATCCGGAGATCGTCCGTTCACCTACTCTGCGTCTCACAAAGACACGGCAGTTGGAACCATAAATCTCAGATTTGGACTCATCAGACCAAAGGGCAGATTTCCACCAGTCTAATGTCCATTGCTCGTGTTTCTTGGCCCAAGCAAGTCCCGTGTTCTTATTGGTGTCCTTTAGTAGTGGTTTCTTTGCAGCAATTTGACCATGAAGGCCTGATTCACGCAGTCTCCTCTGAACAGTTGATGTAGTTAACCCACTGTTCCCCGGTAGGCCGTCATTGTAAATAAGAATCTGTTCCTCACTGACTTGCCTGGTTAAATAAAATACCTTGTCACAGCACAACTGATTTGCTCAAACGCAGTTAAAAGGAAATAAGTTCCACGTGCGACTACCTCATGAAGCTGGTTGAGAGAATCCCAAGAGTGTGCAAAACTGTCTTCAAAGCAAAGGGTGGTACTTTGAAGAATCTCAAATATAAAATATGTTTTGATTTCTTTGACATCGTTTTTGGTTACTACGTGATTCCAAATGTGTTATTTCAATGTTTGATTTATTCACCATTATCCTACAATGTAGAAAATAGTAAAAATAAAGAAAAAAACCCTGGAATGACAAGGTGTGTCCACTTTTGACTGGTACTGTACTTCAGGGAAAATAGGCACGTTTCCTGAAACATATATACTGATTTTGAGAAGGGGTTGCGTAACGATTAGCTTAGCAACAGCGTGACGCAGCTTGACAACGTGAACACGATTGCTCGACAGTCTGCTGGGTGGTGTGTTGTACGTTCTTTCATTCGTTGGATTCCTTTCTCCTTTCTATAGTATCTCTGGCAACGACACCATGCAATGAACCATGGACTAAAGGGAGAAAAAAAAAAATGTGCAAGACCATCCGTTAAATTACACATTTCTGGAGATAGGAATATTGCAAAACTATGATCAATGGTGTCATTGGAGAGAAGACATCCTTCCAAGTTATGACATTGGCCAGTATTGACATCTGATATGTATGACATTCGTTTTCGCGATGTAAAAGTCATATTCCTATTAACTTCCAGTGTAGTGAGAGCGACTTAATCACAGTACTACATCATACCCGCCGGATTTCTGTCTGCTTTAATGCCAATAACTCAATACACCTGAAAACATGAAATGACGCAGGGAATCGATAGAACACCATTCAGAGATGCACAAAAACAATATAACATTCAAAATGGGTGAACCTTTCCTTAAATGGAAATGGAACTGACCCCATTCAAACCTTGTATTCTCAATCCTCTTGACACCCCTTTGCTCCCTTCCATTCTCGGTATCCCCTTTCCTTTCCCTTCTCAATGATTTTCCTCTCTCTTTGAGTCCATATGTGGTGACTCATCTCTCTCTCTCTTTCTCTCTCTCTCTCACTCTCTCTCACTCTCTCTCACTCTCTCCTTTCAGATCATAATGAATACGATTATATCGACAAAGTGGATCTGATCTAAGATCAACTCTCCTATTCTGAGACGCTTATGAACATGGACCCAGGTGTCCCAGCTCCCTAATTAGAAGAAAGAATGCAAGGACTATGACTTCACAGTTGCCTCCTTGTTAGTTCTCTCTTTTCCTCACCTCATCATTAGTCTTTTTCTCTTCTAGTGGTGTCAGTGAACCTATAATATCCATCCACCACCAGACCAAATCCTCCAAATCACTCCGCCAAACCAAATTACTCCTCCCAGCACCACAGCAACATTCATAGTCCCTCTCTCAAACACTTAAATCAATCAGAACTTATTTCTCTCAGCTTGTATCTGTCTATCTCTCTCTTCCTCCATCATTACTCTTCCTCTCTTTCTCCCCCTCTTTTCCTATGTGTGTGTGTGACAAGACTGTGTGTTGTCGCTATCTCCTCCTGTGTGTGTGTGTGTCACAGGAGTGTGTGTTGCTTTCCTCCTGTATGTGTGTGTGTTGTCTCTCCTCAGGAGTGTGTGTTGGCGTGACAGAATGGAGAGTCATTGGGCTTGTTGTGGCGTTGTGTAGCTGTCAGCCCCGCGGCTGGAGGAAGATGTATGGAGACACAGAGACAGGAGGACAGGAGTGCGTCAGAAAGGATTGAGCTGTCACTGATTCACAGCAAACTGCTCGGTCATCAAACTGCTGCTGCTCAGGGCAGGTCAGCGAGACAGAGAAATAGAGGGTGTGGGGAGTATTTCTGTGTGTACTATAGGCTATCCATGATTATGAATATCCGTGTGTGCGCTTGTGTGCCTGAGTGTGTGAGAGAGAGACAGAGATGTGATAGAGCAACAAGCTCGCATAGTCTCACTACAGAATCCAATGTTAAAGGTTAAGTTTAGGCATTAATTCCGAATGGTTAAGATAAGGGGTAAGGTTTGGGATACAGTAAAAATATATTTGAAAAAAGAAACGAGTGCCTAGCCCTGGGATGGAACACGCGACCCTCAGAGCTGAAACTCGCTGCTTACGCCCATCTGTCCACAACGCCTGAGCAAAACCCAGGCCCACTTGATGGTAATAGCACTCACCGTTGCCCCTAGAGGCTGGTTTTGAAGTCAACTCCCACGTCATGCTTACCTGGACGGAGTCGAATTTCGCAGTGGATCTTGAGCGACCTGGCTGGATAGAGAGAACATAATCTTGAGAGAAAATGAGACAATGTTTACAGTATCTGACAATGTGTTTGTGTGTATCTGTATTTCATTTTCAATAAATTTGCCAAAAAAATCTAAAAACATGTTTTAATTTTGTCATCTTTGGGTAGTGTGTGTAGATGCTGATGTTAAAAAATCCATTTTGAATTCAGGCTGTAACCACAGGAGGCTGGTGACACCTTAATTGGGGAGGACAGGCACGTGGTAATGGCTGGAGCGGAATAGATGGAAAAGTATCAACAACATTAAACATATGGTTTCCATGTTTTTGATGCCATTCCATTTGCTCCGTTCCAGCTGTTACTATGAGCCGTCCTCCCTTCAGCAGCCTCCACTGGCTGTAACACAACAAAATGTGTAATGTAAGTCGATTTGTATGAATACTTTCTGAAGGCAATGTATGTGGGTGTATGGGTTCATTCAAATGCTTCTATGTTTTATACCTGTTGGTGTACTTACTATTTGAATGTGTGTGTGAGTTTTAATGTGTGTACTTTACGGGCGCACGTGGGTGTGTGTGTGTGTATCTGTACAGTATGTGTGTGTGTGTTTCTGCACTATCCCTGTGTGTGTTTGTGCCTGCATCCATGCTTGTACTATTCCTGCTCCTGTGTGTGTGTTTGTGTATGTGTGTAGTGCTGGCCATCTGCTCTGACACTGATAAATGTCTGTGGCTCTTTGAGGAGCGGCGCAGAGAGCCTCAATCCCTCCTGCCTGCCTGTCTGTGCTCATTGCGCCCTCCTATTATTTATTAGTGAGCTAGGAGCCTAGCTGCAGCCTGGAGCGCCTGGGTGGGGCTCTGTCTGTCAGGCTGCAATCTGTCTGCAGTAAGAAGCCTCAGTCCTGTCGGAGAGGGAGTCACAGAAACTGTGCAGATACTTTCTCCCCTCTGCTAATTTACTCACTTGGAATGATACTGCTCAAAAACAGATGGATAGAGATACAGAGCTTTGTAGTCTACCCACATCCAATTATTTCCACAGGCGAATAAAGCCTTACGGGGTACCACTTTCCTGCTCCGTGACTTGAGGTCCTTACAATTCACATAATATACCTTTCCTGGCTTGGTAATACTGCTCCAGATACAGGGTCTTGTGCCAGTATTGCCCAATTATTTCCGGAGGTGAATAGAGCTTCCTATAGTACCACTATCCTGCCTTTATGAATTGCGTTTCTTACAATTCCTCTACATACCTTTCCTGACTTGGAATGATATTGCTCACCAGCAGTTAGAGTCACAGAAAGAGCTTTGTATCCCCCATTTCTTTCCAGAGGAGAAACGCTTTCTAGGGTAGCCTTTGACAATTCTGGCACATGACTTGAGGTCCTTACAATTCACACAGTATTATACCTTTCCACACTCGATACTGAATGATACTGCTTACCAACAGATGGAGATGGAGAGTGAGGACCTTGTACCATCACCACCTTCCCATTTGAATAATCCAAAGGGCATAAAGCTTTCTAGGGTATGTCTATTCTGCCTTATGACTTGAGGTTCATGTGCTATAGTAGACAATAGACATACTGTGTACTATTGTTGTTGCTGCTATATGATACTGCCTCGGTGCTGTATGATGTGTACAATGAACTGTGTGCTTACTTAAGCCTATTTAAAAGCGAGGAGAAGGGTGTTAAGACGAGAGAATGAATAGGCTGTTGTAACTTCAAAGTGATAATGCACCGCCCCACCAGTGTTTAAATTAACTGGGTCATGGACCACTTTCATTCTTTCTGTTTTACCCGTTGTGTGTCTGCATGTGTCTGTGTGTTTGTGTGTACATATTTATGGGTGCGTTGTTACCTGTTTGTGCAGACACAGAGAGAGAGTGAACAAGAAAGAGAACGAGAGAGAGAGAATGCAAAGAAGAGAGAGAGAGAACGAGAGACAGAGAGAGACAGAACAAGAGAAAAACAGGAGAAAGAGAGAGACACACACAGAGAAAGAACATAAAGAGCATAAACGACAACCAGTTCTGCCTCTTGGTGTTGCACGTTTATCTGATCCAATTTGCCCTCAACAGTTCCAGATATGGCCCATCCATTTTGCACGACCAGCTGGGTAACGTAGAATGAGGAAGTCAAACGGTCGCTCAGCTGTCTTTATCAGAAGGGAATGACAGTTTTCTGTAGAGCCACTCTATACTGGGCCACTGTGGTTGACGGATGGCTCCTTTAAGAGCCCAGATGTTGCTTTTCTGCCGCTGTGATTCTGTTGAGCTGGCACAGGTGTTGGGAAAAGAGAGAGAAATGTAGAGAGAGGAGGGGCACACTCGTTTACTCGTTCCTTTGGCACTCTTTGTCTCTGGTCTCTTACTCTGTTTGGCATTAGCTTTAGAGATTCATTCCCAGAATCAGGACCGGTTTCTGCCAGCCTGCCTTTTGTTCTGAACACGACCTTTCACACTCAATCATAGCTAGGGGATTTACTCTGGACAAGTGTTCTCCTGTCCACCTTTTATGGTTGTTTATTCGGTACAGATTTTGATTTAAATAGCTGAAAAAGCTTCATCTAGACCTAATTAAACCATTTCTCTGTGTGTGTGTGTGTGTGTGTGTTTCTGTGTGTTTGCATATTTCCGTGTGTGTTAATTGTTACCTGTTTAGTTTAAATGTATATAGAAAAAGTCCAGAAAAACAGTGCTCATTTCCAAGATGTATCATAGTCTGTAAACTCTCCTTTTAATCTCCTTTTAATACTATTATCTTTCCTCCATAGTATTTCCTTTCCTCTCTCTGTGCCACTGAACAACAGTTAGCTAAAAGGTTGACTGTTCGAGAGTATTCTGGGTGTTCTTGCCTGTTAAAGGACTGTCGTGGAAGTGACCACGAAGGACTCCCGGGCAACCCACAGTGAGTGTCTGATCTGGGCGAGTCCTCGTCGTCTTTGGTCAGACGGGAATTTCCCTTGCATGCCTTCACATGGAATGCGCCACCGGTGTTCCTTCACAGACACTCACTGCTGAGCTCCACAGGTAGAATCAATCATCCTGTTTCATGACGCCAAATTGTCGTGGAAATTACCACTAAGGACTCAGTCAAATGAACCAATCTTTATTATCACGGCCGGAGAGGCTACAACAAACTTCATACTCAAAGTACAAGTCTGTCAGATGCTCTGAAGGGATGCTCTCCCTTCAGCACTCTTTATACTCATGCACAAACTAGGCGTCTCTGCTCTCAGGGTGCAATAGGCTGATCATGACCTTTCACACATAGTTTATAGGCGTTGGGCCAAAGTAACAATGTGTTCCCTTCTTTCTGTTCTTCTTCTATCAGTCCCCTCCCTGAGAGCAACGTCCCAGTAACAAGAAACAATACAGTACATGTAGTCACTCATTTGCAGAGACACATAGGAGACAAAAAAATGTCCACTACACTCCCTCCTTTTATCACCATATGTGATAACAAAAATGTATTTGACTTCTTAACATACATACAGTCTATCAACAGGAGTGCATTTCATAAATACTGATTGTTACATAAAAGAGGCATAACAATAGGCAAAGTCCATCTTGATCTTTTTTCCATTACCCTTTACATTATAAGGTTGCTGTCGTTTAATGACATAACTTCAAACCTTCAGGTACTTAATCCAACATGGATACTAACTCACTCTGGCATATTATAGGGGGAAAGGGGAGTTCCTGGAGAGACAGCAAGTTATCAGTATCACCTTCTTTAGTAGCCTTGAACATGATAGTTGCTGAGACTTGAGTTGCCAGGGAAGTACAAATGGCCTTACAACAAGAAAGCAAAATGATCAAACACATTAAACAAAAGATTCCAGCTATCACCCACCGAGCTATCTGGGAGCCCCAAGCTCCAAAGAGGCCTTTCTGCCAACCAGTAAACACCCACTCTGATTCCCCAGAATGAGACTTTGCATCATAGGCAATATAGTTAGCAAGATCAGTCACATTTGATAACACATCTAACACAAACGTGTAGCATTCGTCACCAATGAGTGCACAAGTACCCCCTTGACCAGCCAATAAGTAGTCAAGTGCCTCCCTGTTTTGCAGGGCCACCTTGCGGAATGCTTTTACTTCCTCATTCAGAGCAACCAAGGTGTCTCTAGTAGTATTTCCCATTTCCTCACGTTAATCGCCAAATCTCAAATTTAATTTAAGGCACATGCAACTCCATATTGGGACAGCAAAACACCAGCGAATCGTGAAGGTCTGCCCCTGAGCGACATCTGCAAGGGATCGCTTATTAAAATAGGAGTCGGCTGATGATAGTCCTTGAACAGAACCCTCAATTCTGTTTCAGTGTTTCCAAGAACTCTTGTCACCACAAACCCAACAGTACACATCCCTCCCCAATTAGGTGGTAAACTTTTAATAAGCATATCGACCACACAACCAATAGGTACCATTTGAGTGTCCTTTCAGTGATATAGACTTATTGTAGACAGAAATTGTATAACTCACATTTCCTGGTGCTCCTGTAACAGAATCATATATTACAAGAAAGCAGTTATTGCTACCATTAACCAACATAGTAAAGTTACAAAAATGTTCACCCAAATGGTTACTCCCATTTCCTCTAATACACCAGGGGGCTACAGTGAAATAGTTACTATAGGGATAGGTGGGACACTGCAATTGTCTGGCTTAGGACATGCAAGGCTAAAATAAGCATTGTAGGTTGCTAAATAAGTCATAGGGTTGGGATTCCTTGGGGGGTAGTAGCCAATGACAGTATTGGGGACAGTGAAATAATTAAGTTCACCCCCAAGGGAACCCCTACATATGGGACACCCTTACCTACTCCCACAGGACCCAATACAGGTTAAAACCTCTCTAGGGTACGTGAGACAGTAGCGTCCCACCTCTTCAACAGCCAGTGAAACTGCAGGGCGCCAAATTCAAAACAACAGAAATCCCATAATTAAAATTCCTCAAACATACATGTATTTTACACCATTTTAAATATACACTTGTTGTAAATCCAGCCACAGTGTCTGATTTCAAAAAAGCTTTACGACGAAAGCAAACCAAACGATTATGTTAGGTGAGTGCCTATTCACAGAATAACACAGCCATTTTTCTAGCCAAAGAGAGGAGGCACAAAAAGCAGAAATAGAGATAAAATGAATCACTAACCTTTGATGATCTTCATCAGATGACACTCATAGGACTTCATGTTACACAATAGATGTATGTTTTGTTCGGTAAAGTTCATATTTATATCCAAAAATCTGAGTTTACATTGGCGCGTTACGTTCAGAAGTTCCAAAACATCCTTTGATTTTGCAGAGAGCCACATCAATTTACAGGAACGCTCATAATAAACATTGCTAAAAGATACAACTGTTATGCATGGAATTTTAGATGCACTTCTCCTTAATGCTACCGCTGTGTCAGATTTCAAAAAAGCTTTACGGAAAAAGCAAACCATGCAATAATCTGAGTCGGCGCTCAGAGCCCAATCAAGACACAAATATATCCGCCATATTGTGCAGTCAACATAAGTCAGAAATAACATTATAACCATTCACTTACCTTTGATGATCTTCATCAGAATGCACTCCCAGGAATCACAGTTCCACAATAAATGTTTGTTTTGTTCGATAATGTCCATCATTTATGTCCAAATTGCTCCTTGTTGTTCTAGTGTTCAGTACACTTTCCAAACTCATGACGCTCGGGCAAGTCCAGTGGAAAGTACGGACGAAAAGTTAAAAAAGTTATATAACAGTCCGTAAAAACATGACAAACAAAGTATTGAATCAATCATTAGGATGTTTTTAACATAATTCTTCAATAATGTTCCAACCAGAGAATTCCTTTGTCTTCAGAAAAGCAAATGGAACGGGAGCTAACTCTCATGTGAACGCGCATGGTCAGCTTTAGGCTGCTGGCAGACCTCTGACTCATTCCCCTCTCATTCGCCCCCACTTCACAGTAGAAGTATCAGACAAGGTTCTAAAGACTGTTGACATCTAGTGGAAGCCTTAGGAAGTGCAACATTACCAATATCCCATTGTATCTTCAATAGGAGTTGAGTTGAAAATCGACCAACCTCAGATTTCCCACTTCCTGGTTGGATTTTGTCTCAGGTTTTTGCCTGCCATATGAGTTCTGTTATACTCACAGACATCATTCAAACAGTTTTAGAAACTTCAGAGGGTTTTCTATCCAAGTCTACTAATAACATGCATATTCTAGCCTTTATGGCTTTGTAGCAGGCCATTTACTCTGAGCATGCTTTTCATCCGGACGTGAAAATACTGCCCCCTACCCCAAATAAGTTAAGTGAGACACAGTATGATACCATGTCTTCTTCCAGTCCCTGCAATATAAACTACGTCCAACGTTATTAGTTAAACCGATCACACATTTTTTGCAAAAAAATTCGGCAAACACAGTAAATACTCCAATATGTATTTACAAGATCCACCATCCCACTTTTTGACACAAGGTCTTGACCATGTGACAATTTAGCAAGGTATTGGAAAGTACAACGGGGCATGGCAGGTCTATCAGAATCATCAAGCCATACACCCGTGGTGACCTTTGACAGTGTTCAGCCCACTGCCATTTCTCAGTCGCATCAGCTGCTGCCTGCAAAACAACAACATCATTAGGAGAGAAGGGGTTAGTGGGAACAGGAACTACTGCCATCTGTAGAAGGGGGGAAACAGAAAAGGAAGCAACCAGCTTGGCCACACAATCAGCTTTAGCATTCCCTTGAGAAACACTGTCCTTTGCAGAAGAGTGTGCTTGGCACTTAACCACTGCAATAGATGAGGGGAGCTGAACGGCCGTCAGCGAAGAGGAGACAAGATCGCTGTGAGCAATAGTTTTTCCAGACAAAGTCAAAAATGATCTTCTTCCACAATGTGCCAAAATCGTGCACAACACCAAATGCAAATCTACTATCAGTGTAGATATTAACAGAGCAATCCTTAGTCAAAATACATGCTCTGGTATAACCAAATAACTCTGCTGCCTGAGCAGACCAGTGACAGGGAAGTCTTACACTTTCCAGAGTTTGAACAGCGGTGACATCAGCATAGCCTACTAAAGCTTCACTCCTATCGTTTCACTGGGCAGAGCCATCCACAAAAAACTCAACGTCCGAATTTAAAAGAGGAACGTCTTTTAGGTAAAGCCTAGGGCTACAGTCAATCTCAGTGGTCAATTCACAGTCATGTTCTTCACCGGCATCAGCTGTAGGGAGGAGAGTAGAGGGGTTAAGTACAGTACATCTCCTCTGTGAAACATAAGACTTCTTCAAAATAATGTTCTCATAATCTAACAATCAGGCAGGTGTAAGATGGACAGTTTTAGCCTGTGTAATAATGACATGAACCACATGGGGAACATGCACCGTCAGCTCATTCATTTTTGCAATATCAGAACATGCAAAAACCGCCTCAGTTGCCGCAGCAACAGAGTGGAGGCAAAAAAACATGCCTTGGATAAGTGTCTAAATGCTTGGAGTAGTACCCCATAGGCCTATAGCCAACTCTGTGGTACTGTGTCAACACAGCAGACATAAACCCATGATTCTCAGAGACAAAAAGATGGAATGGTCTGGTGTCATCAGGCAAACCAAAACAGGGGGTTGACATTAGAGCCTGCTTTAACTTAATCAAGGCTAATTCAGCCTCAGGTGTCCATTCCACCACTTCAGACATTTCCATCTCTCTGCCATAAATACAATGCTGCAGAGTCTGTACTGTCTCCGCATAGTCTTTCAACCATGGGCCACAGTAGCCAGCCACTCCCAACAGTGACATCATGTGCTGCTTTGTAACATGTTTCGATGGGGACTTTATCGCCTCAAGCCTATCTTTAGAGAGGGCGCTACCCTCAGAAGTAATGTCATGACCCAAATATTTAACAGAATTTCTACACAACTGCATCTTAGAGGGGGAAGCCTTAGGACCATTTTCAGCTAAGAAAATCAACAATGCCTTAGTATCTTCGTGACAGATTTCCTCAGATGAGGATTAGAAAAACAGGTCATCAACGTATTAAACCACATTACTACCTCCAGGGGGAATAAAACCTTCCAGATTCCTCGCCATTTCCTTGGCAAAAATGGCAGGTGATTCAACGTAGCATTGTGGCATCACCGTCCAAGTTCATTTTTTCCCAAGAAACGTAAAAAGAGGACCAATCCTGTGACCCAGGTTCAACAGGGAGGCTGAACAATGCATTTGCCAAACCTATAAGTGAAAAACAACAGCTCCCTGGGGGAACTTGGGAAAGAATAGTAAGTGCGTTCGTCACCAGGGGTGCTCTTGCGTGAACAGCATCATTAACTTTTAAGAGCATCATTAACCTAAGATCTTGCACAAACGATATTCACCAGATGGCTTCCTAACAGGTATAATAAGGGTGTTACTGGGAAAATTTGTGCATGGGATCAAAGCCCCATTTTCAACCAGGGCCTGATGGATGGGAATAGTACCCTTTTCTGCTTCTTTGCTAAGAGGGTACTGAGCTTTATATGGTTTGGGATAATTCTTCGGGACAACTTTCACCGGGATGGCAACTCTCGTCTTCCTGATATCGGTCTTGGAGTCAGCCCAGAGCTGTTCTGGCACTTCATCCAGCCATGGTATGTGGGAGTTATCTTGGGACACGACCATCATACTTTCGTTAGGAATAGGTTCTTTCTTCTGAATCGTTCAAGTAGTAACCCAGAAAGGGGAGAAAAAGGTCGCTGTTGATGGAGACCACTTCCCATCCCTCTCCCAGGCCACCCAATCAGTGGCTGTCAATACACTTCATCCAAGATCCACCATCTTTTCATTCTCGATTGGGTGTACTTCATACACCGATCTCTGTACATCAGACAGAAAAACTCCAGCCACTGTAAATTCTTCACCGTAGCATCACCGTAGCATTCCATCAATTGTCAATTCCACTCTGCTTTGTACATCTTTGTTGATATTCAGGGTCTTCTTCACACGAGGGGACAGCTGCTGTGAAGTGAAGATGTTCTGGGACAACCCATGCACAGTGGTGTGGGGAGGTAAGTGATCTCTCGTACAGTGCCTTCGGAGAGAATTCAGACCCTTTGACTTTTTCCAAAGTTTGTTAAATTGCAGCCTTATTCTAAAATGTATTAAATATTTTTTTCACTCATGAATCTGCACACAATACCCCATAATGACAGTTTTTTAGACATGTATGCTAATTTACGTAAATATTACATTTAAATAACTATTCATACTCTTTATTCAGTACTTTGTTGAAACACCTTTGGCAGCAATTACAACCTCAAGTCTTTTTGGGTATGACGCTACAAGCTTGGCACACCTGTATTTGGGGATTTTCTCCCATTCTTCTCTGTAGATCCTCTCAAGCTCTGTCAGGTTGGATGGGGAGCGTTGCTGCACAGCTATTTTCAGTTCTCCAGAGATGTTCGATCTGGTTCAAGTCCGGAATCTGGCTGGGCCGCTCTGGCTGGGCCATTCTAGGACATTCAGAGACTTGTCCCGAAGCCACTCCTGCATTGCTGTGGCTGTGTGCTTAAGGGTCGTTGTCCTGTTGGAAGGTGAACCGTGGCCCCAGTCTGAGGTCATGTGCGCTCTGGAGCAGGTTTTCATCAAGGATCTCTCTGTACTTTGCTCCGTTCATCTTTGCCTCAATCCTGACTAGTCTCCCTGTCCCTGGTGCTGAAAGACATCCCCAAAGCATGATTCTGCCAACACCATGCTTCACCATAGCAATAGTACCAGGTTTCCACCAGACGGGACGCTTGGCATTCAGGCCAAAGAGTTCAGTCTTGGTTTCAAAAGACCAAATAATCTTGTTTCTCATGGTCTGAGAGTCTTTAGGTGCCTTTTGGCAAACTCCAAGCGGGCTATCGTGCCTTTTACTGAGGAGTGGCTTCTGTCTGGCCACTCTACCATAAAGGCCTGATTGGTGGAGTGCTGCAGAGATGATTAGCATTCTGGAAGGTTCTCCCATCTCAACGGAGGAACTCTGGAGCTCTGTCAGAGTGACCATCGGGTTCTTGGTCACCTCCCTGACCAAGGCCCTTCTCCCCCGATTGCTCAATTTGGCCGGGCAGCCAGCTCAAGGAAGAGTCTTGGTGGTTCCAAACTTCTTCCATTTAAGAATGATGGTGGCCCCTGTGTTCTTGGGGACCTTCAATGCTGTAGATTTTTTTTGTACCCTTCCCCAGATCTGTGTCTCGATACAATCCTGTCTCGGAGCTCTACGGACAATTCCTTTGACCTCGTGGCTTGGTTTTTGCTCTGACATACACTGTCAGCTCTCGAACCGGGTCCTGCAGCCAGGGGTTGGTTTTGGCCTGGCTGTTGGTCAACCCCACCAAGAGGTCCTCCCAGAGGAACTGGAGGGGGTGGTGTCGGTGCTGTTGCCAAGATTGAATACAGTCAGTTCAACTCTTCTCTCAGCCTTCTTCTTCTTCCCTCGACTTTCTCTTGCACTTGCTTTACAATCAGTCCTTTGACTGTTTTCTCCTGCAGAGAATTAGCTTATCTCTCTCACTTCCTAAAATTATGCCACTTCACTTTAATCTTCATATTACTTTTCTCTCAGCTGCTTTCTTATTTCCTCCAATTTGTCAGAACTCAGGGTGCCACACTCAGGGAAACGACCATCAGTCCATGCTGTCCAATCTTCTGTCTGGGACAGTACCCCCTTACAAAACTTTGTTGCCATCACTTGAGTCTTCATATCTACTTTCACTGTTCCCTTTTCCATTATGACTTTTTAATTATACCTTGGGAATCTACTTTGCTCTAACAATTATCACACTCATACCACAATCATTCTGGGAACTAATTTCCCTTTTTCAGTAAATGAGTCAGTCATACAAAAACCTTTCCACTCAATTACTTAATATTCTTAAATTACTTAAAATGGAGTTCCCAGAACTTTTATGTAGTTCCCAGAACTACGTAAGTATTCCCTGAATACCTACAGACAACGTTGCTGATGGAGTCTATCTACCCCCGCCTAGTCCCTTCTTGGGACTCTGGATCCTTTTCTAATCTTCTCAAAACAGTTCTTATTGTTCAAAATTAATTTAAATTGAATTTTTAACAAAAACCTTCCAGGTATTGTAGATTATGTGTTTTTTCCCAGGTAGCCCACAGTGAGTGTCTGGTCTGGACGGATCCTCGTCGTTTTTGGTCAGACGGGAATTTCCCTTGCATTCCTTCACTTGGAATGCGCCACCGGTGTTCCTTCGCAGACACTCACTGCTGAGCTCCACAGGTAGAATCAATCATCCTGTTTCATGACGCCAAATTGTCGTGGAAACTACCACTAAGGACTCCAAGTCAAAGTTAAAAGAACAGATCTTTATTATCACGGCCGGAGAGGTTACAACAAACTTCATACTCAAAGTACAAGTCTGTCAGATGCTCTGAAGGGATGCTCTCCCTTCAGCACTCTTTATACTCGTGCACAAACTAGGCGTCTCTGCTCTCAGGTTGCAATAGGCTGATCATGACCTTGCACACATAGTTTATAGGCATTGGGCCAAAGTAACAATGTGTTCCCTTCTTTCTGTTTTTCTCCTATCAGTCCTTTCCCTGAGAGCAAAGTCAACACCAGAGGAAGTTCCCACCGCTATTTCAATGAAATGTCATGTCCTAGAGAGGAAATGCAAGTTTAGCTTCTACCTCCTAAGAATGTTGAAGGCTACTTAAACATATTCACAAATTGGATGTGGGAATTTCCACGATGAGTTGATAAACATCAACAAATGGGGCACTGACAGTCGTCAGTGTAGCTAGCTAGCATGCAAACTTTATCTAGCTACACTGTAAAGATTAGCCAGTTGGCTCTATGTCTGGTTCTGGAGCTAGATTCGTCATACGCATTGATTTAGTGAAAACTTTGCCACAGATGGAAACCATTGGTCTATCTTTGACTTTGCCATCTATTTTTATATCTAAAGTTTTGGCATCTTCCATAATTTGCAGTGCGAATCCACCATAGAAATAGTTAGAAAGAATAAGATGAATAATATAATTAACTATTTAGAGATAGCTGATATGTGTTTTTATACACTGTAATGGACAAGGTGCTACCTTGGTAGGGGACAGTTCGAACTCTACGTGTCATATAAAAAATATTTAAAAAATGCAATGTTCAAAATATTTTTTTGTTTTTTAAAAATATTTATTTTATTTTATCTTTATTTAACGAGGCAAGTCAGTTAAGAACAAATTATTAGTTGCAATGACAGCGGGTTAACTACCTTGTTCAGGGGCAGAACGACAGATTTTTACCTTGTCAGTTCGGGGATTCTCTCTTGCAACCTTTCGGTTACAAGTCCAACACTCTAACCACTAGGCTACCTGCTGCCCATGACCCTCCCCTTGTACTGTAAACAAATTTGCACACCCGCCCCCCTAATAAAATGTACTAATAAATAATTATAACCACCATAATTTAAAAAAGCTGTAGCAACCTTGTGTTTATAAACGTGGATATGGACCTTACCACTTCAGCATGGTTCTGTGGTACAGTAGATGGCATTCAGGGCTAACAGGCCAGAAGGTTGAGGGTTCGCGGACCACCACAAACGAGGTCATTTTCCCTGCCTTTCTCATTACACTATAATCAGAGCTGGCTTCAGACAATGATCAGCTTGTCTGAAAATCAGATTTTCTACATTTTGATGCTATATTTATATCTTTATAAAATATGCAACACATTTTCCACCAACAGGTTTCTGTGCCAATGCACCACACACAATCAATAAGCAATGCATAACTGCATACCGATTATCGACTTCATCAAGGTTTGCATTCCAAATGGAATGAAACATTCAAATAACAGGGCTTCTGCGCCATTATTCAAATGCCATTTTCACTGCAGTATACAGCCTAGAGTTTAGCTGTACTCACTTAAAAACAGTAATGCAATTATTCATTGGATTGTGGTTTTATAGAATAGTCTAGGTAGGATCATTTTATTCTCCCTAAGCAAGGTCAATAGGGGAGGTTTTTGTGCTGTGTGTCTTCACTGTTCTTTCATGTGGATATCATAAGGTGAATGCACCAATTTGTAAGTCGCTCTGGATAAGAGCGTCTGCTAAATGACTTAAATGTAAATGTAAAATGTAAATGTGCAATGCTTCTTCTGTGTCTTTTTGTCGAGCAAAACTTTTTGGCTTTCCACTAGATGCCACAATGTCAACATTGGCTATATCGTAAAATTAGCTATTTGGTCTTAATTTAAGGTTAGGTTCAAAATGAAATTTTCAGAAGATAAACTGTTGAAAAGGTGGGGTTTATGACTTTGTGGCTATGGTAATGATTTTGTGGCTGTGGTAGATCAACTTTAATATTGCAGATATATTGCAGGTTCTATCAATTCACTTGTTTGCATAATTTCTAAACACCCTTATTTTATTTGTATTTTTTAAATGTTTTCTATACTACCAACTATTTGTGGAAGGTACTACACTTCGTTCAGACCCCCTTGTTCTCAACATTGTCGAGATACATCAAGTTTCCTTGTAAGACTATTTGGAGTGGTACCTGTGAAGCGAGCTGTTGCCTTTTGCCTGAGTCTTTTGTTAAAGAATGTGAAACAATGTTGTCCATTTGCCGCTTTTCATTAAATCATGCAGCCAACAAGTGCTCAGCATATGTGGGAATACTGTTGGAAAAGCATTCCAGGTGAAGCTGGTTGAGAGAATGCCAAGAGTGTGCAAAGCTGTCATCAAGGCAAAGGGTGGCTACTTTGAAGAATATAAAATATAATATAAAATATATGTTGATTTGTTTAACACTTTTGGTTACTACATGATTCCATGTGTTATTTCATATTTTTGGGCAACATTCCCCTGCGGACTGAAAAATTCCAATCTAATAAAGAATTCGGAGATGCTATTGTGAATTGGCACAATGACATAAGAGAAAAATCAAAAGCTCAATACACCAGCGTTTTGATGTTAGCATTCTATCAACAGAAAATCAAAACCGATTAAACCAAAATTAATGGATGTACTCATTATAACCGCACTACCAGTACTATTAGTGACGTAAATTGACTATTTAATATGTTTTTGGTCACAGTAGTATGACAAATGTTCCCGGATGTCGTACTACATTTACCAAAATACGAAGTATACAAGCAGTGGAGACGATTTCCCATGCATTTAGGGCCCATAATAAAATTCTTCAGAAAATGGGCGTGGCTTCACAACATTTTAAAATGCTGGAAAATATGCATCCGAAGTCTGACAAGAGTAGATACAAATTCATTTCTTTAACTAATTATTAAAAAAATTAAGAAAATTTTCAGCAATGTTTTAAAATAATGACTTTTCAAATAAGTGACGTTACACGTTATGTTGGCTGACAATTTGTTTGCTACGCTATCTATGAACCGCACAGCATATCATTACAGCAGTATGTACTGGCAATATATGTTTGCTAGCTATATAACGTTAGTTGGCTACTAATACGTTGAACTTGTAAGTAAATTAACTATATGCTATCCAACTACCCAACGCTGATATCACCTTTCCTACGGGAACAGCTGAGCCGCTCGGGGAAGGTGCTCCACTGCCCCTTATGCCCCCTACTGCTGGTCAGGTGTATTTATTTGAAGGATCGATATGTTGTGCAATTAATAGATCGTTTAAATGTGAAATGAATATCAATCAATCAATCAATCAATTTTATTTTATATAGCCCTTCGTACATCAGCTAATATCTCGAAGTGCTGTACAGACACCCAGCCTAAAACCCCAAACAGCTAGTAATGCAGGTGTAGAAGCACGGTGGCTAGGAAAAACTCCCTAGAAAGGCCAAAACCTAGGAAGAAACCTAGAGAGGAACCAGGCTATGAGGGGTGGCCAGTCCTCTTCTGGCTGTGCCGGGTGGTTTTTTAAGGTTAGGGGGGTTAGGGATTTTTAAGGTTAGGGAGAAGTGCAGTGAATAGTGCCACTTTTTAGGGTGTCAATGTAAATGAATGTATTTATGGTTGTTATGGTTGTAATTTTGTCTTGTCTTTTAATCAATATATGTGTTATTGTTTTTACTATCGAGGACCACTTTGGAAATAGGCATTTTAATTAATACTTTCAAGTGATATCCTCTGGGTCCACATTGTGCATTTTGTTGTACATGTCTTTTGCCCCAAATAAATTAAATTAAATTAAATTGACTTGGTTATTCATGTCTTTCTTAGCTTAGCTAAATTGAATAGTCGTTGTGCGTTCTCAATGGACATTGTTAGTTTGGGTGGTTCGTAAATTCGCTCTGGCTGTCTGCTCCGATTTCAGAGCACTCTAGTCTGAATGTGCCAGAGCGCAGAATAACTGTTGAATTGACGAATGCTCAACATCTGTTGAATATGGCCGCTGTCAGTAAACGTTGGGGAAAAAACGTAATCAAATTGTTGCCAGCAGCATAGTTGCAGTCACCAACACTTTTGATAACATTGAAAAAAACTAACCAGCTCTGCTAGGATGAGTAAAACGGTCAGAGTGAGGTGTTTATGTAGCCAACTTTTGGCATTTAGCTTGGGTGCTTGACTGCCTATAAGGTCAGAACGCTCGGATCAACCCTGCTCCTCGGCCAGAGTAGGCAGTGTGTACGGTCTGAATTTACAAACACACCCAAAGTTGTAAGTTGTCTACCTAGTAATTTGTTATGCTAACGAGCTAGCAAGATGCTGCATAGCAACAATATGTAAACTTCCGGTAGACAGGCGAAGCGCTAGTACGCTCAACTGAATGGTTACCGTTTGTTTACAGTATACTAAAATGAACTAATAGTATATACTCATTAAGTATGTAGTATACAGTATGTTAGTATGGGGTATTCGAACACAGCTTGGGTAAATTGATAAAATGTGTATGTACGTTTTGATGGCAGGTTTAAAACCTGTTATCAAAAAGGATATTGCAGGGGTATCGGAAAAATACTGAAGCGTAGTGTGAGGGGCCGTTGGTCATTGGGAGAACTTTTCTAGGATAGGGGGCAGCATTTTCACGTTTGGATGAAAAGCATACCCAAATTCAACTGCCAGCTACTCATCCCCAGAAGATAAGATATGCATATTGTTAGTAGATTTAGATAGAAAACACTCTGAAGTTTCTAAAACTGTTTGAATCATGTCTGTGAGTATAACAGAACTTATTTAGCAGGCGAAACCCCGAGGACAAACCATTCAGATTTTTTTTTTTTTTGAGGTCACTCTTTTCAATGATCTTTCATTGGGAAACCAGATTTCTAAGGGACCTGCTTGCAGTTCTTACCGCTTCCACTGAATGTCAACAGTCTTGAGAAATTGGTTGAGGTTATTCCTTTGTGTAATGAAGAAGTACAGCCATCTTGAACGAGAGTCACATTAAGTGTCCTGTTAGATAGAAGCGTGTGACCAGAAAGCTGGCTATAGTTGGTTTTAATCCTCTATTGAACACAAATCATCCCGTCTTCAATTTTATCGATTATTAACGTTAAAAAATACCTAAAGTTGTATTACAAAAGTAGTTTGACATTTTTTGGCAAAGTTTAACCTTTGAGATATTTTGTAGTCACGTTTGAGCAATTTGGAACCTGTGTTTTTCTGGATCAAACGCGCCAAATAAATGGACATTTTGGATATATATCGACGGAATTAATCGAACAAAAGGACCATTTGTGATGTTTATGGGACATATTGGAGTGCCAACAACAGAAGCTCGTCAAAGGTAAGGCATGAATTATATTTTTATTTCTGCGTTTTGTGTCGCGCCTGCAGGGTTGAAATATGCTTCTCTGTCTTTGTTTACTATTGTCGTATGCTTTCGCCGAAAAGCCTATTTGAATTCTGACATGTTGGCTGGATTCACAACCAGTGTAGCTTTAATTTGGTAACTTTCATGTGTGATTTAATGAAAGTTAGATTTTTATTGTAATTTTCATAGTAATTAATTTGAATTTGGCGGTCTGTATTTTCTCTGGCTTTTTGCCAAGTGAGACAGTAGCATCCCACCTAAACTCAGATTTTTGGATATAAATATGAACTTTACCGAACAAAACATACATGTATTGTGTAACATGAAGTCCTATGAGTGTCATCTGATGAAGATCATCAAAGGTTAGTGATTCATTTTATCTCTATTTCTGCTTTTTGTTACTGCTCGCTTTGGCTGGAAAATGGCTGTGTTTTTCTGTGGCTATGTACTGTCCTAACATAATCGTTTGGTGTGCTTTCGCCGTAAATCCTTTTTGAAATCAGACATGTTCGCTGGAATCATAACAAGTGTAGCTTTAATTTGGTGTTTTTCATGTGTGATGCGCTTTGCATTTTTACTGGCTTTTGGCCAAGTGGGACGTTAGTGTCCCACATATCCTAGAGAAGTTTTAAGCGGGCAAGGGAGGTCGAAATTGGCTACATTTGCGACAGGAAAAATCTTTATATTTGGTGGGGTTAATCGAAAGCTGTACAGTTACTACCCATGTCTCTGACCATAGGACCAGTAACAATACCCGAATAATGTTACATGGCGACGAGTGTGTAATTATTTTTGGGGTCTGAAGAATCTATGCGAAATGCCAGGGGAATTGATTCTAAAAGGTAACAAATAAAAATGAGAAACCTTTAGGGAGTTTTTAATCTTGTGAGACACTTTATTCCATCTTATTCTGAAATAGATTTATAGAATTGACAAAAGGGAGGAGGGGTCACGAGAAATTAGACTGGAGTTCATATTTGAGTAATTGTTTGCAGAATTTTGAAAAAGCAATTGTGTCAGGTTGCCAAACCTAAAATGACCTTTACCAATTTTGTTCATGAACATGAAGGGCATTGTAGTGCAGTGGTTACGTAAAATCTTTGGGGAAAAGAGAGACCAGTCATTTATGGGAGTGAATCATTAGAATGGGTGGCAAGATAAGTGCTGCCATGTCTAAGTGTAGGACAGGCTACATAAAGGGTACATAAACATTGGGATGGATTAAAACACAAACGATGAATGAGTGGAGGGAGGACAGTGGTCTCCCTGTGAACAGAAGTGATCATGCTTGTCTATAATTTAAAACTTTTTGTTCGGAAAGACCGAGGTAGAGTATAGTAGAGATTCTAGAGGGAAACAAGCGTTAGAGTGGATAAGAAATCTATTGGGTGATGGTGATTGAGAGGGCTTCTGAGCTAAAGGAAACAGATATGTAGAAAGTAGAAAGTAAATTGGTTTAAGATTTAGCAAAAGGAAAACTAACAAAATGTTTATTTATTTTTTTAGGAGAGGATGGGGTGTCCCTATCTCTCCCTTTGAAATGTTCCCGAGGCTGTTGCCATGGGAGAGCAGTTAGTGAAATTCTGCAGTTTTTTAAAGTATAAAGGTATCTGGATTTGCCTGTAAAGGGAGCTCCCAAATAAGTAAGGCCTGGCCATTTCTTTGTTTTTGCCCTACATTTTACCATGAACACCAGCACGCACACACAACTCACCTGTTATTAAAATGTGTTATTAAGTGGTTTTAATACAATGTTTGATTTATTGTGTAGGGTCTGACGAGTGTCAGAGACTATGATTTGTTGACCAGCCATTGCTATTGCAAAGCTCGCACTATTAAAGATTTAGTTTAAGTATAACTCTGACTTGTGTGAAAAGTTTGTCACTCCTCATTTGATAGTAAAGAAATGAAGCACCACACATTTCAGGATCATCCTTACTACACACTTCTAACCATTGCACATTCTTAATCTCATCCACAAATGAGTCCTGATTGAACCCTCTCTAGGACCTGCGGTAGATTATTTTAGGGCCAGCCTTTGGTATTTTAGTTTTCCTAGTGAGTGCAACTGAGTTATGATCACTGTAACCTAGTGCCACTGATACAGCTTTAGAACAATGTTCAGCCATGTTAGTAAAAATGTGATCGATACAAGTTGATGATGTGATACCAGACCTATTAGTGAACGTTCTGGTTGGTGATGTCATATCTTAGGTCAGGTTACATACATTGACAACAGAAATACGTTTATTTCTCATTGGACAGTTGGTGTTCAAAAAATCTATATTCTTACCTCCCCAAAAATATATTTCCATCAGATACCTTATCCAACATTAATAATTACATCAAGATATTTCACATCAGCACACATCAGCACTAGGTGGCCTATAGCAGCAACCAACTACTATAGGTTTCAAATGTGGTCAATGCACCTGTACCCATATTGCCTCTAATCCATTCAACATTAAGTCCTTACGTTGTTTTGCTGGAATATGATTCTGGATGTAAACTACAACTCTACCCCCATATCTATTTCTGTTCCTCCTGAACATATTGAATCCATGTATAGAGATCTCAGCATCTTCAAAAGAAGAGTCCAAGTGAGTCTCTGATATTGCCAATAAATTATTATTGTTTGAGTGCACTAGACGGCATATTTCATGAATTTTGTTCCTTGAAGGCCATTATCATGCCATTCATCCTCCGGCATCACCTCATGTTTCAGCATGATAATACGCAGCCCCATGTCACAAGGATCTGTACACGATTCCTGGGAGCTGAACATGTTCCAGTTCTTCCATGGCCTGCATACTCACCAGACATGTCACCCATTGAGCATGTTTGGAATGCTCTGAATCGACGTGTATGACAACATGTTCCAGATCCCGCCAATATCCATCAACTTAGGACAGCCATTGAAGAGGAGTGGGACAACATTCCACAGGCCACAAACAACAGCCTGATCAACTCTATGCGAAGGAAATGTGTTGCGCTGCATGAGGCAAATGGTGGTCACACCAGATACTGACTGGTTTTCTGATCCACTACCAATACTTTGTTTTTAAGGTATCTGTGACCAACAGATGCATATCTGCATTCCCAGTCATCAGAAATCCATAGATTAGGGCCTAATGAATTTATTTCAATTGACTGATTTCCTTACATGAAATCTTTGAAATTGTTGCATTTTGCGTTTATATTTTTGTTCAGTATATGTGCATGGTTTTAATTTATTGGTGAAGGGATTAGTAGGTTTATAGATTACGTTTTTCAAGTTATTTGCCCAACATTGTTTTATTTATATTGTCTAAGAGGAAGGCAACAGATGCAGCACATTTTAACTTTTTTATTTTACACAATATTCTGCCCATATGAACAAATTTATATACAATATTCTGCCCACATGAACAGATACAATTTAGGGCATAAGTGAACCAATATATGAGAGCCTTCAGACAGGTTTAAATGAATTTCCCCACGGAAGAGATATGAGAGCCTTCACGAGTTTCCCCACAGAGCCATGGAGCCAACAGCACACAAGCTGTGTTCCCCAGCCAATCATGGACGAAAGAGTCACTGACAAAGGAGTTCGCTTGAGGCAGTGCTTCGCGCAATGACACACCTGGCTTCTTTGCTGCCTATCAGCTATTCCTCTATCTTCTGGATTTAAAAGGAAAACGGGTTCAGATTTCAATTATTTTATGTGCGGTATGATTGCTAGTATTTCAGATCTGGAAAACGATCCAACTACCACTATTGTCACTATGGATAGAGGGCAGGATAGACAGTTAACTGGTCGATTATATTGACCTGTGGTATAGAAAGCTGTGCATAGGGGAAATACCAAAACACCTTGATAGGAGGGGCATGCAAACAGATGAGGACATTTGGCTATATGGAAGACATTATACAGTAAAACCGTCAAAATGGAGAATGTAAATTAATGTAAATGTAGAATTTTCTTTCACGGGTGCGTTTTCATTATCTGGATAGACACTTGTGATTTCTAGTTAACGTTACGCCAATTAAAGCAGTGGAGCGTGTATTGAAGCAAAACTTTAGTGGTCAAAGCCATTCATCTTGGGGCAATGGGGGTAGCGGGTATGCAAAATGTTATCATATCACACAATTGTCCCATTTATAAAATTGTCAGATATAAATTGTATAAATATTTTTAATACAGACCAGATCAAAAATAAGTGAAAATGGACAAATTATGATATTTATCTGGTAAAAAAAAAGTGGAGGTGCAAAAGCATAAGTTTGTACCCCCTGTTTTAATTTGCTCCATGGCTCAGGCAGCCAAGTGGACACAAGGATCTTCTGCTCATCTTAGTCACAAAGAGGAATAACTTTGCAGCTGTTCAGGATTAATAAACATTCCCATGCTGGTGGGTGGTAACATTCAAATTAAACCCAGCCCTGAACCTAAACGTAGGCTAGGAATTTGCACAATGTGGGTAGTTGCAATTTGTCAATTCAAGCCCAAATGTATCATACTTTTGACTAAAACGATGACTTATTGACTTAAATCATTGTGCAACATCCTGGGTAAGCTCTGCCCATGGTCTTTCAGCTCGAATAAGTGGATTTCTACTGCCAAATCCCACAAATATCATTAACCATAGATCTTCTGATTCTAACATAATTGGTTGAGGAATGGCCATGACTAATTAATAAATGATTATGGACTGTGTCTCCTGTCTGTTAGGTCGTGTCAGGTCACATCACTGCTAACCAGGGTCATGCCGTTACTCCCCTCTCTTCATAGGAAGATCTGTAGTTTCCTTCACAGTAGATACTAGCCCATTCAGCAGTGCTCTCTATATTAGCTAGTGTTTGTAGTGGAGTTGGTATTGTAATCACTGTGTCTCTCCTAGCCTCTACCAGGCTTTCACCTCACCTTCGGTAGGAAAGCCTGTGGAATTTCTTGCCAATCAACCAAAAGCCAGTGCAATCAGCACTGGCAATCAGTGCTCAACTCATGTCATTTCAAACCAAATTATATTTCTAAAAAAAAATATATGTATTTTTTTATCGAACAAAAAATATATAGTGCGCTTGCAATGCTAGCACAATACATGTGCTTACTCTAGGTAATTTGCGCTTCTGAAGAGAGATGGAAGGGGTAGTTGTTTTTGAAACATCAATGTCTACTCACACAGCCAATCAGCCAGCAGCCACTGGCAATCAGCGCTCCACTCATATCTACTTTTCCAATATGAACTCCCCCATGCTCTAGAGAACAACGTGAGTGAGGCCTGGAAGCTGAGGCTGTTGTCAATAAATAGGAGTCCTGCATAGTTCTCTATGAAGATCAGAGACTTTGTATGTGACCCAAATGGTGCCCTGCTCTCTATGTGGCCCCCTATTCCCTATGGGCTCTGGTCAAAACTAGCAGTGGTGTAAAGTACTTAAGTAAAAATACTTTAAAGTACGACTTAAGTCGTTTTTTGGGGTATCTGCACTTTATTTTACTATTTATATTTTGACAAATTTCACTTTTACTTCACTACATTCCTATATAAAATATTGTACTTTTTACTCCATACATTTTCCCTGACAACCAAAAGTACTTGTTACATTTTGAATGCTTAGCAGGACAGGAAAATTGTGAAATTCACACACTTATCAAGAGAACACCTGGTCATCTCTACTGCCTCTGATCTGGCAGACTGACCAAACACAAATGCTTAAAAAAAAATATGTCTGAGTGTTGGAGTGTGCCCCTGGCTGTCTGTACATTTTTAAAAACAAGAAAATGATGCCATCTGCTTTGCTTAATATAAGGAATGTTTTATTACTTCTACTTTTACTTCTACTTTTGATACTTAAGTATATTTTAGCAACTACATTTACTTTGATACTTAAGTATATTTAAAACCAAATACTTTTAGACTTTTACTCAAGTAGTATTTTACTGGGTGATTTTCACAGTTACTTGAGTAACTTTCTATTAAGGTATCTATACTTTTACTGAAGTATGACAATTGGGTACAAATTCCACCACTGAAAACTAGTGCGCTATATAGGGAATTTGGGATGTAGCCTTTGTACTCAGGCATAACAGAAGCGACAGACTCACTGACAGGGAAATGGAATAAAGTGTTGATTCCGCAATCCTTTGCTTATCACATATCATATGAAACGGCTTTGCTATTGTGTTTGCTCAGTTAACCTAGCGCAAATATACAAACATCAAATTCATTCATTAAGGAAGGAAAATTACCCCCCCCCCCTCTCCCTCTCTCTCTGCAGCGCTCGCTTTTGTTTTGCAGTTTTTAGTTTTTGTGTCGGCCTACGGTGTTTGAGGGATAACAAAGATTGAAGGGATGCCATCAAACCTTGAGCCAAAGTCTCTCTCTCTGACACACAAACACACACACACAAACACACACTCCAAATGAATTTACGGTTCGGATGGAGGCCACTTCTGAAATAGCCAGTGTGTTTGGACGGGCAACAGACAGCACACATTGACCATGGCCAGCGGCTGTTGTCTGACTTCCCTGTCCGCAGGGAGAGGAACAAAGCAAATCATTTCTACTAATTATTTACTATGATTTTGTGGGGTTTTTCCCTCCAATATTCTGACAACAGAAAATAAATAAAATGTACAACCTGAAACTCCTCCAAGGATATTATTTTGCATAGGCAAACTAGTATGCTTGTTTGGTCCTGTGGCTCAGTTGGTAAGAACATGGCACTAGCAATGCCATAGTAGTGGGTTTGGCTGTGTTTACACAGATAGCCCAATTCTGAACATTTGCTTAATTATTGGCAAAAGATCCGATCTGATTGGTCAAAAGTGGCATCCTTTGATGCCCACTGAGGTCACATACTAAAATGTATGCACTGACTGTACTGTAAATTGCTTTGGATAAAAGCATTCGTTAAATTGCATCTTTTAATAGGATTACCTGACGAGTGTAGCTAGCTACACTACCGTTCAAAAGTTTGGTGTCAGTTAGAAATGTCCTTGTTGTTGAAAGAAAAGCAAAACATTTTGTCCATTAAAATAACAAAATTGATCAGAAGAAAGTTATTTGTTTCTGGCCATTTTGAGCCTGTAATCGAATCCACATATGCTGATGCTCCAGATACTCAACTAGTCAAAAGAAGGCCAGTTTTATTGCTTTTTAATCAGGACAACAGTTTTCATCTGTGCTAACATCATTGCAAAAGGGTTTTCTAATGATCAATTAGCTTTTTAAAATTATGAACTTGGATTAGCTAACACAACGTGCCATTGGAACACAGGAGTGATGCTTGCTGATAATGGGCCTCTGTACGCCTATGTAGATATTCAATAAAACATCTGCAGTTTCCAGCTACAATAGTCATTTACAACATGTCTACACTGTATTTCTGATCAATTTTATGTTATTTCAATGGACAAAAAAATAGCTTTTCTTTCAAAAACAAGAACATTTCTAAGTGACCCCAAACTTTTGAATGGTAGTGTACATCACCCAGAGGACAGACACGTGCCATCACACATTTACTAGAAATTATGATCCCATGGAGCCGTCTCTCTCTTTCATCCCTCCACCCGACCAGAATAACAAACAGGAACTATTTTCCCTTCTGAGGGAGAGATCACTGAAGCTTTGGCTGTGAAAAGGGTCAGCTTTTCTTCAATCTTTCCCCTGCTCTGTGTGTGTGTGTGTGTGTGTGTGTGTGTGTGTGTGTGTGTGTGTGTGTGTGTGTGTGTGTGTGTGTGTGTGTGTGTGTGTGTGTGTGTGTGTGTGTGTGTGTGTGTGTGTGTGTGTGTGTGTGCGTGCATGCGCCCACGTGTCGTGTGTGGGTGTTGTGCGTGCGTGCCCATGTGCATGTGTGTGTGTGCCCATATATGCATGCGTGTGTATGTGCGTGCTAGACGTGTGTCTGATTGCCTGGACTCTCCTCATAAGGAATTCCTCTACTGTAGTCAGAGGCAATCGTGAAACTCCCCTGCTGCTCTAGCCATTGCTGTATTCCTGAAGTTAATATAACTGACAGTTCCAAGTAGCCTACCGCTCTAAAACTGGTCACCTGCTAGGAGCATTCATCATCTTCAGAGGTACCCCACTACTCCTAAAATTGCCTTTATGGACTCAACCCCCTTCTACCCCATTGCAAGTCCCCCTGCTTGATCCTTAAAGTCACCTCACGGCTCCTAGTGACAGAATTAGGACAGCCACCTCATAGGGGGACATCAAAGAAGAAGAGGAGAAGTAGATGGATTAATAAGTAAAGAAATGTATGACATACAAAAGGAATAAGTTAAGCCAGATCACACAGGATAAGATGTCTCATACTAGGCTCCTGATGGGAGGGGGAGTAGATTGAACCTGAGTGTTCTTTCTCTCTCATTAGTTCTCTTGTTCTTTTTCTCTCTGTCTGTCTGTCTGTGTGTCTGTCTGTCTGTCTGTCTGTCTGTCTGTCTGTCTGTCTGTCTGTCTGTCTGTCTGTCTGTCTGTCTGTCTGTCTGTCTGTCTGTCTGTCTGTCTGTCTGTCTGTCTGTCTGTCTGTCTGTCTGTCTCTCTCTCTCTCTCACTCTCACTCTCACTCTCACTCTCGCTCTCTCGCTCTCTCGCTCTCCCTTTGTCCATCAAAGAGATCCAACATGTCTACGCTTCCCATCCCGGCGGGAGCGTCAGAATAGGGAAGCATTGTTCCCCGGAAGATGGACGGCCCCTCTAATGTCTGCCTCTGGAAGGTGAGGAACATCAGGGGGACGTGTTTGTGCCCGCATTTACCCAGCATGCCCCTGTTCATTATTCAGCCAATCCATCAGCCACCACCAGTCGCAGTGGTGCCACGAGAGGGGCGGGCGGTGGCGGGGCTGTGCCGCTTGACCAATGTTCAACAGAAGTCTTGCTGTTTTTGGAGGAAGCGGGGGGCTTCAGAGATGCTTTCAAGGAAGAAAAGAGGCTAAAGCAGTGTTTTTAAATACTATTTCCAAATGCCACAAATAACGTTTTGTTGGAGTCAGCCTTCTCACCATGCAGCTTCACAGTCAACTTCTGTCTGTCTTTTTCTCTCTCTTCTGTTTCCACTTCTTCTCAAGGAAGAAAATAGGTGAAAGAGAACAAAAGGAAAGCTTTGGCTTTCATGATACTGTAAGACCTTCCACTTCTGTCCTGTTTGCTCGCATCTCTCTCTCTCTCTCTCTCTCTCTCTCTCTCTCTCTCTCTCTCTCTCTCTCTCTCTCTCTCTCTCTCTCTCTCTCTCTCTCTCTCTCTCTCTCTCTCTCTCTCTCTCTCTTTCTCTCTCTCTCTCTGTGTAGATCAGTGCTTTCCCCCTCTATCCTGTGAGAGTATTTGCCATAACTGTCACACTATATAAGATATGTGAGCGTATCTTGACATTTAAGGAGACACGTCCTGTCTTGAACCCTGCTACAGGAATCAGTAGGACATGAACACCGGTTACCCAAAACTGTCTTTCCCCTGCAGTCAATATAGTTGAAGTTCAACTCCATCAAATGAGCAGTAGCTATTGATATAGGATAACACTTTTATCCAATTTGTCTCACCCTGTTCTCTTTATAGTGCACTACTCTTTTTTTTTTACCAGGGCCCATATGACTCACTGCGCCAATAGGTTTCTGGTCAAAGGTAGTGCACTATATAGGTATCAGCGTGCCATTTGGGATGCAGTCCCACTCTTAGCGGTTGATGGGACTTCGATGTTTATCAGCAGTTATCGGGTGCTAAAGTATAATCTTTATGACATGGAAAAACAGCTGTGAAATTTTGAAGAGCAGTGGTAAGGTCATCCTTCTACGCCAGGCTAGCTTGTCTGTGTGATGTTGCAATGTTGTCTCGCTCTCATGCTCTAACCAGTCAGGGCTTTCAGCAGCCGTCCAACCATGGCTCTTCCTGCCAAAATGCTCCTCCAACACCTGCCACTGTTTATTACTGAAGAGCACACTCACACACACAACAAACTCACACACACTCGCTAAAAGACAAATTAGAGTGTTACAGGACAGTAGCTGCGGAGGATGAGCGTGCGTGTACACACACACACACACACACACACATAATAAGTCACAGACACACACACACACACCCAACCTCACCCCCACACCGTCTCCATTCCTCCATCCCATCTCTGACATAGAGGAGAGAGGACATGATAGTGTGTTATGTCTGATAAAGTCTGTGTGTGTGTAATAAAGCTGTCTCCTCCACCTCCATGCTAATCCATGCTGACAGGTCCTGACTTTAACTGTACGATTAATGTGACGCTCAGACCGCTACCCACCGGATGCATTTAATGTCATCCAACCTCAATATCACCATCGCCCTCCATCACCCCTGCTCCCCACAAATGAGAGTAGTGCAAATGTCATAAATCCTGTGGCATGTTGTCCATTTCCATTAGTTTTAAAATGTATTCTCAGGTGAGGGTTTGCTTGTTTATTTTGTTTACACTGCTCATGAATCCAGCCAGATCGCTCAAGATTGACTTCGAAATTGACGTCTGTCCATGTGATGAGGGCGTCGGGAAATGCCTTCAAAACTGACCACTAAGAGCGACAGTAATCCCATGACTCCAGATCCAAAGGTCACATGTTCAATCCCAGTGGTAGACACTTGTTTTTTTTCACTATTCCAAACCATAACCCTTAACCATTCGGAATCAATGCCTAAATTTAACCTTTTTACATGTGAGTTCCAAATATCTCTAACAGTCTCCGCAGAGTGAGTTCTTTTATGCACGTGATGTCAGAATGCACTCAATGTTCCAAAATGTGATTGCTAAGCAACAGGACAGTTAACCCGCGCTGCCCTCAAACCAAGGCACACTGCCTGCTAATTATCTACAGGCTATGTTTCAATTTGTTAATTTCAAATTATTTTCAAAAAGTAGTATTTTCAGTTTGAAATGAGGTGCATTCTGCCTCCTCATTAATTCACATAAAAGTAGCCCATTTCACTGTGGCAGATAATTTACTTTTGAAGCATGTTATGCTAATGTGGGACGAGGATTATCTAGATGAACTAGACAAACTTCTCTCTTTGATGAGAGTCCAAGCACGACCCCAGTGTTTCCCCAGGTCAAGTAAGTTCATTGTGTCAAATCGGAGGGCCTGTTGTCCGGACCTCTGGCAGTCTCTATGGGGGTGCCACAGGGTTCAATTCTCAGGCCGACTCTTTTCTCTGTATACATCAATGTTGTCGCTCTTGCTGCTGGTGATTGTCTGATCCACCTCTACGCAGACGACACCATTCTGTGTAGTTCTTGCCCTTCTTTGGACACTGTGTTAACAAACCTCCCAACGAGCTTCAATGCCATACAACACTCCTTCCGTGGCCTCCAACTGCTCTTACATGCAAGTAAATCTAAATGCATGCTCTTAAACCGATCGCTGCCTGAACCCGTCCGCCCGTCTAGCATCACTACTCTGGACTTAGAATATGTGGACTACTACAAATACCTAGGTGTCTGGTTAGACTGTAAACTCTCCTTCCAGAATCACATTAAGCGTCTCCAATCCAAAATTAAATCTAGAATTGGCTTCCTATTTTGCAACAAAGCATCCTTCACTCATGCTGCCAAACATACCCTCGTAAAACTGACCATCCTACCGATCCTTGACTTCGGAAAGGTCATTTACAAAATAGCCTCCAACACTCTACTCAGCAAATTGAATGCAGTCTATCACAGTGCCATTCGTTTTGTCACCAAAGCCCCATATACTATCCACCACTGCAACCTGTAGGCTCTCATTGGCTGGCCCTCGCTTCATATTCATCGCCAAACCCACTGGCTCCAGGTCATCTATAAGTCTTTGCGAGGTAAAGCCCCGCCTTATCTCAGCTCACTGGTCACCATAGCAGTACCCACCCGTAGCACGTGCTCCAGCAGGTATATTTCACTGTTCATCCCCAAAGCCAACTCCTCGTTTGGCCGCCTTCCCTTCCAGTTCTCTGCTGCCAATGATTGGAACAAATTGCAAAAATCATTGAATCTGGAGTCTTATCTCCAGATTCAATGACTTTGGATTTGTTCCTGACTTTGGATTTGTTTACCAAACACGCTAACAAAAATAGCTATTTGGACATAAATGATGGTCATTACCGAACAAAACAAACATTTCTTGTGGGAGTCCTGGGAGTGCATTCCGACGAAGATCAGCAAAGGTAAGTGAAGATTTATAAGACTATTTATGAGTTTTGTTGACTGCACAATTTGGCGGGTAACTGTATGGCTTCCTTTTGTGGTTGAACGCTGTTCTCAGATTATTGAATATTGTGCTTTTGCCGTAAAGCTTTTTGAAATCTGACACAGCGGTTGCATTAAGAACAAGTGTATCTTTAATTCTATGTAAAACATGTATCTTTCATCAAAGTTTATGATGAGTATTTATGTTACTTGACGTGGCTCTCTGCAATTTCTCCTGATATTTTGGAGGCATTTCTGAACATGGCGCCAATGTAAACTGAGGTTTTTGGATATAAATATGAACTTTTTCGAACAAAACATATATGTATTGTGTAACATGAAGTCCTATGAGTGTCATCTGATGAAAATCATCAAAGGTTAGTGATTCATTTTATCTCTATTTCTGCTTTTTGTGACTCCTGTCTTTGGCTGGAAAAATGGCTGGGTTTTTCTGTGATTTTGCAGTGACCTAACATAATCGTTTGTGGTGCTTTCGCTGTAAAGCCTATTTGAAATCGGACACTTTGGTGGGATTAACAACAAGATTACTTTAAAAATTGTATAAGATACATGTATGTTTGAGGAATTTTAATTATGAGATTTCTGTTTGAATTTGGCGCCCTGCACTTTCACTGGCTGTTGTCATATCATCCCGTTAACGGGACTTCAGCCATAATAAGTTTTTTATGTTTCTTACTGTTTCTTATATAATTCATAATTGTGATTTTATCAATGCAACTTATTTTTTATAGCAGTGTTATTATGTTACTTCATTGTAATATTGTTTTATTGCTATATCCTAATATTGGATTCTAATTACTAATAATTCCTATTTATTCTGTACTTTCAGAAACCACACATAGAAACAGTACTGAACATTTTTTGCCAATCTCATAAATGGAATTGGACATCTTTCTTGCCTAATATTGAGGCCAGCTTTTGTATGCTACCGGTATACTGTTTCAAGTACACTCCTTTACAGTTATACTGGAGGACAGTACTATATCCCTTGTGTGGTGTTTGGGTCTGTGGGACCCATTTCCAATGTTTACTACAAGAAAAATTATACAATTAATTATAATTTCAACCTGAGACTCATTGGCCTTGGCTCCTTTCTGTGAAGAACATGTAAAATAACACATTTTCATTGAGTGCACACTGTGCACCCCCCTACACATTTATATTTCATATGTGGTGTTCGGGTCCACTGGTGTGGAAAAGTGTGTGTGTGTAGGGGAAACCAAGTAAAAATGTAACTAAAAGGTTTGCTATGTGCCTTCACTCTGTTTTCTTCCTCCCTGGGCCTGCTGTTTCAACATCGCACCAGTCTGTCTCCCTGCCTATCTGCCTGTCTCCCGCTTTTCTTTTCTCGCACTCTTTACCATTTGTAGTGTGTGAAACTTGCCTTGCAGGAACCTGCATAGTGTTATTACAACACATAAACCATGTTTCCTTAGACAATACATTTACATTTACATTTAAGTCATTTAGCAGACGCTCTTATCCAGAGCGACTTACAAATTGGTGCATTCACCTTATGATATCCAGTGGAACAACCACTTTACAATAGTGCATCTAACTCTTTTAAGGGGGAGGGGGGGTTTAGAAGGATTACTTTATCCTATCCTAGGTATTCCTTAAAGAGGTGGGGTTTCAGGTGTCTCCGGAAGGTGGTGATTGACTCCGCTGACCTGGCGTCGTGAGGGAGTTTGTTCCACCATTGGGGTGCCAGAGCAGCGAACAGTTTTGACTGGGCTGAGCGGGAACTGTACTTCCTCAGAGGTAGGGAGGCGAGCAGGCCAGAGGTGGATGAACGCAATAGACAAACACAGTCTGATAAACTAATAACACACAAACAATAATACGTTTTCATGTCTTTATTGAACACAGTGTGTAAACATTTACAGCGCAGGGTAGAAAACGTATGCGAACCCTTGGATTTAATGACTGGTTGACCCTCCTTTGGCAGCAGTAACCTCAACCAAATGTTTTCTGTAGTTGCAGATCAGACCTGCACAACAGTCAGGAGGAATTTTGAACCATTCCTCTTTTCAGTTCAGCAATATTCTTGGGATGTCTGGTATGAACTGCTCTCTTGAGGTCATGCCACAGCATCTCAATCAGGTTGAGGTCAGGATTCTGACTGAGCCACTCAATAAGGCATATTTTCTTATGTTGAAGCCATTCTGTTGTTGATTTACTTCTGTGTTTTGGGTGGTTGTCCTGTTGCATCACCCAACTTCTGTTGAGCTTCAATTGGCAGACAAATAGCCTAACATTCTCCTGCAAAATGTCTTGATCAACTTGGGAATTCATTTTTCCGTTGATGGTAGCAAGCTGTCCAGGACCTGAGGCAGCAAAGCAGCCCCAAACCATGATGCTCCCTCCACCATAGTTTACAGTTGGGATGAGGTTTTGATGTTGGTGTGCTGTGCCTTTTTTCTCCACACATAGTGTTGAGTGTTACTTCCAAACAACTCAACTGTAGTTTCATCTGTCGACAGAATATTTTGCCAGTAGTGCTGTGGAACATCCAGGTGCACTTTTGCAAACTTCATACATGCAGCAATGTTTTTTTTTTGGACAGCAGTGGCTTTTTTCGTGTTGTCCTCCCATGAACACCATTCTTGTTTTAGGTATCATAGACTCGTCAACAGAGATGTTAGCATGTTCCAGAGATTTCTGTAAGTCTTTAGCTGACACTCTAGGATTCTTCTTAACCTCATTGATCATTCTGCACTGTGCTCTTGCAGTCATCTTTGCAGGACGGCCACTCCTAGGGAGAGTAGCAACAGTGCTGACCTTTCTCCATTTATAGACAATTTTTCTTACCGTGGACTGATGAACATCAAGGCTTTTAGAGATACTTTTGTAACCCTTTCCAGCTTTATGCTGGAAAGGCATGGTTCGAGGCATGGTTCACACCAGGCAATGCTTCTTGTGAATAGCAAAATCAAATGTCGTGAGTGTTTTTTATAGGGCAAAGCAGCTCTACCCAACATCTCCAATCTCATCTCATTGATTGGACTCCAGGTTAGCTGACTCCTGACTCCAATTAGCTTTTGGAGAAGTCATTAGCCTAGGGGTTCACATACTTTTTCCAACTTACACTGTGAATGTTTAAGTGATGTAATCAATATAGACAAGAAAATACAATAAGTTGTGTGTTATTAGTTTAAACACACTATGTTTGTCTATTGTTGTGACTTAGATGAAGATCAGATCCAATTTAATGACCAATTTATGCAGAAATCCAGGTAATTCCAAAGGGTTCACATAATTTTTCTTGCCACTGTAAATAATTGTGTCATCAGTGTACAGATGGAGATTTGCAGAGTCAACAGTCTTCCCTATATATTTACATACAGTGCAAAATGGATCGGACCTAAAATTGAGCCCTGTGGAACACTTTTTGTAAGCCTTTGAAACCCAGATTTCATACCCTCTTGAGCTACACACTGTGTTCGGTCAGAAAGGCAACATATCCCAAGGAACCTAGCTTCTGCAGCCATCGTGAAGAGGACTCAGAAGGAGGGTGGCCCCATCCGTCCGACCCACAGAACCAACTCCAATACCAGAAGTATGTTGTTGTAGCATGTGTGTGTGTCTGAGTCTCCTACCTTGGCCTGCTGTAACTATATATGTGAGTGAGTGAGATGTTAGTAACATTCCTGAAAAGGGTTTTCATCATTCTAGATTTCAGCCGGTAGCAACAAGAAGTGCTGCTATGTGTGTGGACCCAAGAAGGACAGGAAGACACAGCACACATGCATCAAGTGCAAGAAATACATTTGCAATACTCACACAGTAAAACTCTGTCCCTCGTGGTGTGTAGACCAGCCTTAATTTGTATTCAATGGGGTTCATTTATAATTTCCATAAAATACTGTATATAAAAATCCTTCTTATTTCTTCAGTTCAAAGCAATAAACATCAATAGTGATAAAAACCTTGTTTCCTTTATATTTGTTGAAGATAAACACAATTTATTCCACCCATGTCTTGATTATAAAATTTAAAAAACGATTAGGGCTTTAATTTATAAATGTGATTGTCACGCTCGTCGTTAGGTGGAAGAGAGGAGGACCAAAGCGCAGCGTGGTATTTTTCCATATTTATTGGAAACACTTAACAACACGAACAAAACAATAAACAGAAAATGAAACTAACGACGCTACAGACCTGAACATGTGAACATACAGACAACGAAGAACGCAATGAACAGGAACAATCACCCACAAACAGTGAGAACAGCCTACCTAAATATGGTTCCCAATCAGAGGAAACGTAAAACACCTGCCCCTGATTGAGAACCATATCAGGCTAGTTGACAACCCTAAACCAAACATAGAAACACATAACATAGAATGCCCACCCAGCTCACGTCCTGACCAACTAAACAAGACTAAACAAAGGAAATAAGGTCAGGAATGTGACAGTGATCTAGCAGAGGTAAATGGCAAATATTAACCATGTTTATTTTTGTTTTTTTTCACCTTTATTTAACCAGGTAGGCTAGTTGAGAACAAGTTATCATTTACAACTGCAACCTGGCTGTAACGGCAGCCTTCCCTCTCTTCACTAGAAGAGGGGGTATAACAGGGATCAGACCAACACGCAGCGTAGCCAGTGCTCAACATGTTTAATACGAACGATAAACGTGAACACTTAACAAATACAAAATAATAAATGTGGCAAACCGATACAGTCCTAGCTGGTGCATAGAAAACACAAAGACAGGAAACAACCACCCACAAACCCCCAACACAAAACAAGCCACCTATATATGATTCCCAATCAGGGACAACGATTGACAGCTGCCTCTGATTGAGAACCATATTAGGCCGAACACAGAAACAGACAAACTAGACACACAACAGAGAATGCCCACCCAGCTCACGTCCTGACCAACACTAAAACAAGCACAACACACAAGAACTATGGTCAGAACGTGACACTGGCCAAGATAAAGCATAGCAGTGCGACACAAACAACAACACAGAGTTACACATGGAATAAACAAACATACAGTCAATAACACAATAGAAAAAAAGTAGATATGCAGTGTGTGCAAATGAGGTAAGATAAGGGAGATAAGGCAATAAAAGGCCATAGTGGAGAAATAATTACAATTTAGCAATTAAACACTGGAGTGATAGATGTGCAGAAGATGAATGTGCAAGTAGAGATACTGGGGTGCAAAGAAACAAAAATAAATAACAGTATGGGGATGAGGTAGTTGGATGGGCTATTTACAGATGGGCTATGTACAGGTGCAGTGATCTGTGAGCTGCTCTAACAGCTGGTGCTTAAAGTTAGTGAGGGAGATATGAATCTCCAGCTTCAGTGATTTTGCAATTCGTCCCAGTCATTGGCAGCAGAGAACTGGAAGGAAAGGCGGCCAAACGAAGAATTGGCTTTGGGGGTGACCAGTGAAATATACCTTCTGGAGCGCGTGCTACGGGTGGGTACTGCTATGGTGACAAGTGAGCTAAGGCGGGGCTCACTAGCAAAAACTTATTGATGACCTTGAGCCAGTGGGTATGGCGACGAATATGAAGCGAGGGCCAACCAACGAAAGCATACAGGTCGCAGTGGTGGGTAGTATATGGGGCTTTGGTGACAAAACGGATGGCACTGTGATAGACTGCATCCAATTTGCTGAGTAGAGTGTTGGGGGCTATTTTGTAAATGACATTGCCGAAGTCAAGGATCGGTAGGATGGTCAGTTTTACGACGGTATGTTTGGCAGCATGAGTGAAGGATGCTTTGTTGCGAAATAGGAAGCCGATTCTAGATTTAATTTTGGATTGGAGATGCTTAATGTTTGTTTGGAAGGAGAGTTTACAGTCTAACCAGACACCTAGGTATTTGTAGATGTCCATATGCTGTCTATATTGCTTGTAATTCATATGTCAACATCTAAGTATTAAGTAATTTTATGTAAATTGTTATGGCTGTATTGTTTTAAAAACCCAATAATGTTGTGGGTCCATCAGACCTGTGAACAGTGGGTGAATAACAAAAACATGAACACCACACAAGGGATATGTAATGGTTGTCTATTTTATTGAAGTATTGATAGTGGTTGAATAACAAAAACAAAAACAAATTTAACTAGAGGAGAAAAAAACTGCAAGAAAAGACTGACAACTTCCATGCATAACCCATATTTCAATATTCATATGGTGGTTGAACAGAAACAACTTAATTCCCACCCCCAAAGGCATAGTATCCGTCAAGTCACTTAGTCAGTCTGTCAGTCCGTCATTTCTTTGCTCCCCAAAGCATGGCGCAACACATAGGGGTGTGTCACAAGCTCAACACATGTACTTTGTCAACCTCCTCTGCTTCCTTCTCCTGGTGTTGGACAGGCAGACTTTGCAGTGTCTCCATGTGCGACTGCCTTGAGCAGCAGTTTGAGGGACTTCGGGGGGAATTGCCTTGCACATGAGGCGTAGGGTATTGTCTGCAGCAGGACTGCCCCCAGTGGACGGACACCAAGGGGTGTGGTACTCCTCCAGCAGCTCTCTCATGAAGTTCCCTCTGTACTTTTGGTAGGTAATTACTTTACCTATGGGTGAGAGGGAGAGGGAGTGGGGAGGATGAGGGAGCTGGTGGTAGCCATTAAGGACAGCAGTGTTGATCAGATGGAAAAATACCTTCTTATGCATCTTTGTAGTTTTCCGAGGGCATTCCACGAAGCTGTTTATCATGTCCACCTTATCCACTGCCCCCATTTGAGGTTATAGTCAAGCACACAGTCTGGTTTGATCTTTCTCTCTCCCGTCAGGTGGTCCACCTTCCCTGTGGCCGACAGGGTTGCTGTATGGACAGTGGACGTCTTGTTTGTCATGCCACTTTACTGCCAGCTGTTGACCGTTCCCCTTGAACTCCACCTCCCCCAGCTTCCTGCTTCTGAATGCCGGCATCCCCTTCCTGTTTGACCGGATTGTGCCACAGGCCCCTGTACCGTTGGAGAGCAGATGCTGGAAGAGTGTGGGACTGCTGTACCAATTGTCCACATACAAAGTGTGGCCCTTCCTGAGATGAGGAGCCAGTATGGTCATCCCCACAGACCTGGACACCCCAAGCCCATCATAATGATGGGTGGCAGTGGTGGACCCTGTGTGGATAATAATGTCCTGGACAAATCCTGTCTTCACATCACACATAACAAAAAACTTGACTCAAACCTATGCCTTTTGGAGGGAATTGACAGAACCCCAGCCTACCCTTCCATAATATCAGGGACTCGTCAATGTAAAGGTCCTTGTATGGCACAATATCCTGATGTCACAATTGGTCTCGTCCACTATGTCTCCCACCAGCTCCTCTGTCAGAAACAGATCCCTCAGAGGGAGATGGCAAACTGGGACTCATCAAATTCCTGACAGGGCCAGGAGGGGTGAAATGGCTGGTGGCTTTCCAGCTACCGCAGACATCACGTACTTCACCCACTGTTGGTCTGCCTTCATCTCCACCAGCATCTTCATAGGAACCTGGGACGTTGTTGGTGGGCAAGGGGTCCTCAGATTCAGGGTTTTCATTGGGCACACGGTTGGTGGGCAGCTCCTCACTGTCACTGTCAGAATCTGATTCCTGACTTTTATACTCAGACTAATTGTCAGAATTGCCAGAATTTTCACATTTGTGAGTTGTTTCCTTTTGAAAGACATTACAATTTTTTTTATTTAACCTTTATTTAACTAGTCAAGTCAGATAAGAACAAATTCTTACTTACAATGACGGCCTACCCCAGACAACCAGGACAACACTGGGCCAATTGTGTGCTGCCCTATGGGACTCCCAATCACAGCTGGATGTGATACAGCCTGGATTTGAACCAGGGACTGCAGTGACACCTGTTGCACTAAGATGCAGTGCCTTGGACCACTGCACCACTCGGGAGCCCCCCCCCCCCCAGTGTTTTACTCAAATATTTGGATCACTGGTGAGCTCACCCGCGATGCGAGGAATTGTAAATAGTAATTGCTATTAGCCAATTCATATTATGGTTTCTGTCTGCCAAGAGTTGGATAAATATGAACAATTGTGTTAGCTCACTCAGTTAGCGCTAGGACTGATGTAGCCTACATTTTATGATTTGGAGGAGGATTGTGTTATACTGTTTCTTCTTCTGTGAATGTCTGAACATTGCATCCAAAAATCAACTGCCCTCATTGAGGACAAAAAGTTGCAAAGACTGTTTGTGCAAAATGTTTCTGTGAATAAACAGTATGGCCAGTGTTCTAATAACACTGGTTTGAGCGTATGCTGCAGGGATCCCTGTTTAGTTTATTAGGATCCCCGTTAGCTACTGGATATGCAGCAGTTACTCTTCCTGGGGTCCACATAAAATGTACAAATACATGATAAAGTACAGAGCAGTTACAGACAAGAACAACATACTCTGGGTCTTCCTTTCCTGTGGCGGTCCTCATGAGAACCAGTTTCATCATCGCGCTTGATGGTTTTTGCGAAAGTTTAAAGAAACTTTCATAGTTCTTGAAATTTTCTGGATTGACTGACCGTCTTGTCCCAAAAGTAATGATGTACTGTCGTTTCTCTTTGCTTAATAACATGGGCTTGGTCTTTTTACAAATAGGGCTATATTCTGTATACTACCCCTACTTTGTCACAACACAACTGATTGGCTCAAATGCATTATGTAGGAAAGAAATTCCACAAAGTAATTTTTAATAATGCAGACCTGTTATTTGAAATGCATTCCAGGTGACTACCCCATGAAGTTGATTGAGAGAATGCCAAGAGTGTGCAAAGCTCTCATCAAGGCAAAGGGTGGCTACTTTGAAGAATCTCAAATATAAAATATATTTTGTTATGTTAAACTCTTTTTTGGTTACTACATGATTCCACATGTGTTTTTCGGGCTTCCGAGTGACCTAGCGGTCTAAGGCACTGGTTCGAATCCAGGCTGTATCACAACCGGCCATGATTGGGCGGTGCACAATTGTCTAGCATCGTCCGGGTTTGGCCGGTCTTTGTAAATAAGAATTTGTTCTTAATTGACTTGCCTAGTTAAATAAAGGTTAAATAGGAAAATCTAATATATATTTTTTAAATTATAGTTTTGATGTCTTCACTATTAATCCCACAATGTAGAAAATAGTACAAACAAAGAAACACCCTGGAATGAGTAGGTGTGTCCTTACTTTTGACTGGTACTGTATGTCTGTTTGAAGTGTATGGGAATAGGTTATACAAATAGTTAGGCATTTTTCACACACAAATGTTTCTTAAAAAGACTAGAAGAGAAGTAGTACATTTCTCCTCAACCCTCAAACATGAAAGACTATCATGCAAGTTGTTGATGTTAGTTCTGTGTATGCAGCTTAGGGCAAGGTGTGCTGCTGTGTTTTGAGTCAGCTATAGCTTTGCTAGGTCTTTCTTTGCTGCACCTGACCATATTGTGAACTTTTAACACTCCTATTGTGCAAGTTAGCTTAGCTAACATTAGTTAGGACAAAAGTTTAGCTTACAGTAGTTGCTAGCTGCTAACGTTAGCTAACTTTGGAGTTGACGTTAACATTTGCTAGCTAGCTAACATTAAGTAGATGCGCTAATGTTAATGTTAGCGGATAGTAGTAAAATTAAGTTCACCTTTTTTTCCTCGTCCAGAAATGTTGTGGATTGGTAGTCTAACATTAACTAGTACAACCAGCACCTTAAGTTAGTTAACTAACATTAGCCTAATAATAGCCTACACAAGTATAGCGTTACTAACAATAGCTAATGTTAGTTTATCCTATACAATTAAATTAAACATAGCCTAAATTAGCTTAAAACTTGCTTGCTAACTCTTATAGCTACTACAGTGCTTTCAAAAAGTGTTCAGACCCCTTGACCTTTTCCACATTTTGTTATATTACTGCCTTATTCTAAAATGGATAAAATTGCTTTTTTCCCCCCTCAATCTACACACAACAAGCCATAATGACATTAATGACATACATTTATTTATTTGAAAAAAATGGAATATCACATTTACTTAAGTAGTCACACGCTTTACTAAGTACTTTGTTGAAGCACCTTTGGCAGCAATTACAACCTTGAGTCTTATTGGGTATGACGCTACAAGCTTGGCACACCTGCATTTGGTGAGTTTCTCCCATTCTTTCTGCAGATCCTCTCAAGCTCTGTCAGGTAGGATGTGGAGCGTCGCTGCACAGCTATTTTCAGGTCTCTTCAGATATGTTAGATCGGGTTCAATTCTGGGCTCTGGCTGAGCCACTCAAGGACATTCAGAGACTTGTCCTGAAGCCACTCCTGCTTTGTCATGGTGTGTGCTTATGGTCGTTGCTCTGTTGGAAGGTGAACCTTGACCCCAGTCTGAGGTCCTGAATGCTCTGGAGCAGGTTTTCATCAAGGATCTCTCTGTACTTTGCTCCGTTCATCTTTCCCTCGATCCTGACTAGTCTCCCAGTCCCTTCCCGTTGAAAAACATCCACTCAGCATGATGTTGCAACCACCATGCTTCACCGTAGTAATGGTGCCAGGTTTCCTCAAGACGTGACATTTAGCATTCAGGCCATGATACCAGAGAATCTTGTTTCTCATGGTCTGAGAGTCCTTTAGGTTCCTTTTGGCAAACTCCAAGCGGGCTGTCATGTGCCTTTTACTGAGGAGTGAATTTCGTCTGGCCACTCTACAATATTGGCCTGATTGGTGGAGTGCTGCAGAGATGGTTGTCCTTCTGGAAGGTCTCTCTACAGAGGACCTCTGGAGCTCTGTCATAGTGACCATCGGGTTCTTGGTCACCTCCCTGAACAAGTCCTTTCTCCTCCCATTGTTCAGTTTTGCCGGGCAGCCAGCTCTAGGAAGAGTCTTGGTGGTTCCAAACTTCTTCCATTTAAGAATGATGGAGGCCACTGTATTCTTGGGGACCTTCAATACTGCAGAAATGTTTTGGTACCCTTCCCCAGATCTGTGCCGTGATACAATCCTGTCTACGGGCAATTCCTTCGACCTCATGGCTTGGTTTTTGCTCTGACATGCACTGTGAACAGTGGAACCTATCAACTAAAATGTTATTGGTCACATACACGTGTTTAGCAGATGTTATTGTGGGTTTAGCGAAGTGCTTGTGTTTCTAGCACCAACAGTGCAGTAATATCTAACAAGTAATATCTAACAATTTCACTACAATACACACAATGCATACAAATTTAAGTAAATGAATGGAATTAAGAATAAATAAATACATGGACAAGCAATGTCAGAGTGGCATAGACTAAGATACAGTGGAATAGAATATAAGACAGTATATACATATGAGATGAGTAATGCAAAATATGTAAACAAGTGACTAGTGTTCCATTCCAGGTCTGTTCCCAAACAATTTGAACTTCTACTTTTAAAAATCCACCTCTCTAAAAACAAGTCTCTCACCGTTGCCGCCTGCTATAGACCACCCTCTGCCCCCAGCTGTGCTCTGGACACCATATGTGAACTGACTGCCCCCCATCTATCTTCAGAGCTCGTGCTGCTAGGCGACCTAAATTGGAACATGCTTAACACCCCAGCCATCCTACAATCTAAGCTTGATGCCCTCAATCTCACACAAATTATCAATGAACCTACCAGGTACCACCCCAATTCCGTAAACACTGGTACCCTCATAGATATCATCCTAACCAACTTGCCCTCCAAATACACCTCTGCTGTTTTCAACCAAGATCTCAGCGATCACTGCCTCATTGCCTGCATCCGTAATGGGTCAGCGGTCAAACGACCTCCACTCATCACTGTCAAACGCTCCCTGAAACACTTCAGCGAGCAGGCCTTTCTAATCGACCTGGCCGAGGTATCCTGGAAGGATATTGATCTCATCCCGTCAGTAGAGGATGCCTGGATATTTTTTGTAAATGCCTTCCTCACCATCTTGAATAAGCATGCCCCATTCAAGAAATTTAGAACCAGGAACAGATATAGCCCTTGGTTCTCTCCTGACCTGACTGCCCTTAACCAACAGAAAAACATCCTATGGCGTTCTGCATTAGCATCGAACTGCCCCCGTGATATGCAACTTTTCAGGGAAGCTAGAAACCAATATACACAGGCAGTTAGAAAAGCCAAGGCTAGCTTTTTCAAGCAGAAATTTGCTTCCTGCAACACAAATTCAAAAAAGTTCTGGGACACTGTAAAGTCCATGGAGAATAAGAACACCTCCTCCCAGCTTCCAACTGCACTGAAGATAGGAAACACTGTCACCACCGACAAATCCACTATAATTGAGAATTTCAATAAGCATTTTTCTACGGCTGGCCATGCTTTCCACCTGGCTACCCCTACCCCGGTCAACAGCACTGCCCTCCCCTCTGCTACTCGCCCAAGCCTTCCCCATTTCTCTTTCTCCCAAATACAGTCAGCTGATGTTCTGAAAGAGCTGCAAAATCTGGACCCTTACAAATCACCCGGGCTAGATAATCTGGACCCTTTCTTTCTAAAACTATCTGCTGAAATTGTTGCCACCCCTATTACTAGCCTTTTCAACCTCTCTTTCATGTCGTCTGAGATTCCCAAAGATTGGAAAGCAGCTGCGGTTATCCCCCTCTTCAAAGGGGGGGACACTCTTGACCCTAACAGCTACAGACCTATATCTATCCTACCTTGCCTTTCTAAGGTCTTCGAAAGCCAAGTCAACAAACAGATTACCGACCATTTCGAATCCCACCATACCTTCTCCGCTATGCAATCTGGTTTCAGAGCTGGTCATGGGTGCACCTCAGCCACGCTCAAGGTCATAAACGATATCTTAACCGCCATCGATAGGAAACAGTACTGTGCAGCCGTATTCATTGACCTGGCCAAGGCTTTTGACTCTGTCAATCACCACATCCTCATCGGCAGACTCGACAGCCTTGGTTTCTCTAATGATTGCCTCGCCTGGTTCACCAACTACTTCTCTGATCGAGTTCAGTGTGTCAAATCGGAGGGTCTGTTGTCCGGGCCTCTGGCAGTCTCTATGGGGGTGCCACAGGGTTCAATTCTTGGACCGACTCTCTTCTCTGTATACATCAATGATGTCGCTCTTGCTGCTGGTGATTCTCTGATCCACCTCTACGCAGACGACACTATTCTGTATACTTCAGGCCCTTCTTTTGACACTGTGTTAACAACCCTCCAGGCGAGCTTCAATGCTGTACAGCTCTCCTTCCGTGGCCTCCAATTGCTCTTAAATACAAGTAAAACTAAATGCATGCTCTTCAACCGATCGCTGCCTGCACCTGCCCGCCTGTCCAACATCACTACTCTGGACGGCTCTGACTTAGAATATGTGGACAACTACAAATACCTAGGTGTCTGGTTAGACTGTAAACTCTCCTTCCAGACTCACATCAAACATCTCCAATCCAAAGTTAAATCTAGAATTGGCTTCCTATTCCTGTTATGCTGATGAATGAGGACCCAACAGCGACGTAATAGTAACAGAGTCTTTATTCCAGTATCAAACAAACAATGATTCTCCTGGATATATCAAAGGTAAATCCAAAACAGGAAACTGAAATCCTCTCGTCAGTAGAGAGGAACGACAGGAGACGCGACCACAGACTGCAGGTCGCTTCAGGAAGGCACAGGCCGTAGCTGACATAGACACCTGCTCACACGCAGCATCTGAAGAAGGCAAAAACACGACAGGGCGGAACAAGGACACAGGAACAGCAAACATCAAACAAGAATCCGACCAGGCAGAAGCGGAAAACAGAGGGAGAAATAGGGACTCTAATCAGAGGGCAAAATAGGGGACAGGTGTGAAAGAGTAAATGAGGTCGTTAGGAGAATGAGAAACAGCTGGGAGCAGGAACGGAACGATAGAGAGAGAGAGCGGGAGAGGGAGAGAGGGAGGAGGAGAGAGAGAGAGAGAAAGAGGGAAAGAACCTAATAAGACCAGCAGAGGGAAGCACAGGGACAAGACATGAAGATCAAAGACAAAACATGACAGTACCCCCCCACTCACCGAGCGCCTCCTGGCGCACTCGAGGAGGAACCCTGGCGGCAACGAAGGAAATCATCAATCAACGAACGGTCCAGCACGTCCCGAGATGGAACCCAACTCCTCTCCTCAGGACCGTAACCCTCCCAATCCACTAAGTACTGGTGACCACGTCCCCGAGAACGCATGTCCATGATCTTTCGTACCTTGTAAATAGGAGCGCCCTCGACAAGGACGGGGGGGGGGGAGGGAAGACGAACGGGGGCGCGAAGAAAAGGCTTGACACAAGAGACATGGAAGACAGGGTGGACGCGACGAAGATGTCGCGGAAGAAGCAGTCGCACAGCGACAGGATTGACGACCTGAGAGACACGGAACGGACCAATGAACCGCGGAGTCAACTTGCGAGAAGCTGTCGTAAGGGGAAGGTTACGAGTGGAAAGCCACACTCTCTGACCGCGACAATACCTAGGACTCCTAATCCTACGTTTATTGGCGGCTCTCACAGTCTGCGCCCTGTAACGGCAAAGTGCAGACCTGACCCTCCTCCAGGTGCGCTCACAACGTTGGACAAAAGCCTGAGCGGAGGGAACGCTGGACTCGGCGAGCTGGGACGAGAACAGAGGAGGCTGGTACCCAAGACTACTCTGAAACGGAGATAGCCCGGTAGCAGACGAAGGAAGCGAGTTGTGAGCGTACTCAGCCCAGGGGAGCTGTTCTGCCCAAGACGCAGGGTTTCGAAACGAAAGGCTGCGTAATATGCGACCAATCGACTGATTGGCCCTTTCTGCTTGACCGTTAGACTGGGGATGAAACCCGGAAGAGAGACTGACGGAAGCACCAATCAAACGACAGAACTCCCTCCAAAACTGTGACGTGAATTGCGGACCTCTGTCTGAAACGGCGTCTAACGGGAGGCCATGAATTCTGAACACATTCTCAATGATGATTTGTGCCGTCTCCTTAGCGGAAGGAAGCTTAGCGAGGGGAATGAAATGTGCCGCCTTAGAGAACCTATCGATAACCGTAAGAATCACAGTCTTCCCCGCAGACGAAGGCAGACCGGTAATAAAGTCTAAGGCGATGTGAGACCATGGTCGAGAAGGAATGGGAAGCGGTCTGAGACGACCGGCAGGAGGAGAGTTACCTGACTTAGTCTGCGCGCAGTCCGAACAAGCAGCCACGAAACGGCGCGTGTCCCGCTCCTGAGTAGGCCACCAAAACCGCTGGCGAATAGAAGCAAGCGTACCCCGAACGCCGGGATGGCCAGCTAACTTGGCAGAGTGAGCCCACTGAAGAACAGCCAGACGAGTAGAGACAGGAACAAACAGAAGGTTACTAGGACAAGCGCGCGGCGACGCAGTGTGAGTGAGTGCTTGCTTTACCTGTCTCTCAATTCCCCAGACAGTCAACCCGACAACACGCCCTTCAGGGAGAATCCCCTCGGGGTCGGTAGAAGCCACAGAAGAACTAAAGAGACGGGATAAGGCATCAGGCTTGGTGTTCTTATTTCCCGGACGATAGGAAATCACGAACTCGAAACGAGCGAAAAACAACGCCCAACGAGCCTGACGTGCATTAAGTCGTTTGGCAGAACGGATGTACTCAAGGTTCTTATGGTCAGTCCAAACGACAAAAGGAACGGTCGCCCCCTCCAACCACTGTCGCCATTCGCCTATGGCTAAGCGGATGGCGAGCAGTTCGCGGTTACCCACATCATAGTTGCGTTCCGATGGCGACAGGCGATGAGAAAAGTAAGCGCAAGGATGGACCTTATCGTCAGACTGGAAGCGCTGAGACAGAATGGCTCCCACGCCCACCTCTGAAGCGTCAACCTCGACAATAAATTGTTTAGTGACGTCAGGAGTAACAAGGATAGGGGCGGATGTAAAACGCTTCTTGAGGAGATCAAAAGCTCCCTGGGCGGAACCGGACCACTTAAAGCAAGTCTTGACAGAAGTCAGAGCTGTGAGAGGGGCAGCCACTTGACCGAAATTACGAATGAAACGCCGATAGAAATTAGCGAAACCGAGAAAGCGCTGCAACTCGACACGTGACTTAGGAACGGGCCAATCGCTGACAGCCTGGACCTTAGCGGGATCCATCTGAATGCCTTCAGCGGAAATAACAGAACCGAGAAATGTGACAGAGGAGACATGAAAGGCGCACTTCTCAGCCTTCACGTAGAGACAATTCTCTAAAAGGCGCTGGAGTACACGTCGAACGTGCTGAACATGAATCTCGAGTGACGGTGAAAAAATCAGGATATCGTCAAGGTAAACGAAAACAAAAATGTTCAGCATGTCTCTCAGTACATCATTAACTAATGCCTGAAAGACAGCTGGAGCATTAGCGAGCCCGAACGGCAGAACCCGGTATTCAAAATGCCCTAACGGAGTGTTAAACGCCGTTTTCCACTCGTCCCCCTCTCTGATGCGTACGAGATGGTAAGCGTTACGAAGGTCCAACTTAGTAAAGAACCTGGCTCCCTGCAAAATCTCGAAGGCTGACGACATAAGGGGAAGCGGATAACGATTCTTAACCGTTATGTCATTCAGCCCTCGATAATCCACGCAGGGGCGCAGAGTACCGTCCTTCTTCTTAACAAAGAAAAATCCCGCTCCGGCGGGAGAGGAAGAAGGCACCACGGTACCGGCGTCGAGAGAAACAGACAGATAATCCTCGAGAGCCTTACGTTCGGGAGCCGACAGAGAGTATAGTCTACCCCGAGGGGGAGTGGTCCCCGGAAGGAGATCAATACAACAATCATACGACCGGTGAGGAGGAAGGGAGCTGGCTCTGGACCGACTGAAGACCGTGCGCAGATCATGATATTCCTCCGGCACTCCTGTCAAATCACCAGGTTCCTCCTGAGTAGAGGGGACAGAAGACACAGGAGGGATAGCAGACATTAAACACTTCACATGACAAGAAACGTTCCAGGATAGGATAGAATTACTAGACCAATTAATAGAAGGATTATGACATACTAGCCAGGGATGACCCAAAACAACAGGTGTAAAAGGTGAACGAAAAATCAAAAAGGAAATGGTCTCACTGTGGTTACCAGATACTGTGAGGGTTAAAGGTAGTGTCTCACATCTGATACTGGGGAGAAGACTACCATCTAAGGCGAACATGGGCGTGGGCTTCCCTAACTGTCTGAGAGGAATGTCATGTTTCCGAGCCCATGCTTCGTCCATAAAACAACCCTCAGCCCCAGAGTCTATCAAGGCACTGCAGGAAGCAGCTGAACCGGTCCAGCGTAGATGGACCGACAAGGTAGTACAGGATCTTGATGGAGAGACCTGAGTAGTAGCGCTCACCAGTAGCCCTCCGCTTACTGATGAGCTCTGGCTTTTACTGGACATGACATGACAAAATGTCCAGCAGAACCGCAATAGAGGCAAAGGCGGTTGGTGATTCTCCGTTCCCTCTCCTTAGTCGAGATGCGAATACCTCCCAGCTGCATGGGCTCAGTCTCTGAGCCGGTGGGAGGAGATGGTTGAGATGCGGAGAGGGGAAACACCGTTAACGCGAGCTCTCTTCCACGAGCTCGGTGACGAAGATCTACCCGTCGTTCTATGCGGATGGCGAGTGCAATCAAAGAGTCCACGCTGGAAGGAACCTCCCGGGAGAGAATCTCATCCTTAACCTCAGCGTGAAGTCCCTCCAGAAAACGAGCGAGCAACGCCGGCTCGTTCCAGTCACTGGAGGCAGCAAGAGTGCGAAACTCTATAGAGTAATCCGTTATGGATCGATCACCTTGACATAGGGAAGCCAGGGCCCTGGAAGCCTCCTTCCCAAAAACTGAACGATCAAAAACCCGTATCATCTCCTCTTTAAAGTTCTGATAATCGTTAGAACACTCAGCCCTTGCCTCCCAGATAGCTGTGCCCCACTCCCGAGCCCGACCAGTAAGGAGTGATATGACGTAAGCGATCCGAGCTCTCTCTCTTGAGTACGTGTTGGGCTGGAGAGAGAACACAATATCACACTGGGTGAGAAAGGAGCGACACTCAGTGGGCTGCCCAGAGTAACATGGTGGGTTATTAACCCTAGGTTCCGGAGACTCGGAAGACCAGGAAGTAGCTGGTGGCACGAGATGAAGACTCTGAAACTGTCCAGAGAGATCGGAGACCTGAGCGGCCAGGGTCTCAACGGCATGACGAGCAGCAAACAATTCCTGCTCGTGTCTGCCGAGCATTGCTCCCTGGAACTCGACGGCAGTGTTGAGAGAATCCATAGTCGCTGGGTCCATCTTGGTCGGATTCTTCTGTTATGCTGATGAATGAGGACCCAACAGCGACGTAATAGTAACAGAGTCTTTATTCCAGTATCAAACAAACAATGATTCTCCTGGATATATCAAAGGTAAATCCAAAACAGGAAACTGAAATCCTCTCGTCAGTAGAGAGGAACGACAGGAGACGCGACCACAGACTGCAGGTCGCTTCAGGAAGGCACAGGCCGTAGCTGACATAGACACCTGCTCACACGCAGCATCTGAAGAAGGCAAAAACACGACAGGGCGGAACAAGGACACAGGAACAGCAAACATCAAACAAGAATCCGACCAGGCAGAAGCGGAAAACAGAGGGAGAAATAGGGACTCTAATCAGAGGGCAAAATAGGGGACAGGTGTGAAAGAGTAAATGAGGTCGTTAGGAGAATGAGAAACAGCTGGGAGCAGGAACGGAACGATAGAGAGAGAGAGCGGGAGAGGGAGAGAGGGAGGAGGAGAGAGAGAGAGAGAAAGAGGGAAAGAACCTAATAAGACCAGCAGAGGGAAGCACAGGGACAAGACATGAAGATCAAAGACAAAACATGACAATTCCACAACAAAGCATCCTTCACTAATGCTGCCAAACATACCCTTGTAAAACTGACCATCCTACCAATCCTCGACTTCGGTGATGTCATTTACAAAATAGCCTCCAAAACCCTACTCAATAAATTTGATGCAGTCTATCACAGTGCCATCCGTTTTGTCACCAAAGCCCCATATACTACCCAGTACTGCGACCTGTACACTCTCGTTGGCTGGCCCTCGCTTCATACTCGTCGCCAAACCCACTGGCTCCAGGTCATCTACAAGACCCTGCTAGGTAAAGTCCCCCCTTATCTCAGCTCGCTGGTCACCATAGCAGCACCTACCTGTAGCACGCGCTCCAGCAGGTATATCTCTCTGGTCACCCCCAAAACCAATTCTTCCTTTGGCCGCCTCTCCTTCCAGTTCTCTGCTGCCAATGACTGGAACGAACTACAAAAATCTCTGAAACTGGAAACACTTATCTCCCTCACTAGCTTTAAGCACCAGCTGTCAGAGCAGCTCATAGATTACTGCACCTGTACATAGCCCATCTATAATTTAGCCCAAACAACTACCTCTTTACCTACTGTATTTATTTATTTATTTTGCTCCTTTGCACCCCATTATTTCTATCTCTACTTTACACTTTCTTCCACAGCAAACCAACCATTCCAGTGTTTTTTTTACTTGCTATATTGTATTTACTTCGCCACCATGGCCTTTTTTATATTTTTATTTATTTATATATATATTTTATATATTTTGTTTGCCTTCACCTCCCTTATCTCACCTCACTTGCTCACATTGTATATAGACTTATTTTTCACTGTATTATTGACTGTATGTTTGTTTTACTCCATGTGTAACTATGTGTTGTTGTATGTGTCGAACTGCTTTGCTTTATCTTGGCCAGGTCACAATTGTAAATGAGAACGTGTTCTCAATTTGCCTACCTGGTTAAATAAAGGTGAAATAAAAAAAAATTAAATTAAAAAAATTACTAAAGTGGCCAGTGATTTCAAGTTGATGTATACAGGCAGCAGCCTCTAATGTGCTAGTGATGGCTATTTAACAGTCTGATGGCCTTGAGATAGAAGCTGTTTTTCAGTTTCTCTGCCCCAGTTTTGATGCAGCTGTACTGACCTTGCCTTCTGGATGATAACGGGGTAAACAGGCAGTAGGTGGTTGTTGTCCTTGATGACATTTTTGGCCAACCTGTGACATCAGGTGCTGTAGGTGTCCTGGAGGGCAGGTAGTTTGCACCTGGTGATGTGAGGGTTTTAGGTGCCAAGACAAATTTATTCAGCCTCCTGAGGTTGAAGAGGCGCTGTTACGCCTTATTCACCACACTGTCTGTGTGGGTGGACCATTTCAGTTTCTCTGTGATGTGTACGCCGATGACTTTGAAGCTTTACACCTTCTCCACTGCGGTCCCATCAATGTGGATAGGGGGGTGCTCCCTCTGCTGTTTCCTGAAGTCCACAATCATCTCCTTTGTTTGTTGATGTTGAGAGAGAGGTTATTTTCCTGGCACCACACTCCGAGGGCCCTCACCTTCTCCCTGTAGGCTGTCTTTTCATTGTTGGTAATCAAGCCAACTACTGTTGCCGTCTGCAAACTTGATTGAGTTGGAGGCGTGCGTGGCCATGCAGTCATGGGTGAACAGGGAGTTAATTCTAAAAACCTGTTTTCGCTTTGCCATTATGGGGTATTGTGTGTAGATTGATGATTAAAAAACGTATTTAATCAATTTTAGAGTAAGGCTATAACGTAACAAAATTTGTAAAAAGTCAAGGTGTATGAGTACTATATTTATACACTACCGTTCAAAAGTTTGGGGTCACTTATAAATGTCCTTGTTTTGACAGAAAAGCAAATTCTTTCTCCATTAAAATAACATCAAATTGATCAGAAACACAGTGTAGACATTGTTAATGTTGTAAATGACTATTGTAGCTGGAAACGTCTGATTTGTAATGAAAAATCTACATAGGTGTACAGAGGCCAATTATCAGCAACCATCACTCCTGTGTTCCAATGGCACGTTGTGTTAGCTAATCCAAGTTTATAATTTTAAAAGGCTAATTGATCATGAGAAAACCCTTTTGCAATTATCTTAGCACAGCTGAAAACTGTTGTTCTGATTAAAGAAGCAATAAAACTGGCCTTCTTTAGATAAGTTGAGTATCTGGAGCATCAGCAATTGTGGGTTCGATTACAGGCTCAAAATGGCCAGAAACAAAGACTTTCTTCTGTAATAGTAAAGACAGTTGCTACTAACTGACAAGAAATGGTGGGATGAGCTGATATGTGACCCGATTCAGGAAACTAGGTGTATGTCACAAGTCACGACTTCACAGGAGAGCTGTTTGAACGTTAAAAAAAGGTTTACTCAAAATGCGTTTTTGGGCAGTAATGCCTTTCTCGAACATGTGAACTTTCATGTGCCTTAATAACAAACTTGTATGCCATCTATAAATATGAATACAACATTAAAATACAAGCCTTGTTGGTTAAACCACAGAAAAAGTTAGCAACCTTCCCACTAGCCATGATTGGCTGAGATAATGAGTGTGTTGGACATGCCGAAAGAGGAGTTCGGATTGGTCTGCCATATTGTAGGCGTCTGTCTATTTGAGCTCGTCAGTCTGTGTTAGTAATCCTGTCGAACGCGGCTTTTAAAAAATGCATTGTGTAGTGGAGCTGCATAAGTGTTGTCCATTTTCTGGAGGATCAGGTTTTGAAATCAGTGGAATTAGAGTATGATAGCTAAAGAGATGGAGAAAACACCTGTCTCTGGATTACATCTTCAAACTAAGGGCCACCGTGGTATGCCATTCCCGACAAGAAGACACGTCCATGATGCATGTTGATGTATACAGGTAAGATAGTCTAGCATTAGCTAGCTACATTTTCAGATATTAAACATTTCAAATTTTGACAGAAAGTGGTTTCATTTCAAGCTAAAGTGTACTGTTAGCTAGCTAGCTATTGTTAGCTGATTGGCTTCCTAGCTGACGTTATTATTTGTTTCCCAGAGCCGTTTGCTTTTCTAGTTAGAGCCTAATGTTAGCTAGCTAACATTGGACCTGGTTGGTTAGCTCCCAGCACTATGGCATTGTTGGCACTTTGTTGATTGTTGTTTAACTAGCTAACGTTAGCTGGCTGGCTCGTTAGCTAAAGTTACATGACGTGTGTGGTCTTAAATGTTGTTTACCTAGCTAGTAATTGTTTATCTAGCTAGCTATTTGTCTTAAGCTAAAGTGTACTGTTAGCTAGCTAGCTAACGTTAGCTGGCTGGCTCCTTAGCAGTTTCCCAGAGCTGTTTGCTTTTCTAGTTAGAGCTTAATGTTGGGCAGTGTTGGCACTTTGTTCATTGTTGTTAAACTAGCTAACGTTAGCTGGCTGGCTCGTTAGCTAACGTTATGTGACGTGTGTACAACACCCGTTGAATATGGCTGGTTTCAGTAAACGTCCGCAAAAAAATGCAATGAAATTGTTGCCAGCAGTGCTGGTTAGGCTGCTTTTATGTTATCCAGAGGAAAACAAATTATCGTCCAGATCGTCACTCCGAGAGCGAAACGAGATGTGTGGGGCTAAAGCTTAAGAGGGAGTAAATGATGCTGAATGGGTGTAGACAAAAAATAGTTCTGCACTAGATACCAAAACATTCAAAGGCGATTTTCTCAAAAGTGAGTTTTCAAGTTGATCAACATTCAAAGCTGAATTACTTTCCCATTGTTCCTCAAATGCAGTGTATGATATATCATTTTCTAACTCTGAATCTGTACTTTTATCCAATGTAAAAAACTCCATTTCACATTTTGCTACATAAGACCAAATCCAGGTGGTGAGTCACATATACAGTTGAAGTTGGACATTTACATACACCTTTGCCAAATACATTTAAACTCAGTTTTTCACAATTCCTGACATTTAATCCTTGTAAAAATTCCCTGTCTTAGGTCAGTTAGGATCACCACTTTATTTTCAGAATGTGAAATGTCAGAATAATAGTAGAGCGAATTATTTATTTCAGCGTATATTTCTTTCATCACATTCCCAGTGGGTCAGAAGTATACATACACTCAATTAGTATTTGGTAGCATTGCCTTTAAATTGTTTAACTTGGGTCAAACGTTTCAGGTAGCCTTCCACAAGCTTCCCACAATAAGTTGGGTGAATTTTGGCCCATTCCTCCTGACAGAGCTGGTGTAACTGAGTCAGGTTTGTAGGCCTCCTTGCTGGTAAATGGCAACATGTGTGTTGGATGACGTGAACATTGACATTGTATTAATTGTAACGTCTGATCACGTGTTGAGTAAACTTGAAGTTGATCAGTTTGGAAGCCTGGATACAGGGCAATTCTCCAGAACAAGAGTTAGTAGCCTTTGCACTAGATGACTTACCATGTGTACAATATTTCAACCCAGGGCTGGTTGACAGCAATTGCTAGGAGATGTGATGTAGAGCTGTATCAGACGGTTGGTTGCATGGATTGTATGAACACCAACTATTTCCCAAGAGTAGCTGTCCCCTGGACCTCGGAGGGTAGAATACAGGAGATGAATTGAGGATACGTTACAATATTGACTCTCTAGTGGTTAGAGCGTTGGACTAGTATCCGAAAGGTTGCAAGATCAAATCCCCGAGCTGACAAGGTAAAAATCTGTCGTTCTGCTCCTGAACAAGGCAGTTAACCTACTGTTCCTAGGCCATCATTGAAAATAAGAATGTGTTCTTAACTGACTTGCCTAGTTAAATAAAGGTAAAATAAAAAAATAAGTACATTTCTCCCTTCTACCCAACCTCTCCCTCCCTCCACCCTCTTCCTCTCCCTCTCTCCCTTTTCTCTCCCGCTCTTCCTCTTCTTTCCCCATTTCTTTCTCCATCAGGTATGGTGGAGATTCCTCAGGCTGAGACTGAGGAAGATCCAAGGGGAACATGGAGTGACTGGTTCCTTAACTTCTCTAGGGTATGTGGGACGGTAGCGTCCCACCTCGTCAACAGCCAGTGAAACTGCAGGGCGCCAAATTCAAAACAACAGAAATCCCATAATTTAAATTCCTCAAACATACAATATTTAACACCATTTTAAAGATACACTTGTTGTCAATCCAGCCAAAGTGTCCGATTTCAAAAAGGTTTTACGACGAAAGCACACCAAACGATTATGTTAGGTATGAGCCAAGTCACAGAAAAATACATTTTTCCAGCCAAAGAGAGCAGTAACAAAAAGCAGAAATAGAGATAAAATGAATCACTAACCTTTGATGATCTTCATCAGATGATACTCATAGGACTTCATGTTACACAATACATGTATGTTTTGTTCGGTAAAGTTCATATTTATATCCAAAAATCTGAGTTTAGGCGGGACGCTACTGTCTCACTTGGCAAAAAGCCTGAGAAAATGCAGAGCGCCAAATTAAAATGAATTACTATGAAAATTACTATAAAATCAAACTTTCATTAAATCACACATGAACGATACCAAATTAAAGCTACACTGGTTGTGAATCCAGCCAACATGTCAGAATTCAAATAGGCTTTTCGGCGAAAGCATACAATGCTATTATCTGAGGATAGCACCATTGTAAACAAAGAGAGATACGCATATTTCAACCCTGCAGGCGCGACACAAAACGCAGAAATAAAAATATAATTCATGCCTTACCTTTGACGAGCTTCTGTTGTTGGCACTCCAATATGTACCATAAACATCACAACTAGTCCTTTTGTTCAATTAATTCCGTCGATATATATCCAAAATGTCCATTTATTTGGCGCGTTTGATCCAGAAAAACACAGGTTCCAACTTGCTCAAACGTGACGACAAAATATCTCAAAGGTTACCTGTAAACTTTGCCAAAGAAATGTCAAGCTACTTTTGTAATACAACTTTAGGTATTTTTTAACGTTAATAATCGATAAAATTGAAGACGGAGGATCTGTGTTCAATACAGGATTAAAACCAACTGTAGCATGCTTTCTGGTCTCGCGCCTCTAACAAACAGGACACGTCGAGTGACTCGACTTCAAGATGGCCGTACTTCTTCATTACACAAAGGAATAACCTCAACCAATTTCTCAGGACTGTTGACATCCAGTGGAAGCCGTAGGAACTGCAAGCAGGTCGCTTAGAAATCTGGTTTCCCAATGAAACCTCATTGAAAAGAGAGTGACCTCAAAAAAATTATAATCTGGACTGTTTGTCCTCGGGGTTTCGCCTGCTAAATAAGTTCTGTTATACCCACAGACATGATTCAAAGACTTTTATAAACTTCAGAGTGTTTTCTATCCAAATCTACTAACAATATGCATATCTTATCTTCTGGGGATGAGTAGCTGGCAGTTGAATTTGGGTATGCTTTTCATCCAAACGTGAAAATGCTGCCCCCTACCCTAGAGAAGTTAAGGACCAACCCCTAGCTGACTGGCTACAGAAACACAACCCCAAAGAGGACCAGTACGAGAATATATGATCACACACACAGACACACAGACACAGTTGCCCGCATGCACACACACACATGGCCTATGTTCTGATTGGTGTTTCTTTATGTGATCATGTCTTTCCAAATGTGTGACTGCATTCAGAGAAACTGAAGGGAGGAGAGCATGGTATTTTAAAAAAAACAATCTGAACAATTAATTGACCCATGTACAGTCCATTCAAAATAGATTTTAGGTGATATGTTCCACATCTCAAAATAGGCTGTGATCACAATAAAATTATGTTCAGTTAAGCCCAAATTACACAGAAAGACGGCATCAGCGGCATATTTTTTTGTGGGCTTCTACCGTGATGTTCTCTGTGGGTATAATGCTGCCATGATTACTTATAGAAACATTGGACACTTTATGGAATACGAAGCCTTCACTATCTCATCCTGGAATATCCAAGGCCTGAGGTCATCTGCCTTTGGCCTAAAGAGCAGGAACCTGGACTTCATCAAAGAAATCGGAAATACAGACATTGTCATCCTACAAGAAACTTGGTATAGAGGTTGCCCTCCAGGTTACAGAGAGCTGGTAGTCCCATCCACCAAAATACCAGGTGTGAAACAGGGAAGGGACTCAGGGGGTATGCTAATTTGGTATAGAGCAGACCTACAGTGAGGGAAAAAAGTATTTGATCCCCTGCTGATTTTGTACGTTTGCCCACTGACAAAGAAATTATCAGTCTATAATTTTAATGGTAGGTTTATTTGAACAGTGAGAGACAGAATAACAACAAAAATATCCAGAAAAATGCATGTCAAAAATGTTATAAATTGATTTGCATTTTAATGAGGGAAATAAGTATTTGACCCCTTCTCAATCAAAAAAGATTTCTGGCTCCCAGGTGTCTTTCATACAGGTAACGAACGGAGATTAGGAGCACACTCTTAAAGGGAGTGCTCCTAATCTCAGTTTCTTACCTGTATAAAATATACCTGTCCACAGAAGCAATCAATCAATCAAATTCCAAACTCTCCACCATGGCCAAGACCAAAGAGCTCTCCAAGGATGTCAGGGACAAGATTGTAGACCTACACAAGGCTGGAATGGGCTACAAGACCATCGCCAAGCAGCTTGGTGAGAAGGTGACAACAGTTTCTGTGATTATTCGCAAATGGAAGAAACACAAAAGAACTGTCAATCTCCCTCAGCCTGGGGCTCCATGCAAGATCTCACCTCGTGGAGTTGCAATGATCATGAGAACGGTGAGGAACCAGCCCAGAACTACACAGGAGGATCTTGTCAATGATCTCAAGGCAGCTGGGACCATAGTCATCAAGAAAACAATTGGTAACACACTATGCCGTGAAGGACTGAAATCCTGCAGCGCCCGCAAGGTCCCCCTGCTCAAGAAAGCACATATACATGCCCGTCTGAAGTTTGCCAATGAACATCTGAATGATTCAGAGGACAACTGGGTGAACGTGTTGTGGTCAGATGAGACCAAAATTGAGTTATTTGGCATCAACCCAACTTGCCGTGTTTGGAGGAGGAGGAATGCTGCCTATGACCCCAAGAAACCATCCCCACCGTCAAACATGGAGGTGGAAACATTATGCTTTGGGGGTGTTTTTCTGCTAAAGGGACAGGACAACTTCACCGCATCAAAGGGACGATGGACGGGGCCATGTACCGTCAAATCTTGGGTGAAAACCTCCTTCCCTCAGCCAGGGTATTGAAAATGGGTCGTGGATGGGTATTCCAGCATGACAATGACCCAAAACACACGGCCAAGGCAACAAAGGAGTGGCTCAAGAAGAAGCACATTAAGGTCCTGGAGTGGCCTAGCCAGTCTCCAGACCTTAATCCCATAGAAAATCTGTGGAGAGAGCTGAAGGTTCGAGTTGCCAAACGTCAGCCTCGAAACCTTAATGACTTGAAGAAGATCTGCAAAGAGGAGTGGGACAAAATCCCTCCTGAGATGTGTGCAAACCTGGTGGCCAACTACAAGAAAAGTCTGACCTCTGTGATTGCCAACAAGGGTTTTGCCACCAAGTACTAAGTCATGTTTTGCAGAGGGGTCAAATACTTATTTCCCTCATTAAAATGCAAATCAATTCATAACATTTTTGACATGCGTTTTTCTGGATTTTTTTGTTGATATTCTGTCTCTCACTGTTCAAATAAACCTACCATTAAAATTATAGACTGATCATTTCTTTGTCAGTGGGCAAACGTACAAAATCAGCAGGGGATCAAATACTTTTTTCCCTCACTGTACCTCACTCCATTAAATTAATCAAAACAGGAACATTTTACATCTGGCTAGAAATTAATAAGGAAATTATCTCAACAGAGAAAAATGTCCTCCTGTGTGCTACCTATATCCCCCCACTAAAATTCCCATACCTTAATGAAGAAAGCTTCTCCATCCTGGAGGGGGAAATCAATCATTTCCAGGCCCAGGGGCATGTACTAGTCTGTGGTGACCTAAATGCCAGAACCGGACAAGAAGCTGAGACCCTCAGCACACAGGGGGACAAACACCTGCCTGGAGGTGACAGCATTCCCTCCCCCATATGTCCGCCTAAACACAACTATGACAACATAACCAAACAAAAATGTCACAACTCCTGCAGCTCTGTCGCATACTGGGTATGTACATAGTCAATGGTAGGCTTTGAGGGAACTCCTATGGTAGGTACACCGATAGCTCATCTCGTGGCTGTAGTACTGTAGACTACTTTATCACTGACCTCAACCCAGAGTCTCTCAGAGTGTTCACAGTCAGTCCACTGACACCCCTATCAGATCCCAGCAAAATCACAGTCTACTTTAACAGAGCAATACTCAATCATGAGGCATCAAAGCCAAAGGAACTGAGTAATATTAAGAAATGCTATAGGTGGAAGGAATGTAGTGTGGAAATCTACCAAAAACAATTAGGCAACAACAAATTCAATCCCTTTTAGACAACTTTCTGGACAAAACGTTCCACTGTAATAGTGAAGGTGTAAACTTGGCAGTAAAAAATCTAAACAGTATATTTGACCTCTCAGCTTCCCTATCAAATCTAAAAATTGTAAACAAAAAAACAAAGAAAATTAACAATAATGACAAATGGTTTGATGAAGAATGCAAAAACCTAAGAAAGTAATTGAGAAACCTGTCCAACCAAAAACATTGAGACCCAGAAAAGCTGAGTCTACACCTTCACTACAGAGAATCGCTGAAACAATACAGAAATACACTAAGGAAAAAGAAGGAACATATGAAATCAGCTCAACTTATTTGAAGAATCCATAGACTCTAACCACTTCTGGGAAAAGTGGAAAACACTAAACAAACAACAAGATGATGAGTTATCTATCTAAAATGGAGATGTATGGGTAAACCACTTCTCCTATCTTTTTGGCTCTATAACAAAGAACAAAGAACAAACAGCAAAAACATATACATGATCAAATACAAATCCTACAATCAACTATTAAAGACTACCAGGATCCACTGGATTCTCCAATTACCTTGAATGAACTACAGGACAAAATAAAAGCCCTCCAACCCAAAAAGGCCTGTGGTGTTGATGGTATCCTCAATGAAATTATAAAACATACAGACAACAAATTTCAATTGGCTATACTTAATTAAACTGTTAAATATCATTCTTAGCTCTGGCTTCTTCCACAATATTTGGAACCATGGACTGATCACCCCTACCCACAAAAGTGGAGACAAATTTGACTCCAATAACTACCGTGGTGTCACGTTCTGACCATAGTTCTTTTGTGTTTTCTTTGTTTTAGTGTTGGTCAGGACGTGAGCTGGGTGGGCATTCTATGTTGTGTGTCTAGTTTGTCCATTTCTATGTATGGCCTGATATGGTTCTCAATCAGAGGCAGGTGTTAGTCATTGTCTCTGATTGGGAACCATATTTAGGTAGCTTGTTTTGTGTTGGGGTTTGTGGGTGGTTGTCTTCTGTCTTTGTGTTCTCTGCACCAGATAGGACTGTTTCGGTTTTGCCACGTTTGTTATTTTGTAGTTTGTATAGTGTTCTTCGTTGTCGTCTTCAATAAATGGAAGAATGTATTCTAACCACGCTGCGTCTTGGTCCGATCCCTGCTACACCTCCTCTTCAGACGAAGAGGAGGAAGGCTGCCGTCACACGTGGGATATGCGTCAACAGCAACCTTGGGACAATCCTCTGCACTATCATTAACAGCAGGCTTGTACATTTCCTCAGTGGAAACAATGTACTGAGCAAATGTCAAATTGGCTTTTAACCAAATTATCGTACGTCAGACCACATATTCACCCTGCACACCCTAATTGACAAACCAACAAACCAAAACAAAGGCAAAGTCTTCTCATGCTTTGTTGATTTCAAAAAAGCCTTCGACTGAATTTGGCATGAGGGTCTGCTATACAAATTGATGGAAAGTGGTGTTGGGGGAAAAACAAACGACATGATGAAATCCATGTACACAAACAATGTCTGCAGTTAAAATTAAAACACACACATTTCTTTCCACAGGGCGAGACAGGGATGCAGCTTAAGCCCCACCCTCTTCAACATATATATCAACGAATTGGCGAGGGCACTAGAACAGTCTGCAGCACCCGGCCTCACCCTACAAGAATCTGAAGTCAAATGTCTAGTGTTTGCTGATGATCTGGTGCTTCTGTCACCAACCAGCAGCACCTAGATCATCTGCACAAATTCTGCCAGACCTGGGCCCTGACAGTAAATCTCAGTAAGAACAAAATAGTGGTGTTCCAGTACCAGAAATACAAATTCCATCTAGACACCATTGCACTAGAGCACACAAAAAATGATACATACCTTGGCCTAAACATCAGCGCCACAGGTAACTTCCACAAAGCTGTGAACGATCTGAGAGACAAAGCAAGAAGGGCCTTCTATACCATCAAAAGGAACATAAAATTTGACATATCAGTGAAAAATACTTGAATCAGTTGTAGAACCCATTGCCCTTTATGGTTGTGAGGTCTTGGGTCAACTAAGAATTCACAAAATGGGACAAACACCAAATTGAGACTCTGCATGCAGAATTCTGCAGAAATATCCTCTGTGTACAACATAAAAAACTAAATAATGCATACAGAGCAGAATTATGCCGATACCCGCTAATTATCAAAATCCAGAAAAGAGACGTTATATTCTTCAACCACCTAAAAGGAAGCGATTCCCAAACCTTCCATAACAAAGCTATCACCTACAGAGAGATGAACCTGGAGTAGAGTCCCCTAAGCAAGCTGGTCCTGGGGCTCTGTTCACAAACACAAACAGACCCCACAGAGCCCCAGGACAGCAACACAATTAGACCCAACCAAATCATTAGAAAGAAAAAGATAATTACTTGACACATTGGAAAGAATTCACAAAGAAACAGAGCAAACTAGAATGTTATTTGACCCTAAACAGAGAGTACACAGTGGCAGAATACTTGACCACTGTGACTGACCCAAACTTAAGGAAAGCTTTGACTATGTACAGACTCAGTGAGCATAGACTTGCTATTGAGAAAAGCTGCCGTAGGCAGACCTAGCTCTCAAGAGAAGACAGGCTATGTGCACACTGCCCACAAAATGAGGTGGAAACTGAGCTGCACCTCCAAACCTCATGCCAAATGTATGACCATATTAGAGACACATATTTCCCTTCGATTACACAGATCCACAAAGAGTTTGAAAACAAACCCAATTTTGATAAACTCCCATATGTACTGGGTGAAATACCAAAGTGCGCCATCACAGAAGCAAGATTTGTGACCTGTTGCCAGAAGAAAAGGGCAACCAGTGAAGAACAAACACCATTGTAAATACAACCCATATTTATGTTTATTTATTTTCCCTTTCGTACTTTAACCATTTGCACATCGTTATAACACTGTATATAGACATAAAATGACATTTGAAATGTCTTTATTCTTTTGGAACTACTGTGAGTGTAATGTTTAATGTTCATTTTTACTGTTTATTTCACTTTTGTGTATTATCTACTTCACTTGCTTTGGTAATGTTAACACATGTTTCCAACGCAGAGGGAGAGCGACAGAGAGAAAGCAAGAGAGAGTGAGAAAGAGAGGGTAATGAATAGAAACCTTGACATTTAGGAAACAATCACAGTCACGCACAGTCGGATGTCATGGAAACATTGTTTAAGTATACTTAATTCTTGCCTTTCTCTGGCTTTAAGTGGTCTCGCCTAGCTCGTAGAATGTTCATAGTCATTGAATTGGCTACTCTCTGTAGAACTTGATATTCACGGTATTTTGAAACAAGGCTTTTAAATTGATCTATTTGCATTAGAAATGCAGTAAAGTGACACATACAATGTGGGTGTGAATAAAGCATGGCTGTTCACCTTTTCTCCAGCTGTGCCTGTGGAGCCCGGTAGACGTGTGGGTGTGTGTTATTATCCCCAGGTTTCTGAAAATGTCAGCCACACACTCCACTGACTCCACTGGTGAGGGGAACACGTAGAGTTGGCAGGGTGAGGGGACAGAATGATAATGAGGGGAGGTAAACAAACAATTGCTAGGGAAAGTCTACACACCCCTTGCACAGTCTTCACATTTTGCTGTCTTAAAATTAAATCTAAAAACTGATTAAATTAGATTTTTCCCCCTTACAGATCTACAACACCTACTCGACATTTTCCAAGTCAAAGAAAATAAGTTAATACCTGGTGGAAGTGCATTTGTCAGTCATTACAACTGTGACTATTTTTCAAAAAGATTCTACCAAGTTTGCACAACTCACAACTTTTAGAGCAACATACAGTTGAAGTCGGAGGTTTACATACACCTTAGCCAAGTACATTTAAACTCAGTTTTCACAATTCCTGACATTTAATCCAAGTAAAAATTCCCTGTTTTAGGTCAGTTAGGATCACCACTTTATTTTAAGAATGTGAAATGTCAGAATAATAGTAGAGAGAATGATTTGTTTCAGCTTTTATTTATTTATTCACATTTCCAGTTGGTCAAGAGTTTACATACACTCAATTAGTATTTGGTAGCATTGCCTTTAAATTGTTTAACTTGGGTCAACCATTTTGGGTAGCCTTCCACAAGCTTCCACAATAGGTTGGGTAAATTTTGGCCCATTCCCCCCGACAGAGCTGGTGTAACTGAGTCAGGTTTGTAGGCCTCCTTGCACACCTTTTCAGTTCTGCCCAAATATGTTCTACAGGATTGAGGTCAGGGCTTTGTGATGGCCACTCCAATACCTTGACTTTGTTGTCCTTAAGCCACTTTGCCACAACTTTGGAAGTATGCTTGGGGTCATTGTCCAGTTGGAAGACCCATTTGTGACCAAGCTTTAACTTCCTGACTGATGTCTTGAGATGTTGCTTCAATATATCCACATAATTGTCCATCCTCATGATGTCATCTATTTTGTGAAGTGCACCAGTCCCTCCTGCAGCAAAGCACCCCCACAACATGATGCTGCCACTCCCGTGCTTCATGGTGGGATGGTGTTCTTCGACTTGCAAGCCTCACCCTTTTTCCTCCAAACAGAACGATGGTCATTATGGCCAAACAGTTCTATTTTTGTCAGACCAGAGGGCATTTCTCCAAAAAGTACGATCTTTGTCCCCATGTGCAGTTGCAAACCTTAGTCTGGCTTTTTTATGGCGGTTTTGGAGCAGTGGCTTCTTCCTTGCTGACCGGCTTTTCAGGTTATGTCGGTAGTACATTGATGGCTGCGCGGTCCCATGGTGTTTATACTTGCGTACTATTGTTTGTACAGATGGAAGTGGTACCTTCAGGCATTTGGAAATTGCTCCCAAGGATGAACTAGACTTGTGAAGGTCTAAACATTTTTTTCTGAGGTCTTGGCTGATTTCTTTTGATTTTCCCATGATGTCAAGCAAAGAGGCACTGAGTTTGAAGGTAGGCCTTGAAATACATCCACAGGTACGCCTCCAATTGACTGAAATTATGTCAATTAGCCTATCAGAAGCTTCTAAAGCCATGACATAATTTTCTGGAATTTTCCAAGCTGTTTAAAGGCACAGTTAACTTAGTGTATGTGAAATTCTGACCCACTGGAATTGTGATACAGTGAAATAATCTGTCTGTAAACAATTTTTGTAAAAATTACTTGTGTCATGCACAAAGTAGATGTCCTAACCGACTTGCCAAAGCTATAGTTTGTTAACAAGAAATTTGTGGATTGGTTGAAAAACGAGTTTTAATGACTCCAACCTAAGTGTATGTAAACTTCCAACTTCAACTGTACACTGAGTGTATGTTCCCCTCACATTAAGGACACCTGCTCTTTCCATGACATAGACTGAACAGTTCAATCCAGGTGAAAGCTATGATCCCTTATTGATGACACTTGTTAAATTTACATAAATTAGTGTAGTTGAAGGCGGGAGACAAGTTAAATAAGTATTTTTAAGCCTTGAGACAATTGAGACATGGATTGTGTAGGTGTGTCATTCAGATGGTGAATGGGCAAGAAAAAAGATTTAACTGCCTTTGAACGGGGTTTGGTAGTAGATGCCAGGCGCACTGGCTTTTGTCAAGAACTGCAATGCTGCTGTTTTTTTAATGCTCAACAGTTTCCCCTGTGTATCAAGAATGGTCTACCACCCGAAGGACATCTAGCCAACTTGACACAACTATGGGAAACATTGGAGTCGACATGGGCCAGCATCCCTGTGGAACACTTTCGACACCTTTAGAGTCCATACCCCGATGAATTGAGGCTGTTCAATATTAGGAAAATGTCCTGAATGTTTCTGATTCATTGTTTATGTCAGAATTACTCAAGCTCAGAAATGTGGTTGGGAATCATTGATGGACAGTAATATTCAATCTTTGTCTCAAATTTTCACTCCTGTCATTTTTATTTTGATCCTGACAAATTCCCCAGTCCTTGCCTGTGACAAAGATACCCATAACATGATGCTGCCACCACAATAATTGAAAATACAGAGGATCAACAACATATTATTATTGCATATTACAGTGAGCTATGTCAAGAATCCAGTATATAAATACAGGCGATGTGTATAAACAGTGTACAAAAATGCTCTATAAGGTAGTATATAAATTAGAATGGGCAATCTGAAGAATAAAGTATATGATTAAGAATCTGGCATATAATCCAGTATATAAATAAGAATTCAGTATATATATACGCAGTGTGTATAAACTGTTTTACAAAAATGCTATGTAGAGTAGTAGATATATTAGAATGAGCAATGTGAAAAATACAGTATATGAATACACATTGTGAAAAACGGTCCAGTGTTAAATGTCTCTACGGTATATACATGAGACAGCAGCGTTGGCTGTGTGTGAGTGTGTGTATGTGGGTGTGTTTGATCGTACATGTGAGTAAGGAATCTGCGTGTGCATGAGGTATGTGTGTGAACTTGTGTGAGTGTTTTGTGTGAGCGAGTCTACCTTTGCCCCTTACTTACTACAGGAGTACTACTTACTACTCTCATCTACTACAGACGATGGAGTGATGGCTGTTCAACAGTCTGATGGCCTGGAGATAAAAGCTGTTTTTCAGCCTTTCAGTCCCGGCTTTGATGCAACTGTACTGTCTTTGTCTGCTAGATCATAGCAGAGGGAACAGAACGTGACTCGGGTTGCTGAGGTCCTTGAACATCTTCTTGGCCTTCCTTTGACACTGAGTGCTGTAAGTGTCCTGGAGGGCAGGCAGTTTGCCCCTGGTGATGCGTTGGGCTGACCGCACCACCCTCTGGAGAGCCATTCGGTTGAGGGCAGTGCAGTTGCCGTACCAGGTGGTGATGCAACCTGTTTGTGAGAGTCTTAGGGGCCATGGCAAATTACGTCAGCCGCCTGAGGTTGTAGAGGCGCCGTTGCACCTTCTTCACCACGGTAGTGTGCACGCCAAGAACCCTCTCCACTGTGGGCCCGTCGATGTGGATGGGGGTGTGCTCCCTCCTCTGTCTCCTGTAGTCCACGATCAGTTCCTTCATTTTTTTTAACGTTGAGGCAGAGGTTATTTTCCTGGCACCACTCTACCAGGGCTCTAACCTCTTCGATGTAGGCTGTCTCGTAGTTGTTGGTAGTCAGGCCTACCACTGTTGTGTCGTCAGCAAACTTTATAATTGAGTTGGAGTCGATCATAGCCATGCAGTCATGGGTAAACAGGAAATACAGGAGGGGGCTGAGCAAACACCCCTGTGGGGCCCCGTGTGTTGAGGATCAGCGTGGCGGAGGTGTTGTTGCCTGCCCTCATCACTCGGACTTTGCAACTTTGTCTAGGACAAAGTTGCACAGGGCCCTGAGCTTAGCGACAAGCTTGGAGTGCGCTATGGTGGTGAAAGCAGAGCTGTAGTTGATTAACAGCATTCTCACAATTGTATGACAACACTGCAAATAAATTAACTTTTTTGACTAAATTAAAAACAACAGGCTTGGATCAAATCCAATACAACAAAACACAGAGTGAAACCCCTTTGTATTTTCAAGTATTGTGGTGGCAGCATCATCTTTTGGATTTGCTTGTCACCGGCAGGGACTGGGGAGTTTGTCAGGATCAAAATAAATAAAGTAAAGCTAGAGGAAAACCCGCTGCTGTCTTCTGAAAACCTGGGATCGTTTTTATTCAGCTTTTTTATTCTGAGCAGTCCAGTCTTAGCCCTGACTTAAATCGGGTTGAAAATCAGAGACAATGATTGAATATTGCTGTCCACCAATGATTCCTAACCAAATATACGGAGTTTGAGCAATATTTTACAAAGAACGATGTATGCATGTTGCCAAGTTGGTGGGATCTTTTTGTACATGATTCACAGCTGTAATGGCTGTCAAAAGTGCTTGCAATCAATATATCTCTATTTTTATTTATTTTTATTTGGAAGATTTTCTATAATTTTTCTTTCATTTTGAAAATGTGGAGTAAGTTATTTCGATCTGTATGAAGAAATTCCAATGTAATCCCTTTTTTAGATGTCATTTTAAGGCAGCTAAATGTGAAGAATGTGCAAGGGGTGTGTAGACTTTCACTAACGACTGTATCACCCCACTTTACTTTACACTCACAGAATCAGGCACAAACACACGCACGCACGCACGCGCACACACACACACACACACACACACACTCACACAGTCCCCCACCCCGTACACACTATCCACAGTCTGAGCATCTGAGCTCCTCCAGGGTGTACCAGCTGTCAGCGCGGTGACCGGTGAACAACCACACCAGAGAGACAGATTATTCTCAGAGACTTAGCACTGCTGAAACACCTCTGAACTCTGACCTTTGTGGATCACTAGTCTGCCTGTGTTACATCTCCAAGGAAATCATACAGAGGCTGAATTTCTCTTAGTTCTCACAGCTTTACTTCTCATTACAAGTCTACCTATATATATATATATATATATATATATAGTGTATAAGAGGTCATACAATAAGTTTTGTAGTGATTCCTACAGTATGCTAATGATGTAAATAATATTTGCTTGTCTTTGGTGTGTAATGACGAGCAACCAGACGCTGCACTTGACACATTTATGAAACTGCTTATTCCAGTTACTAATAAGCATGCACCCATTAAGAAGATGACTGTAAAAACTGTTAAATCCCTGTGGATTGATGAGGAATTAAAAAATTGTATGGTTGAGAGGATTGAGGCAAAAGGAATGGCTGCACAACCGATCGGCAAATGTACTGCAAATTGAGAAATAATGTGACTAAAATGAATAAAAGAAGAAGAAACTATACTATGAAACAAAGATAAATTATATAAAGAATGATAGTAAAAAGCTTTGGAGCACCTTAAATGACATTTTGGGCAAAAAGGTCAACTCAGCTTCATCGTTCATTGAATCAGATGGCACATTCATCATAAAACCCAGTGATATTGCCAATTACTTTAATGATTTTTGCATTGGCAAGATTAGCAAATTTAGGCATGGCATGCCAGCAACAAACGCTAACACTACAGATACAAGTATATCTGATTAAATTATGAAAGACAAGCATTGTAATTTTGAATTCTGTGAGGTCAGTGTGGAAAAATCAACAATGACAAGCCACCGGGGTCTGACAACTTGGATCGAAAATTACTGAGCATAATATCGGACATAAAAAAGGGGGGGATCAATGCAAATAGTCTGGGTAAACATTTGATTAGCTGTTCAGCAGTCTTATGGCTTAGGGGTAGAAGCAGTGAGAACAGTCTATGACTGGGGTGGCTGGAGTCTTTGGTAATTTTTAGGGCCTTCCTCTGACCCCGCCGGGTATAGAGGTCCTGGATGGCAGGAAGCTTGGCCACAGTGATGTACTGAGCCGTACACACTTCCCACTGAAGTGCTTTGCGGTCGGATGCCGAGCAGTTGCCATACCAGGCAGTGATGCAACCAATCAGACGAATTCTCACAAGGCACCCGGATCTGCGTCCACTGTATCGGCATGTCCACTGTATCGGCATGTCCACTGTATCGGCATGTCACGACCGTCGTATGAATAATTGGACCAAGGCGCAGCGTGAGTAGAGTTCCACATTTTAATGATAGTGAAACTTCAAAAAACAAAACAAAGATGTAACGATTGTGAAATATGTAGCACACATAGGCACTCATACAAAACAATATCCCCCATAGTAGGTGGGAAAAAGGACACACTAAGTATGATCCCCAATTAGAAGTAACGATTATCAGCTGCCTCCAATTGGGAACCATACACACACACCAACATAGAAATACAATACCTAGAAACCCCCCTAGTCACGCCCTGACCTATTACACCATAGAGATGCGTGACACGGCATCTCTTCTTCTTGCGAATGACGGGTATTGGGCCTGGTGCAGTATCAGCAGTAAGTCCTTCGCGTCCAACTCGTTAAAGACAAAATCTTTGTCCAGGTTGAGGTGAGTAATTGATATTCTGATATCCAGAAGCTCTTTCGTTAATAAGAGACGAAGGCAGAGAAATTTGGTACAAAATAAGTTACAAACAACGCAAAAAAAAAAACACACAAAATAGCACAATTGGTTAGGAGCCTTTTAAACGGCAGCGATCCTGCTCAGGACAGGGCAGCACGGCTTAAATGTACACGGAGAGCCAGCATTAATGATATGCATCTAAATCTCTCATGGCTCAAAGTGGAGGAGAGATTGACTTGATCACTACTTGTTTTTGTAAGAAGTGTTGACATGCTGAATGCACCGAGGTGTCTGTTTAAACTACTAGAAGACCGCTCGGACACCCATGCATAACCCACAACACATGCCACCAGAGGTCTCTTCACAATTCCCAAGTCAAAAACAGACTATGGGAGGCCAAGTACTACATAGAGCCATGACTACATGGAACTTATCACGACTCAGGATATGACCCAGATGCAGACACAGAAGGCGGATAGTACAGTTCTCAGATATTTTATTATAAACACGGGGCAGGCAAAGGGCAGGTCGAGGACAGGCAGAGGTTCGTGATCAGGTCAGAGTCAGGCAGGTACAGGACGGCAGGCAGGCTAGGGGTCAGGGCAGGCAGAATGGTCAGAACCTGAAAAAAACTAGGAAACAGGAAGACGGGAAAGCACGCTGGTAAGATCTGACCTGACAAGACAAACTGGCAACAGACAAACAGAGAACACAGGTATAAATACACAGGGGATAATGGGGCAGATGGGCGAAACCTGGAGGGGAGTCGAGACAAGTACAAAGACAGGTGAAACAGATCAGGGTGTGACAACTCTATTCCACATAAGGTAAACAAACTGATTAAAATACACCTTATGGAACAGCAGGGACTCGGAAGAGATACACACACAGAGGAACGGACACACGGATACGCACACGCTAGCACACACACTCTACACACGCGTACATCATAATATTGTTGTACGGTGATATTATGCATTTTGTATTGTAGATATGTAGTGGCGTAATAATGTTATATGATGTTCTGCTTTATATTTTGTTTTATGTAAGTACCTAAATGTGTCTGAACCCAAGGAAGATTAGCTGCTGCCTTAGCATGGGCAACCTCTCTCTCTGTGTGTTGTAGAGCTGTTTCTGTATCTGTCCCCTTTCCAGACTCTCCCAACTCCCAACTCTTCTGATAATGCTGAGACCTGTTGATTTTCACCCTCTTCCTGTACATTTAGCTGCCCTCTCCACTATAGAGACCACACTTCATACCACATGTATACGGTAGGGCTGTGAGGAATACTGAGTGCTGGTTCACTCTATGGATCTCTATATGTGTGTTTGTGTGCATATTTGTGCATGCATACTTTCATGCATGCCTGCTTAGGTGATATATCGATGACCTACTAGATTTGTGAGTCTCAATATCAATCGAACTTAAATCGAACTTCAATTTACTTTAAATTGACTTTCACTTCAAAGTGTAGAGTTACAGGTCAAATATGAATTCCCTCTCTGTTCCCGTCATGTGGCTCAGGTACCTGCCTGTAAATTAGTACAGCAGGGAAACACCTTGTTGAGAAACACCACCATTTGAATAGATTAAGATACTTTATTGCTCATTTTAGTCTAGAACATCCCCCGTAAAACTACCACTAATCGTGTAGTTTTAAATCACCACAAATGGACACTCCAGAGCAGAATGGATCTTGTTGCTGAAAAACAAAACAAATTAAAGTCCGTATTCCACTCGTGCAGTACCTACTAATGAGGGGGAAATTGAGCTAAATGGGTTTTTAATTCAAAACAATAAAGAAAGTCATATTTCAACTGGTGTGATATTTACCGTGGCTGTAACAGAGACCAGGCCAAGCAGAAAGAGAGAGAAGAGCGAGAAGAGAGAGGCGGGAGAACAGAGAGAGGAAAATAGAGCGGAGAGAATAGCGCGAGAGAGAGAGACAAGAGGAGACGAGAGGGAAGAGAAAGAGGAGGGAGAAGACAAGAGGAGAGAGAGAAGAGAAAAAAGGGAGCGATAGACGGAGACAAATAAATATTGAAAAAGAAAGCGACTGTAAAAGAAAAAGAGAATAGAGACAGAAAGCGATAAAACTACGAGTGCAGACAGCTTACGGCGCTCAGACGGAGACCGCATAAATGAGCAATGGCAGACATCAGGCATGGTGTCTACTTATGAATTACTCTCTCATACCTCTGACACTTGGCCCTGAGAGGAGGATCGCATCAGAGCATGCAGGCCCTGTGGCACGCCTCAGGGTACGATACTTGAACAGTGTGATTTCACAGATGAAGACTGAATTATCATTAGGCCTATTCTCAATGAAGAAGTGATCAAAGTCAATACCGTGTACAGAGACAAGGTTGGTCATTGCGACGTTACATCTCCAAAGAAATGTCTGATATGCACTTCTGCGTTCACATGCAGGGATTCACCCACACACATACTGGTCATCACACACACACAGTGTGTAGGTATGTGTGCGTGTGTGTTTGTGTGTGAACATACCTTTCAGAGCTTATCTCCATCCATACATATTCATTCTGCAATATCTGCCGTGGTTATCTGTTTCCTACGTCTTTGCCGTTCCAGTGTGTACGTGTGTTTGTGTGCATGCACGCGTAGCGATATGAAACACTTTCCAGGTACCAGCCTTGAGTTGATCAATGTGGACAGTGGTCACCCCAAGAGCACACTTGATGATCCACGGAGCTACGCCCTAGCTTTTACTGAAATTAAAAAGCGACGTGATTTACATGACAATGGGAGCGCTGAGCCTTTGTCACAGCTCCAAATGGACACAAAAACAAATATCAATTAGTTGCTAATCCTTTGGTGGAGTGCCGATCCCGTTGGAGGGATGAGAGGGAGGAGAACACTGTGAAGCCTTATACAGATGCCTATTAACCACACTAGACAGTAATATGACAGTGATAAGAGTCATATCAATTAATGAACCGTCAACTAACTCAACGTTTGGCTGTTATCTCTAGAAATGTTGGAGTTGGATACGTCCGTTACTCCACCAACAACTCCTTTCTTAGATCTACGTTTTAAACAGTGTAATAATTCAATATATATATCGTTACAACAACAAAAACATCATTTGTGTTTAGGTACGTTTTAAAACATATTACACAAATGTGTATTGTCATTTTTGAAGGATGTTTTTTTGTTGTCTTCAAATGATAACATCTTCGCCTTGGTTTAGTTGAATTTGAGCTGGTGAATAGCTTCTGGTTTAAAGAATGTGAGGGAAATTCCATTAACAGTTAAATAGAATATGTGTTTGCTTCTGCGAGACAGACTAGAATGGGTGAATCTACCGGATGTATCCATCCACCTTCGTGAATTGAAGGGAGAATTCCATTAGCCATGGAAAGGCTGTATCTGAGGCCTAAATAGTGTTTGTGGAGTGAGTGTGCTTACAATAGCTGTGCTCAAGCACACTCATCTCCCAGAGGAGCAGATGGGTAGGCTCTGCAGATGTGACTGATGTGTGTGCGGGGGGGGGGGGGGGGGGGGGTACTGTGTGTGTGTGTGTGTCCTAGGGTTCTTTATCTCCTCTCTGAGATTCAGCACTGGCATGACAGTGCATCCTGGCTGGTCTTGGATCAGTTCCACACCTTCTCTCTCACCCTCTAGCTCTCTCTCTCTCTCTCACCCTCTAGCTCTCTCTCTCTCTCTCTCTCTCCTCTTCCACACTCTCTCTCTCTCTCTCCCTCTTTCTTTCTCTCTCTCCCTCTTTCTCTCTCTCTCTCTCTCTCTCTCTCTCTCTCTCTCTCTCAATTCAATTCAATTCAATTCAAGGGGCTTTATTGGCATGGGAAACATGTGTTAACATTGCCAAAGCAAGTGAGGTAGGTAATATACAAAAGTCAAATAAACAATAAAAATGAACAGTAAACATTACACATACAGAAGTTTCAAAACAATAAAGACATTACAAATGTCATATTATATATATGCAGTGTTGTAACAATGTACAAATGGTTAAAGCACACAAGTTAAAATAAATAAACATAAATATGGGTTGTATTTACAGTGGTGTTTGTTCTTCACTGGTTGCCCTTTTCTTGTGGCAACAGGTCACAAATCTTGCTGCTGTGATGGCACACTGTGGAATTTCACCCAGTAGATATGGGAGTTTATCAAAATTGGATTTGTTTTCGAATTCTTTGTGGATCTGTGTAATCTGAGGGAAATATGTCTCTCTAATATGGTCATACATTGGGCAGGAGGTTAGGAAGTGCAGCTCAGTTTCCACCTCATTTTGTGGGCAGTGTGCACATAGCCTGTCTTCTCTTGAGAGCCATGTCTGCCTACGGCGGCCTTTCTCAATAGCAAGGCTATGCTCACTGAGTCTGTACATAGTCAAAGCTTTCCTTAAGTTTGGGTCAGTCACAGTGGTCAGGTATTCTGCCACTGTGTACTCTCTGTTTAGGGCCAAATAGCATTCTAGTTTGCTCTGTTTTTTTGTTAATTCTTTCCAATGTGTCAAGTAATTATCTTTTTGTTTTCTCATGATTTGGTTGGGTCTAATTGTGCTGTTGTCCTGGGGCTCTGTGGGGTGTGTTTGTGTTTGTGAACAGAGCCCTAGGACCAGCTTGCTTAGGGGACTCTTCTCCAGGTTCATCTCTCTGTAGGTGATGGCTTTGTTATGGAAGGTTTGGGAATCGCTTCCTTTTAGGTGGTTGTAGAATTTAACGGCTCTTTTCTGGATTTTGATAATTAGTGGGTATCGGCCTAATTCTGCTCTGCATGCATTATTTGGTGTTCTACGTTGTACACGGAGGATATTTTTGCAGAATTCTGCATGCAGAGTCTCAATTTGGTGTTTGTCCCATTTTGTGAAATCTTGGTTGGTGAGCGGACCCCAGACCTCACAACCATAAAGGGCAATGGGCTCTATGACTGATTCAAGTATTTTTAGCCAGATCCTAATTGGTATGTTGAAATTTATGTTCCTTTTGATGGCATAGAAGGCCCTTCTTGCCTTGTCTCTCAGATCGTTCACAGCTTTGTGGAAGTTACCTGTGGTGCTGATGTTTAGGCCGAGGTATGTATAGTTTTTTGTGTGCTCTAGGGCAACGGTGTCTAGATGGAATTTGTGGTCCTGGTGACTGGACCTTTTTTGGAACACCATTATTTTGGTCTTACTGAGATTTACTGTCAGGGCCCAGGTCTGACAGAATCTGTGCAGAAGATCTAGGTGCTGCTGTAGGCCCTCCTTGGTTGGTGACAGAAGCACCAGATCATCAGCAAACAGTAGACATTTGACTTCGGATTCTAGTAGGGTGAGACCGGGTGCTGCAGACTGTTCTAGTGCCCGCGCCAATTCGTTGATATATATGTTGAAGAGGGTGGGGCTTAAGCTGCATCCCTGTCTCACCCCACGACCCTGTGTGAAGAAATGTGTGTGTTTTTTGCCAATTTTAACCGCACACTTGTTGTTTGTGTACATGGATTTTATAATGTCGTATGTTTTACCCCCAACACCACTTTCCATCAATTTGTATAGCAGACCCTCATGCCAAATTTTTTGAAATCAACAAAGCATGAGAAGACTTTGCCTTTGTTTTGGTTTGTTTGGTTGTCAATTAGGGTGTGTAGGGTGAATACATGGTCTGTTGTACGGTAATTTGGTAAAAAGCCAATTTGACATTTGCTCAGTACATTGTTTTCATTGAGGAAATGTACGAGTCTGCTGTTAATGATAATGCAGAGTATTTTCCCAAGGTTACTGTTGACGCATATTCCACGGTAGTTATTGGGGTCAAATTTGTCTCCACTTTTGTGGATTGGGGTGATCAGTCCTTGGTTCCAAATATTGGGGAAGATGCCAGAGCTAAGGACGATGTTAAAGAGTTTTAGTATAGCCAATTGGAATTTGTTGTCTGTATATTTGATCATTTCATTAAGGATACCATCAACACCACAGGCCTTTTTGGGTTTGAGGGTTTTTATTTTGTCCTGTAACTCATTCAAGGTAATTGGAGAATCCAATGGGTTCTGGTAGTCTTTAATAGTTGATTCTAGGATTTGTATTTGATCATGTATATGTTTTTGTTCTTTATTCTTTGTTATAGAGCCAAAAAGATTGGAGAAGTGGTTTACCCATACATCTCCATTTTGGATAGATAATTCTTCGTGTTGTTGTTTGTTTAGTGTTTTCCAATTTTCCCAGAATTGGTTAGAGTCTATGGAGTCTTCAATTACATTGAGCTGATTTCTGACGTGCTGTTCCTTCTTTTTCCGTAGTGTATTTCTGTATTGTTTTAGTGATTCGCCATAGTGAAGTGAATCTCTCTCTCTCTCTCTCTCTCTCTCTCTCTCTCTCTCTCTCTCTCCTCTTCTACTCTCTCTCCTTCCCTCCCTCTCACCCACTCACTCACTCCCTCTCTGTCCCCCTCCTCCACACGCACACACAAATGCGTGTGCGCACACACACACACACAAACACTCTCTCTCTCTCTCTCTCAATTTATCCTCCTCCTCACCTCCTCTCCGTCTCAGAGAGGGAGCATAGGGAGTCATTCTTCGGTATGAATTCCCCCACACCTTGTAATAGCTGTCAGAACTCTCTCTGACAACTCATTTAATTGCTTATCTTTCCATTGTATGGGCAGAGCTTTAAGGTGATGGGGAGAGAAAGGAGAGAGAGAAACAGAGAGAAAAGGTGGGCAAAGAGGGTACAGGTAAAAAGAAAATGGAGAAACGAAGGGGCTGGGTTCTGAGAAAAGTAACGAATTGGGTAGGCCAAGGAGTACAGGTTCTGTTGGCCCAAGAAATAACAAAATATCACAATAATATACTATCAAGAAATCACAGAAATATTCTTTAGAAAATGATGGACAAAAATATTGAACTTTCCAAGCAAACATTAAAACGGTACTGTAATTAACGTGTCGCACCATTAATATGCGAAGTGAAGGTGGTGAATTAATGATGTTGGTTGGTGGGAGGAGTGCGTGGGTGATGCTTCACATTGTTCACGCTGCCGGTTTGCTACTCTGTAATTGCTATAAGTGGTGTCATTAGCACTCCATTGAGCTCCACGGAATGTAGGATCACACTTTATCCTATAGTTTGTTTCAGGAACACCCCGCGAAGAGAGTAGTTGGTTGAAGACAGTAGTGAAATTTAAGAGTGGTTACATTTCTCCTGTTCCATGTCTTAGCTGTTTACCAAAAAAGTGGCTCCTTGTTGAATTGACATGTCCTTCTACGTTTTAAAAACATGTTGTCTATGTTCAGATGTTGTTGGGATGTACTGCTGAGCCTCAATCTTTCGCTGCAGGTGTTTTCACCCATGTCCTCCTCATGCTACTCCCAAGGAAGGGGAGAGGTGGGGAGAGAGTTCCCAGTGTGCTGGGAGTGTGTGTGTTGCGCGCATATGAGTGTATGTTTGTTCACGTGTTCGCATATGCCTGTGTGTGTGGTTCAGAACTAGGCAGTAAGGAAAGCAAACAGCCTTAATCAGAGCACAGCAGCACAACCCGGCGCTCCAGCAGGCCCAAAGCACACTGAGCGGTGCACCCTGGGATTGCTAGCTGTTCCATGGGAGATAGTACTCCGGGACCATGCATCGATGCAGCGACCGTGGACAACTGATAAATGTATGCGCGGCGGCTGCCTCTCTCTCTCTCTCTCTCTCTCTCTCTCTCTCTCTCTCTCTCTCTCTCTCTCTCTCTCTCTCTCTCTCTCTCTCTCTCTCTCTCTCTCTCTCTCTCTCTCTCTCTCTCTCTCTCTCTCTCTCTCTCTCTCTCTCTCTCTCTCTCTCTCTCTCTCTCTCTCTCTCTCTCTCTCTCTCTCTCTCTCTTTGCTGCAGTCTTTCTTATAACACACATACACACTACTGCATTGGAGACCTCTCCTAATCTGGGTTCAAGGAAGGAAAACAAATAAATAAATAAACACGGCATTCCTGAAGATGAAGTGGCCAATCGCGGCCATCCAGAAAATTAGTCTCCCTGGGCCTGGTTGTCTGCTTTGATGAATATTCATGAACTTAGGAGCAACAGCAGCGCGGGCGGGCAGGTGTATAACAAATGTTTATTCCTGCGTGGAGTCGGGGGCGTGTGTATGTGTCTGTCTGTGTGTATTTTCACTTTTCCCCCAGGGGCTCTGCGAGAACAGGGAAACGGATGACGATGCCTGCATCGCCGTAAGGACTGTGGTGACACATAGATGAGGACGGAGGGATACGGAGCGATGAGGTCGAAGGTCATTGAGATGTAAACACAGAGAGGATCATGAGGAGGTGGGTGGTGGTGGTGCTCAATCCTCCTATAGCTTATACAGTACTAGGCTATTCATCCATCCTACTGCAGAGAGAGAGAATGAGTTTAGGAGGGAGGGGGGGTGAGAGAAAGTGATAAAACAGCAACAGAAAGAGCAAAAGAGAAGGGGAGAAAGGGAGAGAGAGATAAGCCAAGCATGGGGAAGGAGAGTAGAGGAGAGGGGGAGAAACCGAGGGAGGATCAATGAAGTAGGAAAGCCAAGTCCTGGGCTTCACACAGAGAGAGGATTATGGGGAGATATGGGAACATCGTGCTGGGCAACACAAAGTACCACAGCACCGTGACAGACATGAGCAAACTGAGATTGAAAAAAGTGTACTGCATTTCAAATGACTTGAAAAGACTGTAGGAGGGACAGGGGACTAGCACAAAGAAATACAATTAAACTTTTTTCTGTTTTCAGTGTTTTCTATTAGATGACCTACAACTATGACATACTGTGCATTCAAAAAGTATTCAGACCCCTTCCCTTTTTTCTACATTTTCTTACGTTACAGCCTTATTCTAAAATTGATTAAAAATGTATTTTCCTTATCCATTTACACACAATACCCTGCAATGACAAAGCAAAACATTTTTTTTGATTGGACATGATTTGGAAAGGCACACACCTGTCTATATAAGGTCCCACAGTTGACAGCGCATGTCAGAGCAAAAACCAAGCCATGAGGTCAAAGGAATTGTCCGTAGAGCTCAGAGACAGGATTGTGTCAAGGCACAGATCTGGGCAAGGGTACCAAAACATTTCTGCAACATTGAAGGTCCCCAAGAACACAGTGGCCTCCATCATTCTTAAATGGAAGAAGTTTGGAACCAACAAGACTCTTCCTGTAGCTGGCCGCCCGGCCAAACTGAGCAATCATGGGAGAAGGGCCTTGGTCAGGAAGTTGACCAAGAACCTGATGGTCACTCTGACAGAGTTCCTCTGTGGAGATGGGAGAACCTGCCAGAAGGACAACCATCTCTGCAGCACTCCTCCAGTCAGGCCTTTATGGTAGAGTGGACAGACAGAAGCCATCCTCAGTAAAAGGAAAATGACAGCCCCCTTGGAGTTTGCCAAAAGACACCTAAAGACTTTCAGACCATGAGAACAAGATTCTCTGGTCTGATGAAACCAAGATTGACCTCTTTGGCCTAAATGCCAAGTATCACGTCTGGAGGAAACCTGGCATTGTCCTTACAGTGAAGCATGGTGGTGGCAGCATCATGCTGTGGGGATATTTTTCAGCAGCGGGGGCTGGGAGAATAGTCAGGATTGACAGAAAGATGAAAGGCGCAAAGTACAGAGAGATCCTTGATGAAACCCTGCTCCAGAGCGCTCAGGACCTCAGACTGGGGCGAAGGTTCACCTTCCAACAGGACAACAACCCTAAGCAGACAGCCAAGACAATGCAGGAGTGGCTTTGGGACAAGTAACTGAATGTCCTTGAGTGGCCCAGCCAGATCCCGGACTTGAACCCGATCGAACTTCTCTGGAGAGACCTGAAAATAGATGTGCAGAGACACTCCCCATTCAACCTGACAGAGCTTGAGAGGATCTGCAGAGAAGAATGGGAGAAACTCTCCAAATACAGGTGTGCCAAGTTTGTAGCATCATACCCAAGAAGACTTGAGGCTGCAATCACTGCCAATGGTGATTCAACAAAGTACTGAGTAAAAGGTCTGAATAGTTATGTAAATATAGTATTTATGTATTTTTTAAACCTGTTTTTGCATACTCATTACAGGGTTTTGTGTGTAGATTGATGAGGGGGAAAAAACAATTTGTGGAAAAAGTAACAAAATGTGGAAAAAGTAAAGTGGTCTGAATTCTTTCCGAATGCGCTGTGTGGTCAGGAGAAGAGCTTGCTAGATTAAGTGAAGTCTTGATAAAAGTGTGACTAGGAAATTTAGGGTGAATCCCTAACCATAGCAACTTGCTCGGAGTGCCCTCCTTTGTCACGTGTTGCTGACGAAACTACAAGGCTGACTTCTAGGCTGCGTTTACACAGGCAGCCCAATTCAGGACTCATACCTGGACAGGACACAACCAACAGATTGTGGCAGCCAGGCAGAAAGACAGACAGACCAACAGACAGGCAGCTAGGAAGACTGCCACAAGCCTACTTGATAGTAATAGCGCCCACCATTGCTTCAGTGGCCGGTTTTGAAGGCATCTCCTGACATCCTGGGGACCTGGTAGAACGTTGAATATCGCCTTGGATCTCGAGTAACCTGGCTGGGCAGGCAGCCAGACACACAGGCAGCCAGCCAGACATGCAACCAGCCAGACAGGCAAGAGAAAACAAACAGCCAGGCTGAGGAATCAATATAGGCTGCCTGTTAGACTGGCCCCCATGATGGAAAATGTGGATGTTCCCTGTCTATTTGCTGCACCAGCACGACTAATATGAAGAGCGAGTGCTGAGCAAGATCTGCTGTTGCCACGCTATATCAGCATAAACATCAAGGCAGAGTGTGACTCCTGAGGGGAGTGTGTGTCTGTGTGTGTGTCTGCACACATCTATACATGTCAGTACATACACATAAAAAGTAGGTCACATGGGGGAGAGGTATTGCACTGAGGTGTTGCTTTATTTGTTTTTGAAACCAGGTTTACTGTTCACTTGCGCTATATGAGATGAAAGGGAGTTCCATGCAATCATGGCTCTGTATAATACTGTACACTTCCTTGTATTTGTTCTGAACTTGCTCTAACCAGAATAGAAAGAGTTGTGGGAGGCCCCGGTGCACAACTTGGCAAGAGGACAAGGACATTAGAGTGTCTAGATTGAGAAACAGATGCCTCACAAGTCTTCAACTGGCAGCTTCATTAAATAGTACCCGCAAAACACGAGTCTCAAAGTCAATAGCGAAGAGGCAACTCCGGGATACTTGCCTTATAGGCAGAGTTCCTCTGTCCAGTGTCTGTGTTCTTTTGCCCATCTTAAACTTGTATTTTTGTTGTCCAGTCTGAGATAAGGATTTTTCTTTGCATCTCTGCCTAGAATGCCAGCATCCCAGTGTCACCTCTTCACTGTTGACGTTGAGACAGGTGTTTTGCGGGTACTATTTAATGAAGCTGCCAGTTGAGGACTTGTGAGGCGTCTGTTTCTCAAACTGGACACTCTAATGTAGCGAAAATAAAAAAATAGACTCACGACTTTCAGAAGAAAGTCTTTGTTTCTGGCCAATTTGAGCCTGTAATCGAACACACAAATGCTGATGCGCCAGAAACCCAACTAGTCTAAAGAAGGCCAGTTTTATTGCTTCTTTAATCAGAACAACAGTTTTCAGTTGTGCTAAAATAATTGCAAAATGGTTTTCTAATGATCAATTAGCCTTTTAAAATGATAAACTTGGATTAGCTAACACAACGTGCCATTGGAACACAGGAGTGATGGTTGCTGATAATTGGCCTCTGTACACCTATGTAGATTTTCCATTACAAATCAGACGTTTCCACCTACAATAGTCATTTACAACATTAAAAATGTCTACACTGTATTTCTGATCAATTTTATGTTATTTTAATGGAGAAAAAATGTGCTTTTCTTTCAAAAACAAGGACATTTATAAGTGACCCCAAACTTTTGAACGGTAGTGTATGTTGCATTTCTAATCCAAATGAAGGGTGCTAAATATTCATATTTATGGTGAACGTAGTTTCCAAATGTATGTACGATAAGTCCACTCTCTTTGTCTCTCCCGCTCTTTATCTTTCCCCACCCCCTTTCCAATGTGTAACCAAATGGTCATGTTTCTGTTAGTCCACTAGAGACTGTTTTCATTGCATTATGTTAGTAATCAATAACCTATACCATGTGTGTGTGTTTATGTATTTCTGTGTGATTATTTAATTAGTTAGAAAATAAATAATTAATCCAATTTGTGTATCGATTATTCATCACTTAGGTTAGGGTTCGTGCAGATTTATGAAGTCAACGACGTTCAGAATAAGACTGTTATGAGGAAATTATTAATTGATGACTGGTATGATATCGATATATTATTTTTTATTGATTTATTTATTAATTGAATATCCGAAACATGCAATATACTTGCAGTGAAGCCGATCAACAACTACATCATACCAGTCTACCAACAGATTCCCATTCAGAGCGACACACAGAAGCATCCAGGGTCAATGCCCTGCGCAAGGGCACGTTGACAAATCTACCACCAGGCCAAAAAAGTTAACCCAAACCCTCCAAGATCCCCCCACAGTTCCCCAATAGCTGTCCCTCATCCATTCGAGACCCCTCCCACAGTACCCCCAAGAATTTAAAAAATAAATAAAAATACAGCCAATTCCATTCCCCACCCCCAAGAACCCCCCAATGCACCAACAACCAAGAGAATGAACTAAAGAGAAAAAAGGAAAAGACAGGAGAAAACAGCAAACAACAATGCAAAAAAAAACATTTAACAAAGGACATCAAGGACAACTAAAATCATAACAGCAATGCCAACTGTATATGTTTGTGTGCATGTCTGGCACTATTACATGTATGTGTGTGTTCTTGTATGTGTTTATTTGAATGAGAGTGTGTGTGTACAATGTGTACAAACACCTGCACAGCATCAGCCTCAGGCAAACCGGCATTAGTTGTAAAAAGACTGCCCCTCAGTTTCATTCAAACGGACTTGTTATTATGTTTTATTTTGACTTTACATTATTATTATTTTTTTTACTTTTATCTTTGACCATCATTCTATCTCCCACACAGCAACTCCACTCCCACTTGTCTCCAATTCCACATCCCAACCCTCAGCTTCCCTCAGCCCAGCCCATCCCATCTATCTCTGCTGGCCACCCACTTCGGGTTTCTACGCAACACATATCTTTCAACTATGCTGTGATGTTTAACATACAATTTCAATCTATCTAATCGAATAGAATCCACAGATTGTGAGTTGAAGATAAATACTTTTACTAAGAGTATTAGTATCGATATATTCTTGAGTTAGTTCGGGAAACGGTAACTCATTAAATAAACTTTTCCCATGGTGCCCCAAATTCCTAATGAGTTAATTGTTACATGATTAATTTAATTGAGTAATAATTAAACGTACTGTAGTAGGTAATTATTTGATGAGTAGCAGTAATCACATTGATGATAGTGACGTCACGACAGGGCTGTGAAGAGATCCCTGGTGGCATGTCTGGTGGTGTAACTGTGTGTGTCAGTGCTATGTGTAAGTTGACTATGACAACAATATGTTTCTTATAAAAGCAAGAAGCAATGCAGTCTTTCCTCAAATCTTAGCCAAGAGAGACTGGCATGCATAGTATTGATATGAGCCCTCTGATTACAATGAAGAGCAAAATGTGCCACTATGTTTTGGGCCAGCTGCAGCTTAACTAGGTCTTTCTTTGCAGCACTAGACCATGTGACTGTATAATAATCAAGATAAGATCAAACTAGAGCCCGCCTGGGCGCTTGTGGAGTGTGGTGTCAAAAACAGCAGACAATCTCTTTATCACAGACAGACCTCGCTCCATCTTTGCAACCATTGAATTTATATGTTTTGACCATGACAGTTTACAATCTAAGGTAATACCAAGTAATTTAGTCTTCTCAACTTGTTCAACAGCCACACCATTCATTACCAGATTCAGCTGAGATCTAGAACTTAGGGAATGATTTGACTGTAGGTATTTAATAAATCACTATCATTTTCCATGTTGCGTTTGCATTAAATCAGGAGACAAAATGAATGGTTGCAATATTGTGGATGATGGTGAATGATGAATTAGCTCCCGCTTTATTTAAAATGATGCATTATACAAACAAATAGTCATTACCATCTACAATTATTCATAATAATCACGCATGTGCACCTAACATTGGGTCAAATGCATGATACTGTTTTTCAATTGTCGTCCTCAATTTTATGTTATATTTGAATGAAATCGTGGGTGGCAATAGCCAAAATTATTCCAAACATATTGCAATTATTTTGTTTGGCACCAACCATACATTATTGCCATCCACCATACGCTATTGCATCATGGCTGTGTTATGTGCTGTACTTTATATTTTGTTCATCCTCCACTGCTCAGGTCTGGATATGAATGTCTCTGGGCTCTACAGTGCAACCTGCATACCGCCAGCTGCCAGCCAGGGCCCGGATTCCCAAAAGCATCTTAAGGCTAAGTTCATCATTAGAACCGTGGTAGGAGCATCGTGAAAACTCAGAGCTGTTTCCCAAAACCATCGTTATTAACGTTGCACTTGAAAACGCTTGTAATCTAACGCCTGCCTCAGACCACTCATAGAACAGCTACGTGCGTCGTTAGATGCTTTTTTGCCCTCCTACGTCACTTTATAGACAAAAGATCTTGGTTAAATGTAGAATTACATGGTTTATCTGTGTCTCTGTGACCACCAATAACTTCAGAACAAAGTTCACTTCAAATACAAAGTGTCCAATGTCTTTGCAATCGATGCAAACAAGCGACGAATAAAAATATGCTTCAAATGAAAACCATGATGACTGCGTTAAAATCAATCATATTGAAATACATTTCATGTTCACTCCCTCGAGTTCTGTTTTGCTACTTGTATGTTACTGTCTGTATTGTCTCAATATATTTCATGATGTGTAGCCTAACGTGCGCAATGATGTGCCACATCTGTGATTTAGTGCATTTTCATTGGGTAAGCATTATAATAAGCCGCCTCAATATTTGCAGCCGTAGGTGAAAATACAGTATCTCTCTAGGATCTGATCCATCATCAGTATTGTAAAATAATTCTAATGTTAAGGAAAGATTTGAATGGAGAAAGCTCATCCGAGAGCAGCGTTCCCTTTCTTTCAATCCTATCAGTGTCGACACATGCTCCAACAACACACTTAGCGACCGTTCTCTCTGTGTGATGTTTTCGGAAATGAATGTTACATCTTCGGCCATTGTTGAAAAGATGCATCGTTAAAACACTCATAATCCTGTTTCATCGGTATCGTTAAAAACCGGGCCCAGGTCTGTAAATCCTCTCTGGTGGTGATGTCTACTGCTCTCTGCTCAAGAGTAGTACCTACACATCACCAGCTCAGCCTCTCATCTCCTTATCTCTGTGTTTTCATAGTAGTCCCTCAACTGGACTATTTCAACACAGATATACATACACGCATTCTCGCAAGCACACGCACACACACATCTGTCAGGAAAATAACCTCACACTCAACGTCAACAAAACAAAGGAGATGATTGTGGACTTCAGGAAACAGCAGAGGGAGCACCCCCCTATCCACATCGACGGGACAGTAGTGGAGAAGGTGGAAAGTTTTAAGTTCCTCGGTGTACACATCACGGACAAACTGAATTGGTCCACCCACACAGACAGCGTTGTGAAGAAGGCGCAGCGGCTTGTCACCAAAAGCACTCACAAACTTCTACATATGCACAATCGAGAGCATCCTGTCGGGCTGTATCACCGCCTGGTACGGCAACTGCTCCGCCCACAACCGTAAGGCTCTCCAGAGGGTAGTGAGGTCTGCACAACGCATCACCGGGGGCAAACTACCTGCCCTCCAGGACACCTACACCACCCGATGTCACAGGAAGGCCATAAAGATCATCAAGGACAACAACCACCCAAGCCACTGCCTGTTCACCCCACTATCATCCAGAAGGCGAGGTCAGTACAGGTGCATCAAAGCAGGGACCGAGAGACTGAAAAACAGCTTCTATCTCAAGGCCATCAGACTGTTACTAACATTTAGTGGCCGCTGCCAACATACTGACTCAACTCCAGCCACTTTAATAATGGGAATTGATGGAAATTATGTAAAAATTTACCACTAGCCACTTTAAACAAGGCCACTTAATATAATGTTTACATACCCTACATTACTCATCTCATATGTATATGTATATACTGTACTCTATATCATCTACTGCATCTTGCCATCTTTATGTAATACATGTGTCACTAGCCACTTTAAACTATGCCACTTTATGTTTACATACCCTACATTACTCATCTCATATGTATATACTGTACTCTATACCATCTACTGCATCTTGCCTATGCCGTTCTGTACCATCACTCATTCATATATCTTTATGTACATATTCTTTATCCCCTTACACTTGTGTGTATAAGGTAGTAGTTGTGGAATTGTTAGGTTAGATTACTTGTTGGTTACTACTGCATTGTCGGAACTAGAAGCACAAGCATTTCGCTACACTCGCATTAACATCTGCTAACCATGTGTATGTGACAAATAAAATTTGATTTGATTTGATTTGATTTGATTTGCTCTGTATCCAGCGGTCGCTCCCAAATCTCATTCCAATGACTCATCAGGCCCACTCTCTGCTTTGTTTATGCTTATATGTGAATATATTTCCCCTTCACCATTCCCCCCAGTTATTCTCCCTCTCTCTAGTTCTCTCTCCTTTACCCTCCTCCTCTCTCTCTCTGTTTTTCTCGCTCTCTCTCTCCCTCCTCCACTCACCCTCTCTCCTTTCTCTCTCTCCCTCTCTATCTCTCCACTGTATACTACCCTTCGCCTCGGTAGACCACTTTCCATATCCTCTCTGGGAAATATAACGAGCATTGTGGGTAATTAGCCAAAAACGGCTAACGTTTTCCTGTTCCCTCATGCTAACGCAGGCAGATGAGCCGTGATGAGATGTCAGAGTTGCTCCCCGTGGAAGGGCTAAACTACATTGACCATGATTTCACCTCAACACCAATGACATCAGACCCAGAAGTGCTGACTAAACACTAGTGATGAACACGCAGCAAGGCCCCCTCAGTATACTTGGCACAACACGCCTCACTGTAACAAAGGAACGGTAATGGACACACACAACAACACATACTTCAAACAATGTACTTGCACCAGGGAGGGAAAAGAGTGAGTATGAACGATACACAATGCAACACAGACAATGATTAGTGCACATATTAATCTTCATAACAAGGCTAATTCACTGGCTGCACTGTTAGCCTTGCTTGGAAACACAGTTAAAAAAACTATAGATACACAGTTAAAAAACAATGGCTACACAGTTAACAATAAATACACCGTCCGTTAACAATAGATGCACTGTTCAAAAACAATGGATACGCAGTTCAAAAACAATGAATAAACAGTTAAAACACAATGGCTACACAGTTAACATAAATACACCGTTCGTTAACAATAGATGCACCGTTCAAAAACAATGGATACACAGTTCAAAAACAATGGATACACAGTTAAAAAACAATGGCTACACAGTTAACAATAAATACACTGTTCGTTAACAATAGATACACTGTTCAAAAACAATGGATACTCATTTAAAAAAGCAATAGATACACAGTTCAAAAACAATAGATACACCGTTCAAAAACAATGGATACACCGTTGTAAAACAATAGATACACAGTTCAAAAACAATGGATAAACAGTTCAAAAACAATGGATACACCGTTGTAAAACAATAGATACACAGTTCAAAAACAATGGATACACAGTTCAAAAACAATGGATACACAGTTCAAAAACAGTTCAAACCCAGCAATAATGGAGGATGATTTATGAGGAAAAAGCAGCATACAACTAGTATTTCCTCAAAGGAAAAAAATTCAAATGAATCTAAGACTAGAGCACTTATGGATGTACAATAAGTGGAATCTGTATATGTCGACTAGTGTTGAAACTGTTTAGTACAGTGCAGTTCGCTCTCAGTTCCAAATACACTACATCCTTTTTATTTGCTCTGTATATCTTCATGCTCTGGTTTAGTGTGTGTATTTACGACAGCCTCAAGCTACTGCGTTTATCAGGAGTAGTATCGTTATAAACCTGTATGTGAGTGAATGTTATACTAGTCTGTAGTTGTAGATTGCGTGCTGCTCTCCTACCCTATGAGTCAGAGTCGTGTGTGTGTGTGTGTGAGTGTATGCGCACATGCATGCGTGTGTGTGTGTGTCAGTGGTGTGTGCACGTAATGTGTGTTTGGGCTGTGTTTGGGCTTATTGACGCAGACACCATAGCATCTGTAGGTTGTTCTGAGCTTGAAATCTGTTTTGGGGCTTATCCTTCCTCTATGCCTCATCGTAAAAAAGTTGTTGATTTCTTACAGGTAGCTTGTCTTTCCGTATCTCATCAATATCAGATAAAACCAACTACCATTCATCTTCTGTGGTAGATGAATGGTTCCGGAGCGTGGAGGAGGTGTGGAGCAACGTGCATGTGAGACTCCAGCGCGCCGTCCATCAGAAGGAATGCACACGTGAGACTCACCGCCGCCGCAGTGAGACCTCTGTGTTCCATCCTGGCTCTCCACCAGGAACCTCCCACTCCGCCTGCCCTGCTAGAATCTGAGCCCCTGGGTTGTGGGGCCATTCAAGGTTCTCTGGAGGGTCAACGAGGTGACTTACAGGTTATATCTACCCAGTCACTATCGTATCTCACCCTCTTCATGTCTCCCTTCTCAGGCTGGTGGTTCCTGGTCCCCTAGCTGATACCGTCCACCGCGACACACCTCCACCCCCTTGGACATCGAGGGGAGGTCCGGCGTACGCTGTCAGATCCCTACTGGACTCCTGACATTGTGGGGGTCGGCTCCAGCATCTGGTGGACTGGGAGGGGTATGGCCCTGAGGAGCGGTGTTGGGTTCACACACCTGGCACTCATGCACACCTGGCACTCATGACAACGCGCACCTGTTAATTATTATGATTCACGCATGGACTTCATTACCTTCATCCTTTCCTCCCCTTTATATGTCACTAGTTGGTATTATTCTTGTGTACCGGCATGTAGACATGTTATTGTTTTGTTTTATTAAACGTTTCACCTGCTTCCCGACTCACAGCTCCATTAAAAAGAAAACGTAAGACTGAAGGATAATGCAAATTGATTGACTCAATCTTTTTGTGACTGAGAAATTGCTGGAAGTAAAGTATCTAATTTGCATGTCAGGGTAATTGCAAATGCATCCAAGTTTTATAGCTTGAAGAGTCACAAGCATGATGTAGTTATTGTGTGCTGAGAATATGGGACCAAATGCTAAACTTTTGACTACTTTATTGATAATCTTTAGGTGTGTCAAAGGTTTTTAATGACCTGCAAACACACCCCGGTAATAGCTGAATTGGGCTTTATGGAATACATTGTCTGTCACGGCCGTTGTAAGGAGGAGACCAAGGTGCAGCGTGGTATGCGTACATTCTTCTTAATTTAAGAATGAACACTGAACAAACGAACAAAATAACAAAACGAACCGTGAAGCTAATATGAGTAGTGCAGACAGGCAACTAAACATAGAACAAGAACCCACGAACACCAAAGTGAAAATGGCTACCTAAATATGATCCCCAAACAGAAACAACGATAAACAGCTGCCTCTGATTGGGAACCATATCAGGCCACCATAGACATACAAATCACCTAGACCTACAAAAACTCTAGACATACAAAAAACCCTAGACAATGCAAAAACTAACAAACCCACCCTAGTCACACCCTGACCTAACCAAAAGATAAAGAAAACAGAGATATCTCAGGTCAGGGCGTGACAGTACCCCCCCCCCCAAGGTACGGACTCCCAGCCGCAAACCTGAACCTATAGGGGGGGGTCCGGGTGGGCATCTACCCTCGGTGGCGGCTCCCGTTCTGGACGCAGCCCCCCCTCTTTAAGCTGATCCCTCCGCCTTTGTTAGAACCGGACCGTGGATCATGCTGGAAGCTCTGTACTGGGAACATGTTGTGACATTGTCTTTCCGTTGCCTCTGTAGGAACGCTAATGCTTGGTGGGGAGTAAACACATCGTCTAAACACTTGTGTCACAGAAAGGGAAGAAATAACTTTATTTTGATGGGTGTTCATTTATTGTGGAATTGAAAATAAATATCACTTAATACAGTTGAAATGTTAACAAATGCGCTGAAATGAACAATTTCCAATCATTTACACTCGGATATAGTGATATTATATCTGATCTCGCAAACAATAAAAAGTATGTGTACTGTATAATCTTGAGCCAATCCTGTTTTTTAATCCGAGGGTATCCTGCTATTGACACTTGTTGAATAATGCAACAGAACGTGATAACAGTAGGCAGTGTAGACAGCGCAGGTGAGTTCCGGTAGGCACTGCACTGGATTGCTGCCGTTGTACTGGCTCGTGACCAATTGCCGCTATTTCATGTGTTTTTTTTTTTAGCTGATCTTAACTTGTATTGCACATGTTTACGCCATTTCCTATGATCGAAAATAGCTTCTGAACATCAGAACAGTGATCACTAACATTGATTTGGATGAAGATTATTCAACGAGTCTGCGACTGCTCACCCCGGACCAGGCCCTGAGATTTGGAAAAGGTAGAAACCACGTAAGAGAGGCCGACATGCAGGCACCCTCGGTGTTACCTTAGATTGTAAACTAACATGGTCAAAAAACGGTTGTAAAGATTTGGGAATTTCCCAGTAGACCAAGCTTACCTCGATTACCGAGAGGGCTAAGGTTTGAGTAGAGACCATGCATTCCTCATTGCTGAATTCTTAACCATACCACGTGGTTAAACTCTGAGACTATCGATACCGACAGAATGAGAGCAAATCTTTGATACTAATTACTAGTCTGCAGCTAAGAATTCTGTACCATTGTACGCGAAGACCGACAAACGCCGAAACATCAATTCTATAAGAACATTTCTGAATGTTACTCTGAAGTATCCATTCTAACCAAAGACTCCAGGGACGCAGAGAGAATCTCAGATGAACTCTCCAACAGAAAAGGACGATTCCAACAGAGATCTCGACGACACACTGAGCGTAAATATATATATTGATTGCAATTATTCCCGAATGAGTGAGCGTTCATGTGGAAAGGATTAGCATTTCAATTGTTAGAATTATTAACTGTGTAGTGTCTTTTGTCTTTCGCGCCCTTCTCAGTCCTGTTGTCTACCAAGCCACGATACTGGTAAAGCCCACTAGGGCACATCCCCTGTCATTTCCTTGTAACCATATAAACTTTGTTGTTTGTTTATGCATTTCTATGATTATTTAGTTAGTTAATAAATAAATGATTGAGACAATTGATGTATGGATGATTCATAGTGAAGACTGGGTTCGTGCAGATAACCAACAATTTACGACGTTTGGAATGACTAACATGAGGTAAAGAATAATTCATTCATTAGAAGACTAATTGATCAGATTTTAAAATATCTGAAAAGTTGAATTAGGAAAATATAACTTTGTAATCTGAATATTTTCCTTGGTGCCCCGACTTCCTAGTTAATTACATTTACATGACTAGAATAATCACGTAATAATAATTACAGAGAATTTATTTGATAAAATAACAGACTTCAGTTTAATGATGCCAAAGACACAACATCTGTTTGTGATAAAGAAATGCTGGGCCTGCCGAGTGGTGCAGTGGTCTAAGGCACTGCATTGCAGTGTTGCGGCATCACTATAGCCTTGAGTTGGATCCTAGGCTGTGTCATTATCGGCCGTGACTGGGAGTCCTATAGGGTGGCACACAATTGGCCCGGCATCGTCTGGGTTCGAGGAGGGTTTGGCCGGGGGGGCTTTACTTGGCTCATTGCGCTCTAGCGACTCTTTGTGGAGTGCCGGGCGCCTGCACGCTGACTTCGGTCGTCAGTTGAATGGTGTTTCCTCCGACACATTGAAACGGCTGGCTTCCGGGTTAAGCGAATGGGTGTTAAGAAACGTGGTTTAGCAGGTTATGTTTCAGAGGACACATGACTTGACCTTCGCCTCTCACGAGCCTGTTGGGGAGTTGCAGCGATGAGACAAGCTCGTAACCACAACATTGGGGAGAAAAATGGGGTTAAAATTACAACAACAAAAATGCTTTTTAGACAACACACTCCACAAAGCAAGTCCTACAGGCTTGATAATTGTCCAGTCATATGGTCGGTCAAATGCTGCAAAGGAGGACCTAGTTAAGCTGCAGCTGGCCCAGACCAGAGCGGCATTTCTTGCTCTTCGTTGTAATCAATAATATGCATGTCAGTCTCTGGCTAAGATTTGAGGAAAGACTGACTGCATAGCTTCTTGTTTTTATAAGAAACAGTTTTAAATTCCAAATTGTTTGTGTAGTCAATTTATTACATAGCAGTGACACGCACAGTTACACCACAAGATATTCCACCAAGGGTCTTTTCACAGTACCCAGGTCCAGAACAAATACAAGGAAGTGTACAGAGCCATGTGTTATTCAGAGCCATGATTGAGTGGAACTCCCTTCCACCTCACATAGCGCAAGTGAACAGCAAACCTGGTTTTTAAAAAAATCAACACCTCATGGCACAACGCCTCTCCCCCATGTGACCTACTTTTTGTGTGTATGCTATGACATGTACAGTATGTGTAACTGATAGATGCAAATACAGATATTAATGTTTTTAAATGTATTTAAATTGTAAAGTATTTTGTCTGTAATGTATTTTTCGTTATGTGTCAGATCCCAGTAAGACTAGCTGTAGCCATTGGCGTCGTCTAATGGGGAACCTAATAAAATCGAATAACATACTCCTACGAAACTGCCTATTCCCTCCGTTTATTTGGTGAACCAACTGGACGAGCTCCGTACATGGTTGAAAAACTGGTTTTTATGACTCCAACCTAAGTGTATGTAAACTTCCCACTTCAACTGTATGTAAATGTGATATTTCCATTTTTTTGTTTTTAATACATTTGCAAAAATGTATAAAAACCTGTTTTTGCTTTGTCGTTATGGGGTATTGTGTGTAGATTGATGAGGGACAAAACAACAATTAAATTAATTTTAGAAAAAGGCTGTAACGTAACCGAATGTGGAAAAAGTCAAGGGGTCTGAATACTTTCTGAATGCACTGTATAGCCTAATTTCGTCTGTCAAACAGGTAGGCCTACCTCTTTTTTTCTTAATAGGAAGAAATAGGCTCCAACCAAAATCCCTCTTGTTACTTGTGTCTAATTAAAATAAAGATGGTTGAAAGAAATTATGGCTACTCAAATCTTCCTACTTTCACCACCGTGAGCTGCCCATTTCTGACTGATTGTACCACAGCTCCTGGCTTAAGTTTCAGCACCACAGTGTACGTTTCTCGAATCTGACTTCTTGTGAGGTCAATAACTCTGATAAATACATAATGGGCAAGGAACATATGGTTTTTAGTCAAATCAATTATAGTAGCAGCAAGCCATCAAAGTTGACCTCCAGTCCTCCTTCTCATCTTCGCGCTCTCCTTATCAAACTGAACAGAACATAGCTCATAGGCTAGTACATGCAAAACATAGTGCATTTTTTGAACTAGGGCTAATAAAAATAAAACAACTAAAGCTTTTGACTCTCCTCCTGAACTGCCACTGTAGGCCTACACAGCACAATCATTGGTTAGGCAACACAAAAAAACGTTTTTGATCAGATAAAGCAGAGCAGGCCAGGACTCAGGGTTGGAATATCCATTGCAGTTTGTAATGCAGCCTAGTTGTATTTACACTATTCCATCAGCTATCTTAGAAATATAACTTTGCTCTTCTCCGAGCATGCACTTCGTGGCCTATAGCCTAAAAGGGCACTTGATATTGTGCGTCCATCTGAGAATCAGAGATGAGGTGCGGCATCGGGCACACATCGATATATAGCCTAATAGGCAACTAATTCTAAAACACTGAGAAATATTGACATTTCATCAATTACAAATTGCATGACTCTCCCCTGGACTATATTTAAAAAATACTAAACACTACCCTTGACTGAAAAAGCATGACCCTCCCCCATTTTCCTCCAGGTAACCATTCTGTACATTTCTATCCATCCCTTACATCAGACAGTTCGGAGGGGGGTAACTCTCCAAGAAGGCTCGACTGCGACCTCCTTAGGTAGTGGTCGAGATGTGACCAGTTCGCAAGTTTACATTACAGAAAAAGGTCCAGCTGAAGGTATTTTTGTGAAATCTCTAGGCATTCTCTTGTAGTGAGAATAGGGCCTAAGGTATAAGGCATTGTTTTCATATTGCATCTCAAAGAAACCAGGATGTTAGGTTATTTTCTGTTTTTGACTAACTAAGCCCCCGAAGATGTGCATATTTCCCTAGGCAAGACAATGTTATGTCTCTTTGTAGCATTTGGACATATTCTCCACTAATGATATTGGATTATGAAGTTAGCAAACTCTGCAGGGAGTGAAAAGCCTCATTTTCATGCTAGAAATTGTTTACTTTCCGTGGCAGCTCAGTGACCAGAACCAATTCATTACGTCAAACACCAACTTGGAGATAATTGTTGTAGCTTGTGATCTTGGAGAAAACACCCAGCCACCTTGTCTCCTTCGTAGCATAAGGCCACAGAGGCGTTAATGAGCAGCCCTCTGTTCCACAACACACACAAAGACAGTTATTCAAAAGGCAGGAAAGCTGTACCTTCAACTGAACTTCCTCCGCAATGTATTATGGCTTTTCTAATTGTCTAATATAATTACTTTGGAGATGCATAATCAGTTAGTGACCTCAACCTCTCCCTACACTCGGCTCCCAGAAGAATACTGTCACAACACAGCTAACCCGAGCTTCCAGGGGCCACGTTTCATAGCCAGTGTGGAGATCTTAGGCTTTGTGTTTTGTTTGGCTCATATAAGCTAGATCCTATACACGAGGGGAAATACACAATAAGTGTGACAAAATAGACAAGCTGATTTTCTTAACGGGAGAGTATGTGAGTTTACTGTAGAAAGACGGCTATATCTGGTGTCTTGTGGCAGACAGGGTGCTTAGAGAGTCGGTTCAACGTATCCAAGGGAAGGCAGTCCAGACAGAAGCACGGATGTGAGCCTTAGGGCTACGACGAGGGATTACGAGAGAGAAAGGGAGAGAGAGAATGAAAGATAAAAAAAAAAGAGAATGAAAGAAAGCTAGAGATAAGAGTCAGAGAACATTTTAAGGCTACACTTTTGAAACTCCAATAAAGCCAGCTGGCTCGGGGCTGCTTTGGAAAATGAATAATGGGCTTTCAATGTTGGAGAAAACCAGAGGCCAGTGGAGCGGAGGACAGGGATGCGGGCCCAGCAGAGGGGTCTGGCAGAGCTAAACCATAGCATGGTCAGGCCAGTGTGAGAGAGCTCATTTGCCATGGTTAAGATTTCTGAACTGGGGCTCAGCTGGGTTGAGCTACACGCTAGCTAGCCTTCTGATTCTCTCTGGGCTTTCACCACAATCTCCACAACGTCTTATGAATATATTCTAATATAATAAGCAGTAGATCATAAGGAATAATTCACGATATCATAGTGTATCATAGTGTATCATATTTACAGCTATTCTTGCATATTGGAGGCAACTGCAATCTATACGGTTGAGTGGGTAGGCCTATATATTACAAACGGCTGCGTAAACAGTATGGAGTAAAGTCATTGCAGATATGTATCTCTTCGGTGATACTACACACAATACACACACACACAAACTACCCTGCTCCCCAACCCTGTGGTAACGACAGTAGTCCCCCGCTGTTGAGTCCCTCCTTGCTCCTCTGAGCCGCAATATTAACATAAAAGTTGCATGCAAAGAACCAGGAAGTGCTTCCGACCATGATATTCCTTCTACCCTGCTTATCCCGATGTGCCTGACTAGTTTACCCTAGCCTAAAGGCATGTGGCAGCCCAGCCATGCGTATACCTCCTGTTTACCGGCAGTGGAATATGCGCTGCTGTGTGAAAAATCATCTCCTCTCAGGGATGTACATGTAGTGATATACTGATTATAATCCCCGAAGTGTCTCTTCCGGGTGCAATCAGTGTTTCACAGATTCATGAAGGAGTTTGCATCCAGATTTTCCCACTTTGACTACTGAGAAGGGAAGAAAGTTCCGCTGCACTGAAACGAGAAGGTTGTAGTACTATTTCACATGGGTGAACGGTGAATCCCCACTCTTCCTCTGAGCAGGCAAAATCTCCTAAGGTTGGCAACAGTGCCCTCCTACTGTAGGCCTATGGCAAAGGGTCAGACCATGGGTTCAAACAGTATTTGTTTTCTGGCACAGTTGAACCAATAAAATAGTCCCAAAAGTGCAAATTCCTCCCATCTGACACTCAAGTCATGCTCAATATAACGCTTCAACTATTTGAAAGAAAACTGGGAAGTCTGGGAAGAATAGGGCTGGTGCAACTTGTGTCATTGGCACCATAGAGTGTACAGTGCCATAGACAGAGGTGCTTTTTTATTATCTGGCTCACTGAAGAGTGGGTGTAGGGTGAGTCCATGCTATGCTATTGAGAAATTGATCCCACATCCTCTCAGACGTAAATTACAGACAGTCATTATGAAGTGAATTCATCTTGTTAGGGGCCAAGCCACGGCTCAATATTTTGCTCTAGATCTTCACCTCAGCTTATTGAGTGGTCCTCAGTCAGTGGGGAGGAGAAGGACTTGCCAAAAGAGGCTGGCGAGATGATGCCTGCCTGAAAATCGACATCTTTGTTATGGCTTCCTCTAGCATAGGATATGCATAGAGAATATCTTTAGCTTACATGAAATGCATATGCGCATATACACACTTGTACACACACACACACACACACACACACCGTTTCAAACACGCTACGGCTAGATAAATGACCCAACTACCGTAGGATGACTCAGCAGTGTTTGTGTATGTGATGCAACTCAAGCACATCCTCCCTGCATTATTGCGTACATGCGCGTACGTGTGCTTTCGTGCACAACCCTTCCACACATATACACATATTTATGGAGTTGACTTCATCCCAGCCTTGACCACATTGAACCTTTGATGAGGATCCTCTGTCACGATCAACTCTTTGTCTCTTCTCCTCTCTCTCTCTGTGTATGTCAATGGTTTGGCATGTTATATCCACCCGGCCCTACGTCACATATTATACCTACTTATCAGCTGGAGACATCTCCCCCATCATCCTCTGGGGTAAACAGACTGAACCCCGCTTGTGTTCCAAATGGCACCCTATTCCATAGATAGCGCACTACTTTTGACCGGGGCCCTATCTGTAGGGAAATAGGATTCCATTTGGGACACAGACATGGCAAGTGTTCCGCACACGCCTTTCTGTCACTCTGGATGTGCTGCTGTCACACCGTAGTTAGCGCATGGGAGGCAGCAGGAACAAGCTACACATGGAGCCATTCAGCTCTAACTTTGGCGGCTGTCCCTCTCTCTCCTCTGCACTCCTATCCTCCTATGATTTGAGAAAAAGCTGAAAATAATGTATTTCCCTCCTACAAAACGACGCCCCCCCAAAATCTGTGCACGAGTTCCAGGTACACACACACCTGCAGCTCATATGCACACACACACACAGGAATACACAAGTGTGTGCAGGCGCACAAGCATATATGCCGTGGTACACACACACACGTGCATCGCACACACACACACACTGTACACTCTCCACCTTCATCCAGCACACCACTAACACACACCTTCCCCTCCCAGCTCCTGGAGGTCTTGTAGATAACCCACTATCTCACAAATTATAATACGCAGTCAGCCAGCTCAGCTTCAGCACACTTTGTAATGGCATTGGATTAGTGGCCGTCTCAAGGTCCAAATTCAATTTAAATGTTTAGTTGACATGCTCTGGGTGTATGAAATGGCATGTGTGTGTATATGACCTGTATGTGCGAGTGTGTTCATGCGTATCCACTGTATGCAACTGTGGAATGTTAGTGTGCAGAACTGCCTCACTTTGTATTTTCCCGCATTTGTCTGACCACTAGAGTACCTGGGGCATTTCTAAAGCCCTCATGACCTGGCGCTCGACCTTGTGTCCATGTTTTGACATGCTGTTAAACGTTTGGCCTTTTCAGAGTACATGTTCATAGTATGCCGCCACTGATGAGTTTTATGGTTACCTAGCTTCATTTTCCCATCAAGCCAAAATCAGATACAGAAAATCAGATCAGAATCAAAATCAGATACAAAAATCAGATCAGATACGTCCACAGTCAAGAGGCAAAGAGCACATGCAGTGCACAAAGACTTTAACCCATAAAGATAACGCACCGCTACACAGTTACACTATCACACTACAGAGCCTCTGTCCTCCTCTCTCTTTCACTGCTAGGCAGCAGCAATAGTGCCACTGCATGTACAATATTTACTTTCTAATCTTACTGACAATTATGGCAGACATCTTTCAGCATGATGACAACGAGGATGCGGATGAGGGTGATGATGATAAAGAATAATAATAACAATGATAATTAAAATTATAACAACAAGAATCATTTTAACAATAATAATATTAAGGCACTCTACAAATGAAGTAATAATAACATTTAATTCGTAGAGTGCCTTCGCGGGCTCTTCACTGTTGAGTGATGCTGACGATGGTGATGGTGATGACGATGATGAACAGAAGGAGGATAAAGGAGAGGATAGTGTATCTAGACTGCAGAAGGAGCAGAGAGTCTCAACCCGCTCCAGTAGTTCTGTAAAAGGAGCAGCACTGACATCTGGTGGAAACAGAGGGCAGTAAAGTACAGTATAATAAACCCCACTGCATCATGGTCTGTGAACAGGGCGGAATGGGACAAGAGTTCCCCGAGAACACATGCAACAATTTCTAAGTTACAGTTCATATAAGTAAATCAGTCAATTGAAATAAATTAATGAGGCTCTAATGTATGGGTTTCACATGACTGGGAATAAAGATATGCATCTGTTGGTCACAGATACTTTAGATACTAAAGATACTAACATTTTTTTTTTTTAAGTAGGACCCTGGATCAGAAAACCAGTCAATATCTGGTGTGACCACCATTTGTCTCATGCAGCGCGACACATCTCTTTCCCATAGAGTTGATTAGGCTGTTGATTTTGGCCTGTCAAATGTTGTTCTACTCCACTTCAATGGCTGTGTGAAGTTGCTTGATATAGGCGGGTACTGGAACACGCTGTCATACACGTCGATCCAGAGCATCCCAAACATGCTCAATGGGTGATATGTCTGGTGAGTATCCAGGCTATGGAAGAACTGGGATATTTTCAGGTTCCAGGAATTGTGTACAGATCTTTGCAACATGGGGCTGTGCATTATCATGCTGAAACATGAGGTGATGGCAGCGGATGAATGGCATGACAATGGGCCTCAGGAACTCTTCACGGAATCTCTGTGCATTCAAATTGCCAACAATAAAATGCAATTGTGTCTGTCCGTAGCTTATGCCTGCCCATACCATAACCCCACTGCCACCATGGGGCACTCTGTTCACAACGTCGACATCAAGCAAACCGCTCGGCCTACACAATGCCATACACATTGTCTGCGGTTGTGAGGTTGGTTGGATGTACTGCCAAATTATGTAAAACGACGTTGAAGATGGCTTATGGTAGAGAAATTAACATTCAGTTCTCTGGCAACAGCTCTTCTGGAACTTCTCAAAACTTGAGACATCTGTGGGATTGTGTTGTGTGACAAAACTTCACATTTTAGAGTACTTTTATTGTCCCCAGCACAAGGTGCAGCTGTGTAATTATCATGCTGTTTAATCAGCTTCTTGATATGCCACATCTGTCAGGTGGATGGATTATCTAAGCAAAGGATAAATGCTCACTAACAGGAATGTAAACATTTCGTTTTTTTGACAAATACATTCCTTGGATCTTTTATTTCAGCCCATGAAACATGGGACCAACACTGTACGTGTTGCATTTCTGTTTTTGTTCAGTTTACATAGATCTTTATGTGCAGTAACTAATATCTGTGGCTGATTGATTTGGGGTTCAACACCTGAGGAAGTGGAAACAAAAACCACATTAACTTGATCACTAACTCTAAATATAATACACACTGCTAGTAGCCATGTATTCATCCAATAGTAAATATAATGTCTTAAAAAAAACTTTGCAGTTGTAGACTACTACCCATGAGACCTATAAGCCTATGCCCTCACAATGGTCGGTGCACATTTCGCGCACGTTCGCAGCTCCATATCTCAAAGCCATATTAAATATCTTGATTGTAAAATAGTTGATATTGAGCTGAATATTGACAGTTGAAAAATAAATTATACTGAGCTAAATATTAAGAGTTGAGAAATAAATTATACCTAGAGAAAGCTGAGACCCTCCTCTCTTCGATAGGGAGAAAGGGGACGAAGCTTCCAAAAGCGTTTTTCCCACAATTTAATTTCGAAATGTTATACAAATCAGACAGCATTTTTCTCTTAAGCTGATGGGGGAGAAGAGAATGTGTCGCTCATCACGGCAGCAGGCCCCAGTGAGGTCACAGGCACAGGGACAGGGGCGGGGCACGCGCTTTCATTACAGGAATCATTAGGATAACACACTTTACTATTTGACCAAATCATTTTTAGGGCGTTTTGAGTGAAGTGACAATGTAGAATGTGCTCTTTCTACATTTATAGGCACCTTTTTGTGTTTTACAATCCATCTTGGATAACTGATGACAGAGTCGAAGCAGATCTCTCTACTCATTCCGTGTTTGACTTAGAACGTGTTTGAATGACTGGGCCGGCTGATCAGCCAACAACTCATTATTGATTAGTATACTATAGAAAATGCGCAAAAATCTCTTTAAAAAGCCCATGGGCTGCTGGCCATGTCATCTTCCTCATTGTTTTATTTGTATGTTTAAAAAAAAATGTGTGTGTCAATTTCGACCAGCCCACCAAACTAAATAATTGTCCATTTTCCAGAATTGCCAGATGGGCAATTTGTCCCTGTCCGTTAATGACCTCTCACCTCTCTGTACCTCCTGACCTCTGTAATGACCTAATGAAAAGATTTGGCATGGGTCCTCAGATCTTCAAAAGGTTTTACAGATGCACCATCTCTAGAGCATCCTGACGGGTTGTATCACTGCCTGGTACGGCAACTTCTCTGCCTTCGATCGCAAGGCACTACAGAGGGTAGCGCGTACGGCCCAGTACATTACCAGGGCCAAGCTTACTGCCATCCAGGACCATCCAGGACCACGGCAAGCAGTACTGGAGCGTCAAGTCTAGGTCCAAGAAGCTTCTAAACAGCTTCTACCCCCAAGCCATAAGTCTCCTGAACAGCTAATCAAATGGCTACCCAGACTACTTGCATTGCCCCCCCCCCTATTTTACACTGCTGCTACTCTCTGTTATTATCATCACTTTTTTTCTGTCACTTTTTTAAAATGTTTTTTTCCCAACTTAATTTAACCAGGTAGGACAGTTGAGAACAAGTTCTCATTTACAACTGTGACCTGGCCAAGATAAAGCAAAGCAGTGCGACAAAAACAACAACACAGAGTTGTACATGGGATAAACAAACATACAGTCAATAACACAATAGAAAAATCTTTGTATACAGCGTGTGCAAATGAAGGAAGGAGGAATGGCAATAAATAGGCCATAGTGGCGAAGTAATAACAATTTAGCAATTAACACTGGAGTGACAGATGTGCAGATGAGGATGTGCAAGTAGGAATACTGGTGTGCAAAAGAGCAGAAAAACAAAAACAAATATGGGATGAGGTAGGTAGTTGGTTGGATGGGTTATTTACAGATGGGCTGTGTACAGCTGCAGTGATCGGTGAACTGCTCTGACAGCTGATGTTTAAAGTTAGTGAGGGAGATATGTCTCCAACTTCCGTGATTTTTTCAATTCGTTTTAGTCATTAGCAGCAGAGAACTGGAAGGAAAGGCGGCCAAAGGATGTGTTGGCTTTGGGGATGATCAGTGAAATATACCTGCTGGAGCACGTGCTACTGGTGGGTGTTGCTATGGTAACCAGTGAACTGAGATAAGGCAGAGCTTTACCTAGCAAAGACTTATAGATGACCTGTAGCCAGTGGGTTTGGCGACGAGTATGAAGCGAAGGCCAGCCAACGAGAGCATACAGGTCGCAGTGGTGGATAGTACATGTGACTTTGGTTACAAAACGGATGGCACTGTGATAGACTGCATCCAATTTTCTGAGTAGAGGCTATTTTGTAAATGACATCGCCGAAGTCAAGGATCGGTAGGATACTCCGTTTTACAGGGTATGTTTGGCAGCATGAGTGAAGGAGGCTTTGTTGCGAAATAGGAAGCCGATTCTAGATTTAATTTTGGATTGGAGATGCTTAATATGAGTCTAGAAGGAGAGTTTACAGTCTAGCCAGAAACCTAGGTATTTATAGTTGTCCACATAATCTAAGTCAGAACCGTGCAGAGTAGGGATGCTAGTCGGGCGGGCAGCGATTGGTTGAAGAGCATGCATTTCGTTTTACTAGCATTGAAGAGCAGTTGGAGGCCACGGAAGGAGTGTTGTATGGCATTGAAGCTCGTTTGGAGGTTAATAACTCTACCTACATGTACATATTACCTCAATTACCTCGACACCGGTGCCCTGCACATTGACTCTGTACCAGTACTCCCTGTATATAGCCCCCCTATTGTTATTTACTGCTGCTCTTTAATTATTTGTTATTTTTATCTCTTACTTTTTTTGTATTTTCTTTAAACTGCATTGTTGGTTAAGGGCTTGTAAGTAAGCATTCCATTGTAAGGTCTACACCTTTTGTAATCAGCGCATGTGACAAATAACATTTGATTTTATTTGATTTTTGAAGTTAATTCAAGCCATGTAGACACACCATTCCATTACAAATATGACCGAAGTAGCAATATTACATTATCAAGTCACTAAACATAGCTTTGTTACAGGAATCTTGAAAAGGGAATAAATGAATATAAAAAGTAAAGACAAGACTAAATAAGGAATAGAAAAGACCTGGTAAGGTATTTAGTAACAGCAATACGATGTAATTGACCTAACATACAATGAAGATATCTATTTTCGTTTATTTGCAAATTATTCCCTATTATGTACAATTATAAATGTTGGTTTGAAGTCAATATGTCTTCACAGAATAGCAAAAAACTATGTAAGTGGAGCCATCCTCTATTAAGCTTCCAGGCGTCTTATGCACAGTTCAGATGCCGAATTGAATAGGTATGACGAGTGGGCTGGCACGGTTAAGAGCTTTGGTTGACGTACCAATTAGTTTCATAAAACCGCTCTCAACACCGCTCTCAACGCTGCAGCAAACTTCCTCGATGGTTTTGGGTACGAATTCTCGAATTCTCGAGTTCTCAGCGAACTCTCACAGAAGACCTCCACCTGCAAATCCGGGGTCATGATTGTGCCTTTGTTGTGGGTGTTTTAGAGAAGCAACATTTTATTTGCATGCTATTAACATATATTAACATGCAGTGGATGTGGAAGAACTGCTCGGGCGCGCTGCATGAAACAGAGGCGTGCTTCAACCGCACCACGCGGAAAGAGTGGCAGAGGCTGCCGAACTACCGTCAAAAGTCCGACGAGTCTCGCTGTTTCAGAGAGCACTATATCCCCACTCTTGCAAAGAGAAAGTGATGTATTTTTTAGTTCGGTGCAGCGACAGAGCGCTGTTTGAACTAGGGGTTACTGCCCTAGAGAGATGCTGCGTATGAGACGATCGCTGTCCACTGCCCTGTGGTGCTGAACATCGGAATGACAGTTTTCGCTGGCCGCTTTATTGGTGCTGAAACGCCGCTTTGACCTTATTTACATAAGCGCCAACAGACATTTTACACTTATGACACTTGAGACAAAGTAAGCACGTAACTTGTTTAGGTAATAACTGTAGGCTATCTATCTCAAATGACGCCTTGCAATCAGATGACGTATTATTGCCTTCTGAACACTGGGTGGCAGGACTGTGTAGCCTAAGTAAAGCCAGTGCCAATGCTGACCATTGAACACAGTAGAAGAGATGTCCCTAAGCCTTTATAGATGAGAGCTGATTTAACATTCAGATTTCCACCATGTCTCTTGTGTGATTTTAGAGTTTTACGCCCAGCAAAACGTTCAGCCACAGCATGTCATCCTAAATGGACTGTATTGAGTAATGCCATAGACAACAGGGCTTGTTTAATCCCATTTCGTCTACACCTGCACCCTTAATAGGCCTAATGCTCTGAGGTAGCCTACAGAAGGCGAGTGGATATGTAGCACTGGGGAGTGGAGGAGGGTGAAGTTGCCACTAAAAACGGATCTTTCCCAATAATGGTTAAGGTTATATGGGGAGGGGAAGCGGACCCCAGATATGTACGGGAAACTTCACCCGGAGCCATGGTTACTGTAGACTATCAGTGCTTTTGGCTTGATTCAATATGTATTAATGTTGAAACTAAATTAAACTGGCAAAGTTGTTGTAAATTTGTATTCTCAAAAACCCTCATTCATCATAGCGTTACTGAAGTTACTATGAACATTTGCTGATTCGACGCACATATTTCTGATTAGTGAGCCGATAGGTTCATGTCAATAAAACGTAGACTAATTGATTGAGCTGACCCCACAATTGTGATGGCGATTAGAGGGTCGGAGATGACTGAGTATGAATACTTCCGGGTAATATGGTCGTGGTTTATAGATGTGTGAGGGGAACATGACTTGCAGCTACACTGGACAGCTAGGTAGACTGTACTGTAAATTGATGAGCTTTTGCCTGCGTTATTTAATTTTACAGCACATACATATGTGGCTCGTAAAACGATTAGTTGTACAAAGTCATGAAATGCAAGGTGGGTAAATTGACATTACGGTCTGCCATGCCGCGGAAGAGCCCATGCTTTTAGTGCGCAGTGACCAAAAGTGAAGTTGCCGCTTCCTCGCTCTTCCCTTTGGAATCGCAGTAGCAGAATCAGAGTGCTTACAGTATGTAGCCTATGTGACTGCCAGACCCCTGTTTCTCTCTGACACCGATGCGGTGGCACTAGGTAGCAGATTGTCAAACTGCGGGGTGAGGAGCCGCGGAGGAGACGTAAACCCAATAATCAGTGCCACAGGGCCGTCTATCAACGCGGCTGCAGTACAGCAATCTGACACTGGCATGCGCACTGCAGTTTAGAGTCAATTCGAGTCTCCTCAACCGGAGCCACAGGCAGCAGTGACTATTCCGATAACAGCCGTCCCCAGTTCCTGTTTCCGCCGCAGCTTTTTCCAACCGAATTTTGGACCAAAACATCGCCGCTGCGTCAGACTTCAACTTCGTCAGGCCTCCCCTCTCGGATCTCCCGGAAGCCTGGTGTGTCAAGTGAAGGTACGTGATTTTTCTCTGCTCGTTGTCTCTGTGCATAGCGAAAACACAGCGAGGTGAGCTCCGAGCTCGGTCCATATGTTTCCAGTCCATCCTTGCCTGGCATGTTGACTGCGTCGCGGCTGCTGTTGAGATCGTGGTGAAATAATAGCGGTCATGTTTGGAATGACTAGTCCCTGTAATATCACCGCTCTCACCCGGTGTGCTGTGTTGTGTCCTGCTCCGAATAGCCAATGGACAGAGCTGTTTCCAAACGATCTCTTTTCAAAAAATCTCCAAAGCATATTGCCACTTTAGGCTACAATGTATCATGGAACAAATGCATTGATTTGATGAACTGGACAGGGTGTATCTGACATGCACGCAATACATTGCGAGACATTTCAGACCTATGTGAGAAGTGTAATATCCGGAGACATGCTGCTGGTATGTTGCACATTCACTGCCTATATTGGTACTGTTGTGATGTCATTGTTATGAGCTGCACATGAATGAAAACACTGGTTTAGTGGCATAACTAGAAAGTGAAGTGCTCTCACATCCGGCGCTGACCTCACCCGTGAAAACGTGAGGGAAATAAAATTGACACATGACATGATCTTATCTGACCATGTTATGCTGAATGGACAAAGCCTGTTGTCGGAAGAGTGTTGCTGATGCTGCAGCGCAGTCAGAATAAATAACATCCGAAATGACATTGGCTGCACATCTTCCATGTGCACGCAGCACGCACAGCTAGACAGACAGGGTATGGGTTCTTCGGGTTATTGGGTGATAACAGCGGTTAAGCTAGCCTACTGAGCCGCGGTAATGGCTGATGCTTCGACCATGCCAAGCTTGGATATGTCTTCATGTGATGCGACACGAGCATGACGAACCGTCCATAATTAATGTTTTGTTCTCATTCAGATACCGGAACACAGACCTAGAAAGGCTATGTCGCGCGCGGGATTCTGACTCAATTCATTCCCACCCAGCGTTGTCACCCACATTCTCGCTGTAAGTGCTCATGGTTTAGATTTCGTATTTTTGTTGTTTCCCAACTTGAGTTTGAGTTCGGGTTCATTCCAAGCGCATATACAGATAGGGCTCTACCTGTGATAAGAGCACATGCCCATTTGCCCTTTTGTTTAGGGTAAAACAATAAATATATTATAATAATTCCTATACAGTTTTTGTCATTGTTGTCCACAAATATTGAGCAAACCCAACAGTTTTTTTTGCTGTAAAAATGTATTGGGTATACTCATAATATTTGTCTTACATCATCAACTAATATGTAATCATATTATCGGTAAATCCAAATAGTTTTTTACAGCTATTCTTATTTTCCTGGATTTACTTTAGTAGTATAAATTCAAATAACCGATTCAATTATTTTACTCAAAACATAGGACATTATATTTACTCAATAATATTGTGTGTAAATTTGTTGCTTGAATTTTTAATAGTAGATTCAACACTAAGAAAAGTACCAGAACACCAGGAAACCTTGTCAAACAAATAAACATTTATTTATAAGATACTTGACAAGTTTTTTTCTGTTTAGATATGTACAAATACAAATAGGAAATATGCAAAAAAGACAGGGATGGATTACCAAACTGGCACACAAGCATATTATAGAAACATTTTTAGAATTGCAGGAAAAGTGCTTTAAAAACAACATTTTCTCTCAGCCTCATGGCAAAATGTGTAGAATAGCAGGATATTTGTTTTAAACTGCAAAATTATCTCAGCCTCATGACAAAATGTGAATAAAAGCATGAGATGAGCTTTAAAACAACACATTTGACAGTATATTTGCCCCATAAAGTGTAGAAGTGCAGGAATTTAGCTTTAAAACGGCAGCAGTTTATTTTAGCCTAATGACAAAATGTGTAGAATAGCATTATAAAACTGCACATTTTGCTCTCTGCACCATGTCAAAATGTGTTGATATACAGGAAGTTAGTTGCCCGGGGGGCCCCAAATGCGGTATTCCGGCCCTGAATGAGACAATACAGTATATATGCCTTCTGCCCTTCACTTTTCTGCATACTGGATGTGGAAAAATAAGCTCTCTGATCCTTTTATAAAAGCCACGAAATACTGAAAAGCATTACTTTAGACTTGGCCTCCGACTCTGTAATGATAAAAAATCATCCAATTTCCTATGTTAACCGGTCGGTCAAATAAAGGCTGAACTCTATAGACCTTAAGGATAATTATAAACGTGGATGGTTTCATTTGGAAATTACTACGGTAGCACCCATGGTAGTAAAAATTCAACGTTTCCGGGTCTTACAGGGTTAAGCCAGTAGCTTATTCTTCAGGGCTTGCACTTTTGGGGAGAGCTTAGAACTATCCAGCTCCAGGAAAAGCTTCTGGAATGCCTTGAAGGTGTACCTGAGCTCTTTGGGATAGCAGCGGTTGAGTGCGTACTTAAGCCCTACAAGCGCGGAACAGGCCTTTGCAACATTACCCAGGTGGATCAGTACTTGTACTTCCAGAAGCATGCACTACCCTTCGTGATCACGCAGACTTTCAAAGGCTGTAGTGTGAGGTCCTGCTGGACACCGCCTCCTTCAGCATCCTTTCAAATCACTAAATCAACATGACCATGTTGTCGTTGTCATGTCCTTGCTGTCATCTGTCAGGCTACACAGCTCTCAATGTTGGCGATCAAATGTTAGAATTTAACTTGCATGACGCGTGATTCAGAACTGGCGTGTTTGTTACCAGAATACACGGTTGCATTTTCTTAAGTTACGAATCAAGAGCAGAATGTTAACAAAAATCATATATATACACTACCGTTCAAAAGTTTGTTAGAAATGTTGTTTTTGAAAGAAAAGCAAATTTTTTTGTCCATTTAAAATAACATCAAATGGATCAGATATACAGTGTAGACATTGTTAATGTTGTAAATGACTATTGTAGCTCGAAACGGCTGATTTTTAATGGAATATCTACATAGGTGTACAGAGGCCCATTATCAGCAACCATCACTCCTGTGTTTCAATGGCACGTTGTGTTAGGTAATCCAAGTTTATAATTTTAAAAGGCTAATTGATCATGAGAAAACCCTTTTGCAATAATGTTAGCACAGCTGAAAACTGTTGTTCTGATTAAAGAAGCAATAAAACTGGCCTTCTTTAGACTAGTTGAGTCTATTCTATTCTTGTTCTGAGAAATTAAGGTTATTCCATGTGAGAAATTGCCAAGAAACTGAAGATCTCATACAAAGCTGTGTACTACTCCCTTCGCAGAACAGCGCAAACTGTCTCTAACCAGAATAGAAAGAGGAGTGGGAGGCCCCAGTGCACAACTGAGCCAGGTGTGATATCCCTCCTAAATAGCTCGGGCTAATGTTCCTATCGATTCAGTAAAGCCAGCAGGCTAGTCTTTTTTTATTGGTATGTAACTGTTATGAAAGTTGTATTGTCAATTTTGTTTTGTATTTAAACGCTACTTCAAACATGTACATGACACTGCAACAACATTTCCTCATGGGGACAATAAAATCAGTAAGTAAGAGCCTGGAATCGAACATCTCTGGAGAGACCGTAAAAAAAACTGTGCAGCGACGCTCCCCATCCAACTTGACAGAGCTTGAGAGGATCTGCAGAGAAGAATGGGAGAAACTCCCCAAATACAGGTGTGCCATGCTTGTACTGTAGCGTCATACCCATGAAGACTCGAGGCTGTAATCGCTGCCAAAGGTGCTTCAACAAAGTACTAAGTAAAAGGTCTGAATACTTATGTTAATGTGATGTTACAGTTTTTGTTTTTAATACATTTGCAAAAATGTCTAAGAAACATTTTTTGCTTTGTCATTATGGGTATTGTGTGTAGATTCTTTATTTTAGAATAAAGCTGTAATGTAACAGTGTGTGAAAGTCAAGGGGTCTGAATACTTTCCGAATGCACTGTTTATTTATGTTAGTGCAGATTGCAATTGGATGGCACATTTACCAATACCTAATACACTCCTGTTATTTTGGGGGGTTTTCTTCTTGAAGTTCCAAGTGGGTTTAAGACCTCAAAATCATCAACAAAGAGGACTAGAGAGATGATTTATTCTTGTCCAGCATGGAAGTCATTTTGCTTGAAATATTTACCATCATAACGTGACTCATACCTTGCAGTACTACACTGAACAAAAACATAAACACAACATGTAAAGTGTCCATCCAATGTTTAATGAGCTGAAATAAAAGATCCCAGAAACTTTCCATGTGCACAAAAATATTATTTCTAAAAGAAAATGGCACAAATTATTTTACATCCCTGTTATTGAGCATTTCTCCTTTGCCAAGATGGTCCATCCACTTGACAGGTGTGTAATATCAAGAAGCTGATTAAACAGCAGGATCATTACACAGGTGTACCTTGTGCTGGGGACAATAAAAGGCCAATTTAAAATGTGCAGTTGTCACACAACACAATGCCACAGATGCCTCAAGTTGAGGGAGCGTGCAATTGCCATTCTCACTGCAGGAATATCCACCAGAGCTGTTGCCAGAGAATTGAGTGTTAATTTCTCTACCATAAACATTGTTTTAGATAATTTGGCAGTACGTCCTTCCGGCCTCACAACCGCAGACCACGTGTAACCCATCCAGCCCAGGACTTCTACATCCAGCTTCTTCACCTGATGAATCATCTTAGACCAGCCACCCAAACAGCTGACGAAACTGTGGGTTTGCACAACCAAAGACTTTCTGCAGTAACTGTCAGAAACCATCTCAGGGAAGGTCATCTGCATGCTCGTCGTACTCACCAGGGTCTTGACCTGATTGCAGTTCAGCGTCGTAACCAACTTCAATGGGCAAATGCTTACTTCGATGGCTACTGGCACAATGAAGAGAAGTGTGCTCTTCATTGATGAATCCTGGTTTGAACTGTACCGGGCAGATGGCAGACAGCGTGTATGATGTCGTGTGGATGAGCGGTTTGCTGATGTCAGCGTTGTGAACAGAGTGCCCCATGTTGGCGGTGGGGTTATGGTATGTGCAGGCATAAGCTACGGACAACGAACACAATTGCATTTTATCGATGCCAATTTTAACCCTCCTGTTGTGTTCGTTTCATGTTAATTAAGTCTGTGTTCCCGGTCCAAAATGACCGCCCCGTTATAGCTGATTATAAATCCATAATAATACATATATTATCACCTAAGGTTGTGTTAGATCTTTTTAACAACTTAAGTTCTTGCAAACATTACAAGTTTTGAACTACTATTTGCTCTTTATAGCCTGTAGGCCTCATTGACCTGAGCTCATACAACTCATACAACAAAAAGCATAATGTATGGATTATTTTGACTATAACACATACTCAGATGAAACATATTGTGCTATTTATCACAGACTACTTTGTGTCAAAGTTTAACAAGGACTCTCCTCACCAGTGTCATGATCAAAGATATGATCAAGAGCCTCACATACAGTATATCGTTTGGTCATTGTGCTGCCACAGAATTAATTCTGAGCATAGCCTCAAAAAAGATTTATATACCAGAGCTGTGAGAAAAGTTCTATATATTATTGAAACAATGTTGCGATTGTTTGTGAGAATGCCAACAGGTGTGGTTCCCACGGGGGAAAGATTCTATTGGGGAGAGGTTCCCGTAGGGGTTGCCACGGAAGCCAAGGGGAGTGAGGTGTGTGTGTGTGTGTGTGTGTGCTCAAACACACATGCATGTTGGGGTCTGGGAGAGGAAGTGTGTCCATCTGATGAATGGGCATGTGCCTGAACTCAATTTTATACACTAATTCTTGTCTCAAGACAAGTGTACAAAAGTTAAATAAAACACCCAAAATGTAAGGAAAATCATCAAAATGTATTTTGTGTGTTCAGATGCCCTGTGTGGACAAAGTCATGTAACCTTATGACAATCAGAGTAAATGAACTACATTTTTCAGAGAGAAAACTTCTAAATCGGTCCAATTCGACCGGAACACAGCCGGAGGGTTAATGCACAGAGATACCGTGACGAGATACTGAGGCCCATTCCCATTTCGTTCCATTCATCTTCCGCCATCACCTCATGTTCCAGCACAGTAATGAATGGCCTCATGTCGCAAGGATCAGTACACAATTCCTGCAAGCTGAAAATGTCCCAGTTCCTGCATGGCCTGCATACTCACCAGACATGTCACCCATTGAGCATGTTTGGGACGCTCTGGATTGACGTGTATGGCAGCATGTTCCAGTTCCAACCAATATCCCATAACTTTGCACAGCCATTGAAGAGGAGCGGGACAACATTTCACAGGCCACAATCAACAGCCTAATCAACTCTATGCCAAGGAGATGTCACACTGCATGTGGCAAATGTTGGTCACACCAGATACTGACTGGTTTTCTGATTCACACCCTACCTTTTTTTAAGGTATCTGTGACCATTGGATGCATATCTGTATTCCCAGTAGGGCTGTCCCCGACCCAAAAAATCTTAGTAGACCGAGAGTCATGCTGTTCTTGTGTTTAAACATATTTGTCCATATACAGTATAGACAGACACCCTATGTGTTTGAATACAATCAACTACATATGCACTGAGCTGGTCTGATGCTTTAAGCACACTGTTTGATTAAATAATTATGACACAAATGACTCAAGAAAGTACCCTATGTTTACACTGTTAAAAAAAAAGACAGTGAGTCCCTGTGTGACTGGCACATGTTGTCTTGCTCTCCTCCCTACTGCAGTGAATCGGCACCACAGCACAGCAAGTGTTGATTGTGCTGTCCTTGCTGAAGCTGCCACATCATTACAGCCATTTAGTTTCTTACTTGTTTCTGACTAAAAAGTTATGTTACTGAAATCCCTAATTTGTCTAGGTAAAACATTCCCTTTTCCATCAAACCTTGCTCTATTTATGTGAAACATGTTAGCATCGCATGCATGTGACCAATAGGGCTTGACCTATAGCCTATCATAATCACATTCATAAATTAGTTATAACAAGCTCCAAACACAGTAACTCATGACAGGACGTGTCGTGGAAATTGCAAGATTATGTTATAATGCTTGTATTGCATTATAATGGTTGTTTTATTCGACAGAATAGAGTGTTTTGTTAACTATTGTGTGTGTGTTCCACTGAGGAGGGCCTCTATGAGATAACACTGACAGAGGAGATTTACGATGTCTTTGGGTGATAAACCCTAAAGAGCATTCCAGATAACGTGAGGTAATGTTTTTGTGCTAAACCGTACCAGGGTGAGACGGTTCCAGTTTGGAGTAGGAGGACCAGACACTGGTCTATACAATGAAAACTGTTGACACAGCAGTTGCTGTCTGCTATGTATTATAGGTACCTTTGATACAAATCTTAACCTTATGACCATTCTATGTATCTGTTGTTCGTCATGTAGGTTGAGAGGGGTGGATCTTGGCTATAAAAGATCTTTGTACTTTTGTGTTGTGACTTTCAATGGTTCATTAGAAATGGCGCATCATTGAAAGTCATTGCTATTGCAAAGCTCTTATTATTAAAGATGTAGTTTAAGTATAACTCTGACTGGTGTGTGAAGTTTGTAACTCTCCTCAGTTGGTAATACAGAAATGAACCACCCCAGACGTGAAAAAGAAACACAAACGAATGTTTACTGGTTCCTCAGGAGGGAAAGGGGAAGTCAGATCTGTGGAAGACATTTTACTTAGTTGTGGAAACGACTGGCGATCAAGAAAAAGGAGGGTATAGGAGCAAGCGTTGCCTGAGTAATATGCGTGCCAAACTGTTGCTGTTACATTACACTATTATTATTTTTTCTGACCATTTGGAACAGTGTAAACAAGAAAAGTGTACCAGAGAGTCTGTTCTAAAGAGACATTTTTTTTTATATATAAAGCTTGTATTACAGCAGATTAAAAACAGTTGCATTCACGAATTGCGGTTTGTTTATTGTTTAGGCTAATTATTCAAAAATAAATTTATTTAATTTGAAAACTAAAATGCTTGATTGCATTTCAAAGCATGAATGTCTCGTATGCTGTGTGATGGCATGAACTAATGAATGATTGATACAGTAGCCTATATATTGAAAGATAGGCCTAAGTAAGTTATAGTATTAAGACTAAACAGGATGCTCTCTTAGGCCTACAGCTCAATGGTGGTTATACAAGGCTGCTACACTAAGCCGGCTAATGACAATGACATGTGTTATTACAATGATGATCATAATGATAATAATAACAATAATAAAAATGAGGGTGTAGGAGCGAGAGCTGCTGTATTATCTGTGACAAACAGGTGTAAACAACACTACATACAGTGGCAAGAAAAAGTATGTGAACTCTTTGGAATTACCTGGATTCCTGCATAAATTGCTCATAAAATGTGTCACAAAAATAGACAAACTGTCTGCTTAAACTAATAACAGACAAACATTTATACGTTTTCATGTCTTTATTGAACACACCGTGTAAATATTCACAGTGCAGGTTGGAAAAAGTATGTGAAACCTTGGAATTAATAACTGGTTGACACTCCTTTGGCAGCTTTAACCTCAACCAACATTTTTTGTAGTTGTGGATCAGACCTGAACAACGGTCAGGAGAAATTTTGGACCATTCCTCTTTATAAAACTGTTTCAGTTCAGCAATATTCTTGGGATGTCTGGTGTGAACTGCTCTCTTGAGGTCATGCCTACAGCATCTCAAATTGGGTTGTGGTCAGGACTCTGACTTGTCCACTCCAGAAGGCGTATTTTCTTCTGTTGAAGCCATTCTGTTGTTGATTTACCTCTGTGTTTTGGATCGCTGTCCTGTTGCCTCACCCAACTTCTATTGAGCTTCAATTGGCAGACAGATAACTTAACATTCTCCCGCATTTTTCTTTGCATTTGTCCGTCGATGATAGCAAGCTGTCCAGGACCTGAGGCAGCAAAGCAGCCCCAAACCATGATGCTCCCTCCACCATACTTTACAGTTGGGATGAGGTTGATCTTGGTGTGTTGTGCCTTTTCTTCTCTACAGTGTTCCTTCCAAACAACTCAACTGTAGTTTCATCTGTCCACGGAATATTTTGACAGTAGCGCTGTGAAACATCCAGGTGCACCCCTGCAAACTTCAGACGTGAAGCAATGTTTTTTTTGGACAGCAGTGGCTTCCTCCGTGGTGTCCTCCCATGAACACCATTCTTGTTTAGTGATTTACATCTCGTAGACCCGTCAACAGAGATGTTAGCATGTTCCAGAGATTTCTGTAAGTCTTTAGCTGACTCTCTAGGATTCTTCTTAACCTCATTGTCCATTATGCACTGTGCTCTTGCAGTCATCTTTGCAGGACGGACACTCCTAAGGACAGTAGCAACAGTGCTGAACTTTCTCCATTTATATACAATTTGTCTTACCGTGGACTGATGAACATCAAGGCTTTTAGAGATACTTTTGTAACCCTTTCCAGCTTTATGCAAGTCAACAATTCTTAATATTAGGTCTTCTGAGATCTCTTTTGTTCAAGGCATGGTTCACATCAGGCAATGTTTCTTGTGAATAGCAAACTCAATTTTTGTGATGGATTTTATAGGGCAAGGCAGCTCTAACCAACATCTCCAATCTTGTCTCATTGATTGGACTCAAGGTTAGCTGACTCCTGACTCCAGTTAGCTTTTGGAGAAGTCATTAGCCTAGGGGTTCACATACTTTTCCCAACCTACTCTGTGAATGTTTAAATTATGTATTCAATATAGACAAGAAAAATACAATAATTTGCGTGTTATTAGTTTAAGCATAGTATGTTTGTCTATTGATGTGATCAAATCAAATTTGATGACCGATTTATGCAGAAATCCAGGTAATTCTAAAGGGTTCACATACTTTTTCTTGCCACTGTAAATTATAAGTAATACCATTCTGTTCCAACGGAAAACAATTGTAAAGCCTTTATTAAAGTATAGTGAAGATTAAAAACAGCCATATCTGTGAAATTGCTTTATCCAACATTTTGCCATTGCATAAGGCTTGGTTCTCATGGAATCAGTAGGCTATTAAATAAACACTCAAACAGGCAACTGAAGCAGGATCTGTCTTATTTATGTAGATATATATGGATGATTTATAAGGCCGGCACACATAACAGTTAGGCTATTGATTATAGACCTACTTTCTTAGACAATTCGGCGAAAGCAAGGGCTGTTTCCTCAACTCTGCTGCTGCTGCCTCTGCTGCATTGTTATCAATCCCAATATGATGGTTAATTTTGCTATTATGCACATAGCAACACAGGGAAAGCGCTAATTCTACGGTGCACTGAAGGTTATGCTTCAGAACCGCGGACAGCGACCATATCCAGCGCGGGAGAAAGTGCATTGTTCTGAAATAATATTAGATTTTTTAGTGTTGGACCATTATTTTGACATAATATAACCATATATAATTTCAGTTTAACATGTTTTAGAGTGATGGACTGTGCCATCCTCGTGGTCTCCGCAATGGATTAGTCCACACAGACAGGCACGAATCAGACAGGTGTCTTGTGCACCATGAAGAAAAAAAATACACAATACAAACTGCAGCTCTTCCACTAAGTCATGTATGCATTTCACTGAGACATTGTATATGCTTTTCAACTTCAGCAGCAGCGAGCCAATTCTTAGGACCATTGTGTATTATGCATCTGCCGGATGGTCACAATCTAAACGTGTGTGTGTGTGTGTGTGTAATGTTCCCGTATATATTTGTTCTGAAATCACACATCCATCAAACACACACACTACAGTTTCATGATTCTTCAGATGATGACTGACATGTTGAATTTACACCTTCTCTGTAGGATAATGGGTGCCCTTTAGTAGTGGTTTCTTTGCAGCAATTCGGCCATGAAGGCCTGATTCACACAGTCCCCTCTGAACAGTTGATGTTGAGATGTGTCTGTTACTTGAACTCTGTGAAGCAATTTCTGAGGCTGGTAAGTCTAATGAACTTATCCTTTGTAGCAGAGGTAACTCTTGTGGCGATCCTCATGAGAGCCAGTTTCATCATAGCGCTTGATGGTTTTTCCGACTGCACTTGAAAAAACTTTCAAAGTTCTTGAAATGTTCCGTATTGACTGACCTTCATTTCTTAAAGTAATGATGGATTGCCGTTTCTCTTTGCTTATTAATATGAGCTGTTCCTGCCATATTATGGACTTGGTATTTTACCAAATAGGGCTATCTTCCTTGTCACAACACAACTGATTGGCTCAAATGCATTAAGAAGGATATAAATTCCACAAATGTTCTTTTAAGAAGGCACACCTGTTAATTTAAATGCATTCCAGGTGACTACCTCATGAAGCTGAGAGAATGCCAAGAGTGTGCAAAGCTGTCATCAAGGCAAAGGGTGGCAATTTGAAGAATCTCAAATATAAAATACACTTTCTTTGGTTACTACATGATTCCATATGTGTTATTTCATAGTTTTGATGTCTTCACTATTGTTCTACAGTGTAGAAAATAGTAACACTCAAAATGTTATGTAATTATTTATTTTTTGTCAATTTCAAATCACCCCAGAATATTTTTTTACAGTGTAGGATGTTAGGGTTAATGTTAGTGTTAGGAGTTATGTTAAAGGGTTAGTGGTTATGGTTAGGGGAAGGGTTAGCTAACATGCCAAGTAATTGCAAAGTAGCTAAAAAGTTGTAAGTACACTACATGACCAAAGTGTATGGACAGTATCTGCTCGTCGAACATCTCATTCCAAAATCATGGGCATTAATATGGAGTTGGTGCCCCCTTTGATGGGGTGCCCCCTTCTCCACTTTTCTGAGAAGGCTTTCCTCTAGATGTTGGAACATTGCTGCGCGGACTTGCTTCCATTCAACCACAAGAGCATTAGTGAGGTCGGACACTAATGTTGGGCGATTCGGCCTGGCTCACAGTCGGCGTTCATCCCAAAGGTGTTTGACGGGGTTGAGTTCAGGGTTCTGTGCAGGCCAGTCAAGGTCTTCCACATTGATATCTACAAACCATTTCTGTATGGATCTCAGTTTGTGCACGGGCCTTCCCCAAACTGTTGCCACAAAGTTGGAAACACAGAATCGTCTTGAATGTCATTGTATACTGTAGCGTTAAGATTACCCTTCACTGGAACTTAGGGGCCTAGCCCAAACCATGAAAAACTGCCCCAAACCATTATTCCTCCTCCACCAAACTTTACAGTTGGCACTATGCATTGGGGCAGGTAGCGTTCTCCTGGCATCCGCCAAACCCAGATTCGGCCACCGGACTGCCAGATGGTGAAGTGTGATTCATCACTCCAGAGAACACGTTTCCACTGCTCCAAAGTACTTTGGGAGTGAGCTTTACACCACTCCAGGCGACCCATGACATTTCGCATGGTGACTCTTGTGTGCGGCTGCTCGGCCATGGAAAACCATTTCATGAAGTTCCCGACGAACAGTTATTGTGCTGACGATTCTTCCAGAGACAGTTTCGAACTCGGTAGTGAGTGTTGCAACTGAGGACAGACGATTTTTACATGCTACGCGCTTCAGCATTCGGCGGTCACGTTCTGTGAGCTTGTGTGGTCTATCATTTCACGGCTGAGCCGCTGTTGCTCCTAGACATTTCCACTTCACAATAACAGCACTTACCGTTGACCGGGGCAGCTCTAGCAGGGCAGAAATTTGACAAACTGACTTGTTGGAAAGGTGGCATCCTATGACGGTGCCACGTTGAAAGTCACTAAGCTTTTCAGTAAGGCCATTCTACTGCCAATGTTTGTCTATGGAGATTGCATGGCTGTGTGCTCGATTTTCTTCACCTGCCAGAGACGGGTGTGACGGAAATAGCTGAATCCACTCATTTGAATGGCTGTCCACATACTTTTGTATATATACTGTAGTTGCAAAGTTGCTAAGTAGCTAAAGTTGTCCTTGATGAGATTCGAACACGCAACCTTTTGGTGACTAGACGTTCGCATTATATGCCCACCCAACCACCCTCCTTTAGTTTTTGCCTTAAAGGGCAACTACACCATTTTTTAACTTCATTTTCATTATCTCCAGCACAATATCAGTGTCAACATATGTGAAAACTGCCAAGGTAAAAAAAAGTTCTCCCCGATGACATCATCAAAAGTTAAACATAAAAAAGAAGTGATTTTCAAACACTATGAGATTCACGGTGACATGGGGAACAAGATCATACCCTCCCTTTGGGCTAGAAACTCCTTTCAGGTTTTGAAAATCATTTAAAAAACTTTTAATCTTACTCTGTGATGTCACAGAGAAACACTTTCTTCTTGTCTTTTTAACCACAATGCTGTTTTCATGTATATAGATACTGGTTTGATGCTGGATATGAGGTTGAAAAGTGGCAGAATTGCCCTTTAACTGTGTTATGTTACTATACTAAACGTAACATATCATACACATTTGAGTGTCCCGGATTTTTATTTACGATGTCCAGTCTATGAGACCAGCCTGAATTAAGAGGGATGCTGCCCATAACTTTTTGTGCAGCATATGCCTACCTGAATCCTTTGTTAGCTTGACTATTTCTAGCAACAAACTTTGTAGCAACACTAGGCTGTTAAGATGATGAAACGGTCCTCTGAGGAGAGGACAGTGTAACTCGACGCTTCTGGACAGCTAATGCATCATTAATGCTTATCTAGTACAGTGATGCCTCGCAAATGGAAGTGAATTGGTTGAGTAAGTAGCCGTAATCCATCCATGAATAAGTAAACAGCTATATATTGTGTTGACAGATACCGTCATTATAGTTCCTATCAGTCCGTTATCGCTGGCACGCAGGCGGAATCCGCACATGGCGGCCTGCCTTCAGATAGACCTAAGCTAGGCCTATTATTGGGCTTCAATATTCAGACATTTCAAGGGAAAAACGACAATTGCACTAATTGGTTCTCTGCAGCCAGGTTAAACAATGGCTTTTCGATTTACAGGCCAACTGGTTAAGTTTGATAACACCATTATCCAGGGGCGCAACTTTGGTTTTAGAAGTGGGGGGGGGGGGGGGGGGGATAACTTTGTGGGGTCTTGGAGTCCTCCTATTTTCTGGGGCGTCTAAAGATAATTTCTACACAATCTAATATGTCCCATGGCCCTTCTATCCGTCTCTATTTAGAACAACAAAAAGTAAGCAAAAATGGCCACAGTCATCAAGTAAGATACCTTTATTAAATATGTTTAAGTGAATGATAAGAATAAACTACATTTTTGTTCAGTGAATTTCATATCATAGGCCTAATAGTACTGTAGAGCTCTTTTTACTTGCACACCATATAGCTGGGTCACCCCGTCCTGCCCCTAGGGGTCCATGGCCCTGCAGCCCCCCAACCCAACACACCACACTCAGCCTTGGGATCTTAGTGAAACATTCATTATTGGTTTCAGGTGTGTTGCGCCAAGGCCAGAGTGACAACGGCAGATCCCCCAGGGCCAGGACTGAGCAGCCCAGCAGCTAGGGGTTGCCTAAGTGGTTGCCACTCCCCTGACGTGGGCATGTTTTAAATAGAGACTGCTTTTGTTGTACAGTATTCCATATGAAGGCATCCAGACCTTATGAAAGTTGTACAGTATACCCATAATCTTGTAATAAATCATATCTAGTGATACTGTACATAACTGGACATTTCTTCCATCCATAGTGGGAGGATAACCAGCCTTCCAATTAACAGCAATGCATTTCTTAGCCACAATAAATGCTTGGTTAAACAGTTTCTTCTGAGAACAGTCTGCAGTATTTCCAAGCAAACAAAAACAGGGAGAAGGGAGAATCTGTAGACATGCTGAGATAAAAGAACATAGTCTTTGCCAGAATTCAGCCAGCCTTCACAAGACCATAACATGTTTCACACCTCCAGCAGAAGGATACCATTTCTGAATGCATGATATTCAGTTTCACTGGCATATAGTACGTTCTATGGATGGTCTTAAACTGCAGTAATTGATGTATAAGATTATATGAACATGACTCGACATTCTAACATATATGTTTCCAATCATCAGCATCAATAGTGTCTCCCAGGTCTTCCTCACATTGTTATTTTTCATGTTTTGTGTCATCGGGAAAAACCTCTATCAACCCTTGATACAGTTTGGAAATCAACTTTAGAGGTTGGTCAGACTGCCTTAAAATATTGTCCATGTTTTGAAGCTTCTTGCTTGTCCAGTGTTTGCTGCACAGAGAGAATAAAGTGTTGCATCGGCAGTAGTTCACCTCTGCGCTGTCACAGACTGGTCTACCCTGGCTGCCTGACCCCGATGAGACCCCTGTCACCATCTGTCCTGCTCAGATGAGGTACGACAAAGAATTACCTTGGTGTAGATTTATACATGATATTATCCATGGATAGAATCAATGGTTCAATCATTGAGATGACCATTACTCCCAGATCCCAGACTGTAGCCTACCCACCAACTCAAGATTGAACATTGTACCAATTCACTGATTGTTATAATATACTGCAAAATTCACCTGAGCTCCGTAGACTGGTCTTCCCTGGCTGTCTGATCCTGCTGGGACACCTGTCACCACCTGATCCTGCTAAGAAATGATGAGCATGGTGTTGTGTACTGACTGTGCACCATGACAGTGAAGCCTGTAGAGCTGTTCATACCATGTCAGTGTGAAAAGTAGGGCATTAGCTAGGGAAACTGACAGATCAATAACGTTGCATTGCTATACTGACTAATAAAAACTCACATTGCCCTGAAAAAAATTCAGAATATTGGTCTTCAATCGTTTGGCAGCTGGTTTCATCATTTGATTCAGGTCTAGTGTAGTTCAGGCAAAAAGTATAGCTAAAGTTAGTCATTTAGCTAGCAAGCTAATGTTTGACAACATTTGGCTAGCTAATGGTACATCATCAAATGTACTTCTGTTGAAACGGGACAAAACAAAGGCTATAAAACATTTCCATACACATAACAGCTGTTAGATATCGCTCTCTGACAGATTGCTAGAGGCTAGCTAGAGCTGAACTGGCTGTGGTAGCTACTAGCTAGCTAACTAACTTCTAGTAGCTAGTTTATTCACTTAGGTCGAGAAGGGATGAAACATTAGCTAACATAACATGTCAGTTACACTACTAGATCAGCACTGGGAATAAATCTTTTTTGACAGTCAAACAGCAGTTACCTTGCCAGCTAGATCAGTCAACTAAAGAGTAGCCCATTTCTGCTCTGCTTGCTTTTACAACTCAGAGAAAAAGTGCAACACAGACAGCAGCTGCCTCTGATCATCTCTACAGTGCTGGCCCTATACACCAGCCTTTCAGAAGCTTTGACTTCACACAGCCTGTCCACATGCTCTGTGGTGTGCATGCTGTCCTAAATTCAGTTGGCTGAAACCGGAAAATAGCCTACCCTCTCTGAGGCGTCCGCATGGTCCTAATGCACACCGGTGCTGTGTATCACAGTGCAATAATAAAACTGGGGGGGACAAAAATGCTATTTCAGAATGTGGGGGTGTCATGTCCCCTCGTCCCCAGTGAAAGTTGTGCCCCTGCCATTATCAGTTATACATGGCTGATCTATCTATATCATTTGGTAATAACATGAGGCCTATTATGCCTGGAACCCCCTCCTTCCTCTCTCTCTTTCCTCAGTTTTGAATTCAGACCATAGTCCTCTAATCCATAGCTTCATTCCACCGTCTGTCTGTCTTCATTTTGATACTAATCACTTCATTAAACATATCAGCACTGCTCTGCCACTGAGGTTAGATGGTGTGGCATGAGCTAAAACGGGCTTTGGAACATTTTGTTTCTTTGTTTGCGTATTCAACAGTCACAGTGACACATATTGGATCAAATAACCACGGTGAGCTTCGAGGCTCCCAGTTGGTTTTACTCCCTCTGTTTTACATTGCTTTCTGACACACAATGCACCAGCCAAGTAGATTTCTAGTTCAAACATTTCCGAGTCTGTCTTCACTGGTACCTTGTTCTTTGCACACAAAGAAACTGTTAATTTCAAGCATCACAGTGCCGACTATGCCGTGTTGGACTCAATGTATATCACCTTGATGTAGGCTAAGTATACATCCGTTTTACATACCATTGTTTGCCCAGCTATCCTAACCTAGATCCCATTCTTAAACAACACTGGAGGGATGAGATGAGAGCTGAATAGAGAAAAAGCAGCAAACAAACACTGTTTGAAGGAGAATTCCCAGTTTACATTCCTCGTATGACACATATACAGGCCCTGTGAAGGCGAGAGGGCTATGAGAGAGCATTGCTCTATCTACAGTAACAATGCAGACGAAAAAGGAAGGCTGGTAGCTTTGTTTTGTTTTATTCTTTATTTCCCAGCTTTCCAATTACATTTATAAAGTCAATAGAGCCAGGCTATAGAAAGCAGTCTTTGCTGCTCTTTCTGCTCTGAGAAAGTCAAAATGTCATCCTCTTTTGTGTGTGTGCATGTGTGTGTGCCTTCGTGTTCACCTATGTGTGCACGTGCAAATGTAAGTGTGTGTGTTTGACAGGGTGTGCGCTAGTGCAGTGTTTCCCAACCCTGGTCCTCAAGTACCCCCAACAGAACACATTGTCATTGTGTCCCTGGACAAGTACACCTGATTCAACTTGTCAACTAATCATCAGGCCCTCAATGAGTTGAATGAGGTGTGCTTGTCCAGGGATACAATTAAAATGTGTTCTGTTGGGGGTACTCGAGGACCAGGGTTGGAAACACTGAGCTACTGTATGCACTTGCGTGTGTGTGCGTCAACACACTGATACAGAGAGGGTCAGAGAACATGTCCGGTAGTGGCATTTTTTATGTGCGGCTAGCAATTGATGTCAGTTCTATATCTGTCCCTCTATCTTCTGTCCAAGACTTTTGAAAATGCTGGAAAAGAGAGATGAGGAATGATGGAGGAGCATTATCATCCCCCTCTGACGTTTGACTTGTGGTGGGAAATTCTTATGAACTCCCAATGGCTTTCAGACAGATGGGTTAAAGCCTAGCTGACTAGTTCCCAGATGGATTGCATGGTGTGTGTGTGTTTTGAGTCTGCGTGTGCCATGTGAGTGTGTGTGTGTGGTTTCTCTCAGGCTGTAATGGGAAAGCCCCTGTTATTACCACTACAGGGCAGAATCACTATGAAGACGAGAAAGAAATCAGCTCTCCTTGACTTCCTTAAATTCTGCCATTACTCTTTTAATGCTTCCGTCCTCCTCCCATATTTCTGCTGGAAATATTGTGCGTATTGTAAGACAGACTGTCTGCATGACTGTTGAGTGCACAAGCCAATCACATGGCTAGTCTGGGGGAGGTTTCCATGGTGAAACGTTGCGAGGGACAGGCGAAACTCCAGAACTAATTCTGATCCATTGGTAATATGGTAATATGATATGTACCATTCTCCAGCAGCTGAAAGAAAAAGGGCCCCGACAGGCCTTTCCGCCTATCTGCCTGTCTGAATGTTTGTCTTAAACAGGTGAATTTCTGAAAAGAGTGGGAGACGAGGGAAAAATAGATATTTGAAAAGAACCAGCACAATATAGAAGCAGCCAGGCGCTGAGGCAGGATTTCCCAAACTCAGTCCTCGGGACCCCAAGGTTTGCACGTTTAGGTTTTTGCTCTAGCACTACACAGCTGATTAAAGTAATCAACTAATCATCAAGTTGTGATACTATGTAGCAGCTGTGTAGTGCTAGAGCAAAAACCAAAACATGCAACCGTTGGGGTCCCGAGGACCGGGTTTGGGAAACGCTGCAGTAAGACGAGGAGACGCGGTGTCTGCTTGGATAAGTAGCTAACTCTTGATCAGCCTTAACTGCTGCTGCCTATAGGGATTGGGACTAAGCTTTGAGTGTGTCCTGTCCTTGTCGCTGTGTTTGTTGTCCCTGTCGCCGTGGTGACCAGTGATCCTGAACCCGTTCCTTCCCCAAGTGCCTGCTGTTCTGGCTCTGTTTGTCCCTGCAGGGTTGCTGTCGTTGAGTTGTTAGTTAGGGATGTGGAGAATCAGTGTGTGTCAGTGTGTGTGTGTGTGCCTGTGTACTCAGCTATAACTGTGTATATATGCGTATGTGTGTGTGCGTGCATGTGTGTGTGTGTGCATGCGTGTGTGAATGCATGCGTGCATGCGCCTTTGTGTGTCTGTGTGCTTTTGTGTGTGTGAGTGTGTCTGTGTGCTTTTGTGTGTGTGAGTGTGTGTGTGTGTGTGTGTGTGTGTGTGTGTGTGTGTGTGTGTGTGTGTGTGTGTGTGTGTGTGTGTGTGTGTGTGTGTGTGTGTGTGTGTGTGTGTGTGTGTGTGTGTGTGTGTGTGTGTGTGTGTGTGTGTGTTTGCCTGCGCGCATGCGTGTGTGTGCGTTTGTGTCTGTGCGTGTGTGTGTGTGTGTGCATGCGTGCGTGCTTGTGTGTGTGTGTGTGTGTGTGTGTGCATTTGTGTGTGTGTGTGTTGGCCCGTCAGGGATGCCACCGTTACAGCTACTAGGAAGTGGGTTGCGACATGGTCCGCTCTAAGGAGAACGTCCAGAAATAGACCCTATGCCCTCATCTAACTGATTTATTCACTTGCTCCCTTTTCTTCCCCCTTTCACCAGAATGCACTTAACTCTATCCTTGGTTAAATAGCCTCATGTCATTGCACGCGCATGCATGTGTGTGTGCGAGTGCATGCGCGTGAATGTTTGTGTGTAAGTGTTTAAGGGGCCTTGGTGTACCCTGTCGTCCCGGGTGATGCTTGTTGCACAAGGAACTGATAACAAAAGTACATGACATCCTTTTGTAGGTCTTTTTTAGTTTGTCATAAACTTACACTGCCGGTAAGGTGGTCACTGCAGGGCAGGCTAGCTGAGTATCCAGGAAGAACACAGGCTTCCTAGCACCATTTCAACACACTCAATAACCCCTTAAAGCCGAGTGGTGGACAATAACACTTAAAACCTCCTAAAACAACCCTGCCCATCCCTCCCTCCCTCCTTCCCTTCCTCTCTCCTTCCCTTCCTCCCCCACCCAGGGCCAAAGATGGATGGATGATAGAAGTGAAGGAGTGAAGTGAAGGAGAGGCAGATGTATGGGGATGAAGGGATGAGGAGGTGGAAAGAAAAGTGGTAAATGGGACAGCTGTGGTGCAGGAGCCCAGCCCAATAAAGGCACACACCCAGATGCCCTTATGATCCTGTCGTAACAATGGCCCAAATCCACTCCCGAAACACACACAACACACACACATTCCCCACAACCCACACTCTCTCTCTCTCTCTCTCTCTCTCTCTCTCTCTCTCTCTCTCTCTCTCTCTCTCTCTCTCTCTCTCTCTCTCTCTCTCTCTCTCTCTCTCTCTCTCTCTCTCTCTCTCTCTCTCTCTCTCTCTCTCTCTCTCTCTCTCTCTCTCTCTCTATCTCTCTCTCTCTCTCTCTCTCTCTCTCTCTCTCTCTCTCTCTCTCTCTCTCTCTCTCTCTCTCTCTCTCTCTCTCTCTCTCTCTCTCTCTTATTCTCTCTCTCTCTCTCTCTCTCTCTCTCTCTCTCTCTCTCTCTCTCTCTCTCTCTCTCTCTCTCTCTCTCTCTCTCTCTCTCTCTCTCTCTCTCTCTCTCTCTCTCTCTCTCTCTCTCAGGAACACACCGACATGATAGTATGAGTTAAGCTGACAGAATGAGCACGTTTCACACTTTTTAGGGCTGAGTGTCTACGACAGGCCTTTCTCTCTGCGAGGGGTGATTTTCAGATCTATGTGAAGTCCGGTTACTTTCTCAGCAACTCATATTCTCATGAGCCCAAGCCGCCTCGAGACCGTGTCCCAAATAGCACCCTATGCCCTATTGTACGTAGCGCTTCACTTTTCACCAGGGCCCATAGTAGTGCACTATATCGGGAACAGGTTACCATTTGGGCTGCAGGCTAGTCTTTACCCTCCTGAGGTTAGATGAATGGCTCATGAAAGATCTCCACGACCACAGTGCTACCTGATCTAGGAGACGGTAATGGGCATCCGTTGACACGGGGTGAGTACCACGCGGCACCCTATTACCTTACATGGTGCACTACTTTTGACCAGGGCCAATCGGGCTTTGGTCAAAATAAGTGCACTTTTAAACGGAGTAGGCTGCCATTAGGACACAGCCATGGTGGTACCAGATACAGGGCACAGTAAAAGGCATCCTATTGGCTGCTGACCCCATACTGGGCCATCCAGGGTTCAGTTATGGTCCCCAGGGGATAGAGCTTGACTCTGATGAAAGAGAGCCTTTATCACTTTCTGGCAGGGTAACTTAGGTCACTATGGTGCCAGCCAATCAGCCATGCATCCTAGGGGGTAAGGGCTTTGTGTGTGTTTGGGGTAAAGTGTGTGTGAATATGAGTTCATTGCATTTACTTTCTGGGTGTGTTTGTAAATGTGTGTGTGCACTGTCTGTGTGTTAAGTGTGTGTGAGTGATAGTTAGTGACATGGGGTGCTTAGCAGAGAGGATTTGGAAGGAGCCATTGGGATTGGCCTGATAGGATTTCCCCTGGTGTTGGCCCTGCCACAGGGGGAAGTGTCACCTGTCGTCAGCATGGAGCAAAACAGCAGGACAGTTAGCAAACACACACACACACACACACACACACACACACACACACACACACACACACACACACACACACACACACACACACACACACACACACACACACACACACACACACACACACACACACACACACACACACACACACACACACACACAGCAGAGCAGTTGCATTTAACTGCCCAAGGTCCTGCACTGCCATCTCCAACTCTGACCAGTAGCATCTCCTCAATCCTGAAGGACTGATAAGGACAAAGCCAGAGGTACTGCAGACCACTGCTGCTGGAGTGACCTGATTGGCTGTGGATAAAAGTAGTGATTTTATATTTTTCAGACATATCTCCAGTTCTGCCAGCCGTATCTGGGAGCAGAAGGGCAAGGATAGGTCAAAGCTTTTCAACCTCTTGAGTCAGCTGAGGCTAAGGCAGCCTCAACTTACTGCTCCCTAAACATCCTCTCCCCTCACAGGCATGGCCATGGGCTAATCAGATTATTCCATACTACCCTCCAATAACCTCCTAGCTCCTAGTCACATCTGATCTTTAACACAACTCTGCGTATCCAAAACTTCTCTCAACTGCCTCCAGCAGCAACAGCAGCAGCAGCAGCCACTCTTCTTTCCCTCCATCACCACCTTCCCCAGTGGTTGTCAGAGTGGCAGGACTGGCATCCACCTACAGCTAGCCCCAGGCACTACCCAGCATGAGACCTACTCTGTCTGCCTGCCTCCTCCGCACCCACCGCCACCACCAAGCCCTCTAGGCTTACATCAAACCCAGATAAAATGCAGGGATGGCAGGAGGGTGGCACGGCAGGATGGCTTGTCCTGAGCACCACTCTTCATAATGACATGCTGCCCCCCCTGTGTCCGGGCAGTGTTCAGACCAAGAAGGGCAACTGGGGCTGCCATAGGCAGGTCCATCTCCTCAGGCTCAGTCTGTAGTCCTCTGTGCCAATGAGAGGGGTAGTTAAGAACATGCCAGTCAGGAAGTAAGAGGCCCTAATGGGACTGGTTGAGACGACATGACAGCGCCAGGGCCATTACTGCCACTGAGAGAGCCCTGTCAGACCTTGAGTGGAGAGAGAGAGAGAGAGAGAGAGAGAGAGAGAGAGAGAGAGAGAGAGAGAGAGAGAGAGAGAGAGAGAGAGAGAGACGCAGAGAGACACACCGAGAGAGACACACCGAGAGAGACACACCGAGAGAGACACACCGAGAGAGACACACCGAGAGAGACACACAGAGAGACAGAGAGTGAGAGCAGGCGATGGAGAAGAACAAAAAGATTAGAGATGGAGAGAGATGGATGTGGAGAGAGAACAAGAGAACAACAACAAAAAAGCCACATGATGAACGTGACAGAGTTGAAGGATGGAGGCTGACTGTAGTGTGTGTGTTTGAGGGGAGGTCTGTCCCTGTTGGTTCCTCTGTGCTGTTGTGTTGCCTGTTGATGGAGTGAAACAGCCGTAGAGCTAGAAGACGCATCTTTGTGCAACGTCATGCCGGGACAGAAGCAGCAACAACAAACCAGTGTGACAGCCAACAGCCAGCTACATGAATACAGGCCTCTTCAATTTTCTATTTAATGGGTTTTCTTTGCTTTGATCTCTGTGATGAAAGCAACAGCACAGTGTCCAATACGTCACCGAAGAAGAAGCCTACCACAAAGACAACCAGAACATTTAGGGAGGTGTTTTACTCCCTGGGCTTTGATTTCTGGTCTAAATTGAGGATTATGTTGGATAAACCCAATGTTGTGATCCCCCTCCCCCTAAAAAGGGATGTTTACTCAAAATGTGTAATCCTGTACGCCTTCCTGAACTGTCATATTTATAGAATAAGATAGATTCAAGCGTCCACTTGTGAGAGGTTTCGACAAGCCACGTACCTGCTCTTATTACCGCAGTACATGAGTTGTATCATCAGAACCGGTGAATACAATGAGTGTACTGCAAGCTCAAATGTAAGCTTACCCCCTCCATTTGAAACCGGAACCTTCCTCTCAGTCAGAATACTACTTACACCATTTCCCATTTGAACGCGCACATAAAAGGAGAAACGTCATCCTCCTCCTCTTTGTTGCTCTCACTCTGGAATCCATCCATCCACACCTTAATTGAGGCTCTCTCCACCGATGTTTCAAGTGATGTCTATCACCGTGGCAACATTGCTGCCCCTGCAGATCGTGGTTGTGTTGTCTTGTGTGAGGATTACCATAACAACAGAGCCCAGGCTTTAGCTTTAATTCCACTAACACTGGACCCGGCTCCTCTGTGGATCGGCTCGCCTGGCGGGCTCGTCTTAACTGGTATTGGCAGGCGTGGGCAGGGAGCTAACGCTATCGCCCGTCTGAGAGGCTGATCTCGCCTGGGGGGCCCCCATATGGCCCGCACGAGGACCTAGTGTTTATGTTCCACTGCTCAGTTCACTCCCCCTAAGGTGAGCCCCAGCCTTAGCCCTTAGCATGTCAGGCACCCCTAGCAAGTGTCCACCCAACCCCAGAGTGCCTGTCTGCTGCTCGGCTAACTAGCGATTAGCGCTGTCCACCAGGCTAATGGGTAGGTGGGTCACTGCATGCTGCCTCTCAGTCAGTGGGCGCTTATTGCAACCTGCAGCCCGATGGGATGGGGGGGCGGGGGGGGGGGGGGGTGGACGAAGAAGAGGCAGAGACAATATGTCGGCACGGCTAAGCTGGCAGAGAGGAGCGAGGCAGAGGGAGGAGGAGGAGGCGTAGGGGGGCGCGGGGGCAGGAGCTGACCCTGTAAGCAGAGGAGATTAGGGAGAATAATGAAAGGGGTCTTGGCAGTGCTTAAATAATATGTGAAGTAATCTGAAGAAGATGTGTGGAGAGGAAATGTCAGCTGTGTGTAATGCAACTGTGTGTCTGAGTGTGTTTGTGTGTTCTCGTGTGTGTGAGTGTTATTTGCATGGAGGATTGCTGCAGTCAGGCCTACTGAAAGAATTCGACAGCCTCTTAAGCAAACAAGTGTCGGAGCATGGAAAATTAATTTCAGGCCTCCTCAAAAGAACAGCCCGACCGTTGACATGGAGTGCCTGCGAGAGACTAACAGAGTCAGTTAGGTCTCACCACACACACACACACACACACACACACACACACACACACACACACACACACACACACACACACACACACACACACACACACACACACACACACACACACACACACACACACACACACACACACACACACTGTACATCTGTATGTGTACATGTGAGGATGAGTTTTGCCAATTAAACCATAATACATAAGATTACATGGACAAGGAGGCCTTTCTATTATACTGGCCTAGCTCTTCAGCTCTCTACAGCTCTCCAGGTGTGTCGGGTAGGAGTGCCGTTCTGGGATCAGTTCTCTCCAATCCGTATAATCATATTCATAATGACTGAAAAGGCTAAACTGATCCTAGATCAGTACTCCCACTCTGTTGACTATCAGATGATTGATTAGTAGGCTGATAATTAAACTGTTCATTTCAACAATGGCCTTAGTTATTTCCGAGACAAGAAAGTGGGAGGGAGAAAGTGTTAACCCTTTTAACTCTCAAATTTTCCTCCCCTTTTTCTCCGATTGAATTTGAGTATGATTGATTTTCCCATAATAGATCTTTCATTCCCTGAACCCTCTCAATGGGACTTTAAATAATCCTACCTCTCCTCCTGTCCCTCACTCATCCCTGAGCCTTTACAGAGAGAGAGAAGACTTTTCCTTTTTCTCTCATCCTTTCCTCCTCCCTTTGCTGTTTGGAGGGTGTTGTTTGTTATTCTGGCCTCAAAACAGATTTGCGATGTGTCTTATCTCCGGTCATCTGTTTGCTTTACGGTTTCTGCCGTGTGTTTGTGTGTGTGTCTGTGTGTTTGTGTGTGTGGGTGCGTGTGTGTGTGTGTTTGTGTTCTTCCCTATGTGTGTCTTCTCTTCCTCTTCTCCAGGGGACACCCAGCCCAGCTCTCCGTCCCAGACTCCCAGCATTCCTTGTAATGGATCAACGTTCTCATAATAACGTAATGGTGTGTTGACCATGTCCCTGACCCCCAGTTTATCAAACTCTATCATAGATAGAGTTTTTCGGTCCTCCCGGGTGGCGCAGTGGTCTAAGGCACTGCATTGCAGTGCTAGCTGTGCCACCAGAGACTCACACTCGGCCAAACATACAGCGACCGGGAGGTCCATGGGGCGATGCACAATTGGCCTAGCGTCGTCCGGGTTAGGGAGGGTTTGGCCGGTAGGGATATCCTTGTCTCATCGTGCACTAGCGACTCCTGTGGCGGGCCGGGCGCAGGGCGCGCTGACCAGGTCTCTAGGTGTACGGTGTTTCCTCCGACACATTGGTGCGGCTGGCTTCCGGGTTGGATGCGCGCTGTGTTAAGAAGCAGTGCGGCTTGGCTGGGTTGTGTTTCGGAGGACGCATGGCTCTCTACCTTCGTCTCTCCCGAGCCCGTACGGGAGTTGTAGCGATGAGACAAGACAGTAACTACTAACAATTGGATACCATGAAAAAGGGGATACAATTTTTTTTTACATCTAAAATAGATGTAGGAGTTTTTCCCCTGAGATGTATTGTTTCGTATCAGAGTAGATCATTTCACTGCTGTGTTGACTACCATTGACTGAGTGTGTGGCCAATCTGGAGGTGTGCTGTGTTTTCCCTTGGCTGCGCTGGGGTAATGTAGCTAGCCCAGATACACCTAAGGTGCAGTGTGTGTGTGTGTGTGTGTGTGTGTGTGTGTGTGTGTGTGTGTGTGTGTGTGTGTGTGTGTGTGTGTGTGTGTGTGTGTGTGTGTGTGTGTGTGTGTGTGTGTGTGTGTGTGTGTGTGTGTGTGTGTGTGTGTGTGTGTGTGTGTGTGTGTGTGTGTGTGTGTGTTTGTTTGTTTTGGTAGCATGGCTGAGTCTCCGATCTGTGATCTGTGATCTCCAGATGTAGGACAGGGCCATAGGCTCAGACTGTGAGACCTGCTGTAACCCAACCTGACACCAGGCTTAGCCCCATACAGCCCAGGCTTTGGGCCGTTGAGCTCAGGTGAAAGACTGATACCCTGATGTAATACTGAGTAGGAGACAGGCATGCAATGGGATAGAGCATTCGTTCTCTGGCCTCTTTTCTCTGGCCTCTTTTCACCCTCATTCTCTATCACATGTGACCGACCGGCTCGATTCGGTCTTATGTAGCAAAATTTGAAATTGTGTTTTTTACATTGGATGAAAGTAGAGACTCAGAACTAGAAAACGGTACATCATACGTTACAGTTGAGGAACAATGGGAAAGTAATTCCGCTTTGAAAGTTGATAAACTTGTAAAATCACTTTTGAGAAAATTGCCCTTCAATGTTTTCGCACACCTACCGGAGAGCTCGTCTTTGTCTACACCCATTCAACATTTTCACTTTAGACCCAAACATCTCTAAGGATTCACATGTGAGGCCATGTATTGAACAATCAAAGATTTCAAGACTAAAGGCTGGTTTAAACTATGGGTGAGTTCATAAATGTAAGTACCAGAGTGTTTTCTGAGCGTTTGTAAACTCAGAGCGTTGTCAGATTGTCCATTAGTAAATTCAGAGAGATTTGCTCTCTGAGCATTCGGAGCGCACACTGGACGCTCTGACCGAAGAGTACTGTTGATTTGATAAGGTCTAACCTAACAACAGCAGTCAAGCACAAAGCTAACTGGCTAACGCTACTTCCAGACACAAATGAAAGTCTATTTCCGTGGCTAAACCAACTAGGCTCATAATTTAACAATTGTATTCATATTTACAGATGTCATACAAGTTTGTTATTAAGGCACATGAAAGTTCACATTTTGATAACAAAAATAAAACGTTTACGTTCAAATGCCTCTCCTGTGAAGTAATGGCGCGCGACATACGCCGAGTTTCCTGAAATACTGGCCCCATTTCATTCTCATTCTCACTCTCTCTCTCATTCTCTAGCAGGGTGCTCACTTGAGTTGCCTCAATCAGCTGTGAGATCTGAACAGATGCAGACACACATACGCACGCACACACACACACATAAACACACACGTGTGACTGGTGGTTAACCAATGAGGAAGAAAATGCCCATCTCTTTCGCTCTCTCTCTCTCTGTCTCTTTCTTTCATTCTTTCTCTCTCTCTCTCTCTCTCTCTCTCTCTCTCTTTCTCTCGCTCCCACGCATGCACACACGCTGTCGGGGAAAGTTTAATCAATAATGAGGAGAGACAAGGTCAACCACCAATCAGGATATTACTTTTTTTTAAATGTATTAATAACATCAATTCATTATTGCAATAATGAAGCTGGTCGACGACCCATCCGTAGGTGATTCGTTGAGAGTCCAACGAGCAGATTTGAGTCACAGCATTTTATAGCAAAGTACATCCACCCTGAATGTTCATTACAAACAACAGATGTATGGAATGGGTCAAAGGGTTAGGATTCGTATGAAAGATAGTAATAATTCACAGCAGACAGTATCTACGGTAAAGACTGTAAGCATTTCACTGTTAGTCGATACCTGTTGTTTACGAGGAATGTGACAAACAAGGGTTTGAACCAAAATTATTTTCCATTCATTTTGTTTTGAACAGAACCATAATTTTTTCAATCCTTTCCACTGTTCAGACCAGTCAAATAAAGTTCTGAACTGGTTCGAACACAAACAAGTAACGGTTTATATCGTTCCTTTCTTTTCCTTTTTAAACATCTTAAATCCATTTTTTTAACATTTATATAGCTCAACATTAAATTACTTCACCATTCGATAGAAAAGCTTGCTATGGAGCGGGAAAGCTATGCATTGGACAGACAAGTGTAGTGTAGGGTACGACATACGTGTCACGCCCTGACCTTAGAGAGCCGTTTTATTTCTCTATTTGGTTAGGTCAGGGTGTGATGTGGGGTGAGCATTCTATGTTTTGTATTTCTGTATGTTTGGCCGAGTGTGGTTCCCAATCAGAGGCAGCTGTCTATCGTTGTCTCTGATTGGGAATCATACTTAGGCATCCTGTTTTGCCACCTTAGTTGTGGGTAGTTGTCTGTGTTAGTGGCCTGTATAGCCCTAGTCAGCTTCACGTTCGTTTTTGTTGTTTCTTGTTTTGTTGGCGACTTTCTTAATAAAGAAAATGTACGCTCACCACGCTGCACCTTGGTCCGGTCATTTCCCTGACGACGTTCGTGACAGAACTACCCACCACAAACGGACCAAGGAGCGTGGTAAGGAGGACTGGACATGGGAGGACATCCTGGCGGGAAGGGATCGCCTGCCGTGGGAGCAGGTGGAAGCAGCGAGGAAGGCGGAGGCAGCTAGAAAAAGGGCCCAGGATTACACAGGGTCACGGCTAGCATGAAAGACCGGTAGGCCACTCCCCAATTTTCTTTGGGGGGGTACACGGGGAGTGTGGCAGAGTCAGGATTCAGACCTGAGCCAACTCCTCGTGCTTACCCTAAAGAGCATGGTACTGGTCAGGCACCGTGTTAAGCGGTGGAGCGCACGTTGTTTCCAGTGCGCATTCACAGCCCAGTGCGCTACATTCCAGCTCCCCGCATTGGACGGCATAGAGTGGGCATCCAGCCAGGACGGATGTTGCCGGCTCAGCGCGCCTGGCCTCCAGTGCGTCTCTTCGGCCCAGGATATCCTGCGCCGGCTCTGCGCACTGTGTCTCCGGTGCGTCTGCACAGCCCAGTGCGTCCTGTGCCAGTGCCCCGCATTTGCCGGGCGAAGGTAACCATCCAGCCAGGACGGGTTGTGCAGGCTCTACGCTCGAGACCTCCAGTGCGCATCCACGGCCCAGTGTAACCGGTGCCTACTCCAAGAACCAAGCCTCCAGTATGTCTCCCCAGCCTGGTGAGTCCTGTGCCTGCTCCCAGAACCAGGCCTCCTCTATGTCTCCCCAGCCTGGTGAGTCCTGTGCCTGCTCCCAGAACCAGGCCTCCTGTATGTCTCCCCAGCCTGGTAAGCCCTGTGGCAGCTCCACGTACCAGGCTGCCTATACGTCTCCTCACTCCAGACATGATCCATGGCACAAAGCCTCCAGTGATGATCCATGGCACGAAGCCTCCAGTGATGATCCATGGCACGAAGCCTCCAGTGATGATCCATGGCACGAAGCCTCCAGTGATGATCCATGGCACGAAGCCTCCAGTGATGATTCATGGCACGATGCCTCCAGTGATGATCCATGGCCCGGAGCCTGCAGTGAAGAGCCATGGCACGAAGCCTCCAGTATTGATCCGCGGTCCGGAGCCTGCAGCGACGGTCTCCAGTCTGGAGCCTCCAGCGACGAGGGTCCCCGGTCCGGGGCCTGCAACGAGGGTCCTCCGTCCGGGGCCTGCAGCGAGGGTCTCCAGTTCCGGGGCCTGCAGCGAGGGTCCCCAGTCCGGGGCCTGCAACGAGGGTCCTCCGTCCGGGGCCTGCAGCGAGGGTCTCCAGTCCGGAGCCTGCAGCGAGGGTCCTCTGTCAGGGGGCCTGCAGCGAGGGACCCCAGTCCTGGGCCTGCAACGAGGGTTCCGAGTCCGGGACCTGCAACGAGGGTCCCCAGTCCGGGGCCTGCAGCGAGGGTCCGCAGTCCGGGACCTGCAGCGAGGGTTCCCAGTCCGGGAACTGCAACGAGGGTCCCCAGTCCAGGACCTGCAACGAGGGTCCCCGCACCAGAGGCGCCACCAAAGTGGGGTGAGCCAGAGGTGGAGCGGGGTCTCCGTCCCGCACCGGAGCCGCCACCGAAGTAGATGCCCACCCGGACCGTCCCCTATAGGTTCAGATTTGCGGCCGGGAGTCCGCACCTTTGGGGGGGGGGGGGGGTACTGTCACGCCCTGACAGAGAGACGTTTTATTTATCTCTTCTGTTAGGTCAGGGTGTGATGTGGGGTGGGCATTCTATGTTTTGTATTTCTGTATGTTTGGCCGAGTGTTTTTTTACTTTTTTTAAGAATGGGAAATGTCAAAATAATAGTAGAGAGAATGGTTTATTTCAGCTTTTATTTCTTTCATCACATTCCCAGTCGGTCAAAAGTTTACATACACTCAATTAGTATTTGGTAGCATTGCCTTTAAATTGTTTAACTTGGGTCAAACATTTCGGGTAGCCATCCACAAGCTTCCCACAATAAGTTGGGTGAATTTCGTCCCATTCCTCATGACAGAGCTGGTGTAACTGAGTCAGGTTTGTAGGCCTCCTTGCTCGCACACGCTTTTTCAGTTCTGCACATACATTTCCATAGAATTGAGGTCAGGGCTTTGTGATGGCCACTCCAATACCGTGACTTTGTTACCCTTAAGCCATTTTGCCACAATTTTGGAAGTATGCTTGGGGTCATTGTCCACTTGGAAGATCCTTTTGCGACCTGACTGATGTCTATGTTGCTTTATTTTATCCACATAATTTTCCAACCTCATGATGTCATCTATTTTGTGAAGTGGACCAGTCCCTCCTGCAGCAACGCACCCCCACAACATGATGCTGCCACCCCCGTGCTTCACGGTTGGGATGGTGTTCTTTGGCTTGCAAGCCTCCCCCTTTTTCCTGCAATCATAAAGATGGTCATTATGGCCAAACAGTTATATTTTTGTTTCATCAGACCAGAGGACATTTCTCCAAAAAGTACGATCTTTGTCCCCATGTGCAGATGCAACCGTAGTCTGGCTTTTTTTATGGCGGTTTTGGAGCAGTAGCTTCTTCCTTGCTGAGCGGCCTTTCAGGTTATGTCGATATAGGACTCGTTTTACTGCGGATATAGATACTTTTGTACCTGTTTCCTCCAGCATCTTCACAAGGTCCTTTGCTGTTGTTCTGGGATTGATTTGCACTTTTCGCACCAAAGTACGTTCATCTCTAGGAGACAGAATCATACCGCTCCGTCATACCGCTCCTTCCTGAGCGGTATGACGGCTGCATGGTCCCACGGTGTTATGCTTGCGTACTATTGTTTGTACAGATGAACGTGTTACCTTCAGGCGTTTGAAAATTGCTCCCAAGGATGAACCAGACTTGTGGAGGTCTTGGTAGATTTCTTTTGATTTTCCCATGATGTCAAGCAAAGAGGCACTGAGTTTGAAGGTAGGCCTTGAAATACATCCACAGGTACACCTACAACTTACTCAGCTAATTGACTTCATTTATCAGAAGCTTCTAAAGCAGTGACATAATTTTCTGGAATTTTCCAAGCTGTTTAAAGGCACAGTCAACTCAGTGTATGTAAACTTCTGACCCACTGGAATTGTGATACCGTGAAATTATCTGTCTGTAAACAATTGTTGGAAAAATGACTTGTGTCAAAGTAGATGTCCTAACCGACTTGCCAAAACTATAGTTTGTTAACAAGACATTTGTAGAGTGGTTGAAAAATTAGTTTTAATGACTCCAGGGAGACACTGGAGTAAGTTTCTGAGTAACAGTGAGGGCTTTGCATAAGCGCTTTGTTGCGTTTTTTTGTCAGACTGGAAAAAACTGTCCGGAATGTAAAATAACGTTATTAACTGGTTCCCATGCTTTTAAAATAATGGTTTTGTTCCGGAACAGTATGGATCACTTTCATTCTTGGTTCTGGTTCTGTTCCTCAAAAATGTTATTTTCCAGTTTTCAGTTCTGTTCCCTGGACCGGTTCCAACCCCTGGTAATTTCTAATACTTTTTCAAATCTGAAATTTAGTTTAATTTCAGTTTGTTTTCAGACTTGATTTACTCGTTTTTATTCAGTTTGAGTTTGATAAAAACTTTCGTTTTTCTATTATTTAGTTTCAGTTTTAATTTCAGTGTTAAGGACAGAAAGTAGCCTATTCATGGGAGGCTAGGACACATGTATGTGTTGTAGTACTATAGCAGGGGTACTCATGTACTATTTGAGATGGTCCGGTCACACAAATTTCCAAGGTGGCACAGGTCCGGATGGATATTGTCATTTATTGGCGTAGTAACAACCCCCCCCCCCCCCCCTTGCAACCTATGTGACCCCAAACTCTTAAAATTGTTGCCATTGAGCGAAGAGAACATTTAGGAGTTTTAAAGTTAATTTCCTGCTATTCTAAAAATGTTTGTGGTCTTGTTGATACCAGGAGTCGAATCTTGATATCTGTCTCACCTCATGTTTATCCAGAAATTCTTTGTGTGTGCTGTTCAGATGAACTTTGAGTTTGGTTGCGTTTTCCCTTTAATCTCTGTTCCACACATGCTACCGTCTTCTGAAACTACAATACGTTTGTTTTTGTCCATTCTAGCAATGTACTCCCAATAATCCCATACAGTGCTTTGTCTCTTGCGGCCGACCACTGCTGGTGTTGGGTTCACGCTCATGCTCCACACTTACCCTCTGATTTTGTCCCTGTTAGCTACTGATAGCTAGTGATAGTGATGCACAAGCTAGGCCTATTTGTAACATCGCCATCTACAGTCAGCATTTTCCAACAGGTTCAGAAGCTGGGAAACCTGATTAGAAAAAAACCTTTTCAAATGTTTTTCTTATTTATTTTATTTCAGTTTACTAAACAGTTTATCCAATTTTAGTTTTCATTTAAATCTCAGTGTTTGTTTGCTGTATTAATCTTGGCACGCACACATGCATTCATGCACACACACACACACACACACACACACACACACACACACACACACACACACACACACACACACACACACACACACACACACACACACACACACACACACACACACACACACACACACACACACACACACATGAACACGCACTCACACACACAAACACACACACACACCCTGGGCATGTGGTAGGGCTGTGGGCCCCTCCCAGGTGTTCCTCTCGTCTCAATGTATGTGTGATGTGGGCAGCCTGCTCTCCCTGTTACTCCTTCACTCCGACTGGTTATCCAGATGGCTACTCTGTCAGAAGCCCACCTTTAGCCCACTACATCCATCCCTCCCCATTTCTTTACTCCCTCCTTGCCCCCCCTTCTCCCAGCCCGTTTCTTCTGTTCATCCCATACCCTCACTAAACCCCAATCTCAATTCTACCCTTCCTTTCAAATTCCCTCTTCCGCCTCTCTCGTTCTTCCCAATGCCAAATTATTTCCATTGACTTCATCCCTGTTTACTTCTCCTCCTCTTATGCCATTCACTCGTTATTACCCTCCTGTACAACCACTCAGATACTGTATACCCTTTCACTGTCTACTCAAAACACCTACACTATCAAATAAATCCTGTTTTGTTATTTTATAATAATTTCTTTGTTTGTGGTCATGCAATCAGTAAGGCAAGTCATACAAATAAAACATTTTCTACTGTGTAAAGCAAACCAAGCACACACAAAATAGGAGCTACATGTAAAACGCAGGCCCCTTGTGGAAATTAGGTGAATTGCAGCATCATTGAAACGACTCTCCCCCTCCCTCAACTCTTACAATAGATTGGAGTGCTAGTAATGGTCCAGTCAATGGATTACAGTTATGGCATTGGGACCATAAAACGGTTTTAATTACGCTAACTTACTGGCAGCAGTTACCTGTAAATTACGGTAAAACAACAGTAAAAAAATATTACAGTAAGAATATTTGATACCGTAAAAAGCCTACAGTATTATTATTGGTACCGTAAACTTAGAATTTCCCAGCATGCTCTACTGCAGGTAGATTATTGGTAATATTTCTATTTTATCTGTGTTTTTGCATGAACATTGATTGATTTAGATTCATCTTATGCTACACAAAGATAAATAACATACATTTTCTAAACTAATCCAATCAGTTTTGCATCCATTATTGAACAGATTTTTCCATTTTAAATGGTTTAGATTCTCTCCTCACAATGTCCCTAACTCTGACAGTCATTCTGAATGCAGGTTGCGGGTGAATGAAAATTCCAACTGTTGGATGTCCTAACTCTGGCTGGATTCCAATAAGAAATATAGCTGCAAACAGCAATACCCAGTTTCAACTGTGGGATTACTGTACCACCATCAGGACTAATTGGACACATCACCCTATGATGAGCTACTTCTGTACTGTTTACCACGCATTTTTCAAATAATGTTGACTACTCTAAACGTCTTCTTCTGCAGAACCTGCTGGACTGATCGGCACCAATTTGGTACTTAGCATCTATGGATGCACATTTTCAAACACAATAATTTCCAAGAGACTAGCTGAAACAATATGGCCACTATAAGCCAATTAACTTGCAATTAATGTTTTTTTCCTGTCCAACAGAGCCACCATGTAGCCAAACTGAACCATACTTTACAGATTAGCTAGACTCATATCCCTGAGCATGTGTGCCAAATTTCATCACTCTGATTGATTCAGATCAAGAGATATAAACATGTGCTCGTTATAGCGCCACCACATATGTTGAGTCTTCACAGTGTTTGCAACATGTGTACCAAGTTTTGTTACAATCAAATCAAATTTTATTTGTCACATGCACTGAATCCAACAAGTGTAGACCTTACCGTGAAACGCTTACTTACGAACCATTAAAGAGCAATGCAGAGTTTTTAAAAAGTATTTAAGAAAAAGTGCTAAATAAACGAAAGTAAAAATAGTAACACAATAAAAGAACAGTAACGAGGCTAATAACAAGGGGTACCGGTATCGCGTCAATGTGCAGGGGTACAGAGTAGTCGAGGTAATTGAGGTAATATGTTCATGTAGGTAGGGGTAAAGTGGCTATGCATAGATAATAAACAGAGAGTAGCAGCAGCGTATGTGAAGTGTGAAGGAACGTGTGTGTGTGTGTGTGTGTGTGTGTGTGTGTGTGTGTGTGTGTGTGTGTGTGTGTGTGTGTGTGTGTGTGTGTGTGTGTGTGTGTGTGTGTGTGTGTGTGTGTGTGTGTGTGTGTGTGTGTGTGTGTGTGTGTGTGTTGGAGTGTCAGTGTGGTTAGAGTCCAGTGAGTGTACATCAAGACTGTGCAAGAGAGTCAGTACAAAACAATATAATAAATAATATTAAAATAAGGGGATCAATGCAAACATTCTGGGTAGCCGTTTGATTAACTGTTCAGCAGTCTTATGGCTTGGGGGTAGAAGCTGGTAAGGAGCCTTTTGGTCCCAGACTTGGCTATCAGGTACTGCTTGCCATGCTGTAGCAGAGAGAACTGTCTATGACTTGAGTGGCTGAAGTCTTTGACAATCTTTAGGGCTTTCATCTAACACCGCCTGGTATAGAGGTCCTGGATGGCAGGAAGCTCGGCCCCAGTGATGTTCTGGGCTGTACGCACTACCCTCTGTAGTGTGTGGGTGCGTGCTCGGCCCTCCGTTTCCTGTAGTCCACGATCAGCTCCTTTTGTCTTGCTCATGTTGAGGCAGAGGTTGTTGTCTTGGCACCACATTGCAATGTCTCTGACCTCTTCCCTATAGGCTCTCACCGTCATCAGTGATTAGGCCTACCACCGTCATTTTGTCGACAAATTTAATGATGGTGTTGGAGTTGTGCATGGCCATGCAGTCGTGGGTAAACAGGGAGTACGGGAGGGGACTAAGCACGCACCCCTGAGGGGCCCTCATGTTGAGGGTCAGCGTGGCAGATGTTTGGTTGCCTACCCTCACCACCTGGGGACATCAGGAAGTCCAGGACCCACTTGCAGAGGGAGGTGTTTAGTCCCAGGGTCCTTAGCTTAGTGATGAGCTTAGAGGGCACTATGATGTTGAACGCTGAGCTGTAGTCAATGGACAGCATTCTCACATACAGTAGGTGTTCCTTTTGTACACGTGGGAAAGGGCAGTGTGGAGTGCAATAAAGTTAGCATCATCTGTGGATCTATTGGGGCGGTATGCGAATTGAAGTGTTTCCAGGGTTTCTGGGATGACGGTGTTGATGTGAGCCATGACCAGTCTTTCAAGGCATTTCATGGCTACATATGTGAGTGTTACGGGGAGGTAAGGTTACTTTGGCGTTCTTGGGCACAGGGACTATGGTGCTCTACTTGAAACACATACAGTTGAAGTCGGAAGATTACATACACTTAGGTTGGAGTCATTAAAACTTGTTTTTCAACCTTGTTAACAAACTATAGTTTTGGCAACTTTGTGCATGACACTAGGAATCTTTCCGACAATTGTTTACAGACAGATTATTTCACTTATAATTCACTGTATCACAATTCCAGTGGGTCAGAAGTTTACATACACTAAGTTGACTGTGCCTTTAAACAGTTTGGAAAATTCCAGAAAATGATGTCATGGCTTTAGAAGCTTCTGTTAGGCTAATTGACATAATTTGAGTCAATTGGAGGAGTACCTGTGGATGTATTTCAAGGCCTACCTTCAAACTCAGTGCCTCTTTGCTTGACATCATGGGAAAATAAAAAGAAATCAGCCAAGTCCTCAGAAAAAAATTGTAGACCTCCACAAGTCTGGTTCATCCTTGGGAGCAATTTCTAAATGCCTGAAGGTACCATGTTCATCTGTACAAACAATAGTAAGCAAGTATAAACACCATGGGAGCACGCAGCCGTCATACCACTCAGGAAGGAGACGCATTCTGTTTCCTAGATATAAATGTCCTTTGGTGCGAAAAGTGCAAATCAATCCCTGAACAACAACAAAGGACCTTGTGAAGATGCTGGAGGAAACAGGTACAAAAGTATCTATATCCGCAGTAAAACGAGTCCTATATCAACATAACCTGAAAGGCCGCTCAGCAAGGAAGAAGCCACTGCTCCAAAACCACCATCAAAAAGCCAGAGTATGGTATGCAACTGCACATGGGGACAAAGATTGTACTTTTGGAGAAATGTCCTCTGGTCTGATGAAACAAAAATATAACTGTTTGGCCATAATGACCATTGTTATATTTGGAGTAAATAGGGGGACGCTTGCAAGCCAAAGAACACCATCCCAACCGTGAAGCACAGGGGTGACAGCATCATGTTGTGGGGGTGCTTTGCTGCAGGAGGGACTGGTGCACTTCACAAAATAGATGGCATCATGAGTGAGGAAAATTATGTGTATGTATTGAAGCTACATCTCAAGACATCAGTCAGGAAGATAAAGCTTGGTCGCAAATGAGTCATCCAAATGAACAATGACCCCAAGCGTACTTCCAAAGTTGTGGCAAAATGGCTTAAGGACAACAAAGTCAAGGTATTGGAGTGGCCATCACAAAGCCCTGACCTCAAACCTACAAACCTGACTCAGTTACACCAGCTCTTTCAGGAGGAATGGGCCACAATTCACCCAACTTATTGTGGGAAGCTTGTGGAAGGCTACCCGAAACGTTTGACCCAAGTTAAACAATTTAAAGGCAATGCTACCAAATACTAATTGAGTGTATGTAAACTTCTGACCCACTGGGAATGTGATGAAAGAAATAAAAGCTGAAATAAAACATTCTCTCTACTATTATTCTGACATTTCACATTCTTAAAATAAAGTGGTGATCCTAACTGACCTAGGACAGGGAATTTTTACAAGGATTAAATGTCAGGAATTGTGAAAAACTGAGTTTAAATGTATTTGGCTAAGATGTATGTAAACTTCTGACTTAAACTGTAGGTATTTCAGACTGGGTCAGCGAGAGATTGAAAACATCAGTGAAGATACTTGCCAGCTAGCAATCAATTTCTGATTCATATCCTGAATTTTATGTGCCAGATCACGCCCACGTGAATGTTTATTGTTCAGTAGCCGCCATATTTTTTGAACATATTGTGTTGAGCGACCTTATTCCATCAATGCTATACATTAAATGCGTATCGGTTATTTGGTGGCAGAGGAGTAGCGTTTTGAGTGTTATTAAAAAATTCTAAATGGTGGAAAATCCATCATGGCCGACCTTATGGGTCCTAGAGGCAAATGTGTTCCTTGTTAGGTAAGGAACTTAAGTATGGAATTTCATGATTCTAGGTCACATGGCGTGAGGGGCATGACTTGCAGGTAGGGTTGCAAAATACTGTTAACATTTCAAAAATTCCCACGTTTTTCAGAAATCCCAGTTGGAAGATTCCTGTAAAATAGTAATAATATACCAAAACATAAGGTACGGAAGCATACTGTTACTTTCTTTTACAGTGACTTACAGGTAAACAACAAGACAATTTTTAAGGATATTCACTATTGTGTCCATTCACTCCATTCTCTCTCTATTAATAGCTGCCATTCAATCCATCGTTTGCTTGTTCGCCAGTACCGTATAATCTCCCTCTCTCTTTCTATCCTTTTCTGCTCCCCTCTTGCTCTTCCCATTGTCTCTCTCGCTCTCTCTCTCTCTCTCTCTCTCAATATTCAGGAGATGATAGAAAAGGCGAGGGAAAGAGAGAGGATCTCTTTGTCTCTTCTCTTCCACCCTCTCCTGTTCTCTCCTTCCTCATATTTCTCTCTCCTGCTCCCCCCCCTCTCTCTGTCCACCATGTACTCCCACCCTCCATCCATCCCTCCTTCCTTCAAGTGTGAGTCATCTGCTGCTCCCTGACTTGTCACGTTTTGCTCAGTGTGTCTGTCCAACCTCATCACAGTGCTAGCCGAGCTGACACGTAGCCACAGCAGAGTACAATACAGCACAGCGCTAAGGGCCTTTGGTCTGCATTCCAAATGGCACCCTATTCCCTCTTCAGTTCATTACTTTTGACCAGGGCTCGTAATTCTCTGGTAAAATGTAGTGCACTAACTAGGAATAAGGTTGATATTTGAGACAATGCCAAAGTCCACAGCACAATATACAGCGGTAAGGGCCTCTGACCAGCTGACCTGTCTCTGTCCCTCACTCCTTAAAATCACTGTGTGTTTATGTGTGTGTGTGTGTGTGTGTGTGTGTGTGTGTGTGTGTGTGTGTGTGTGTGTGTGTGTGTGTGTGTGTGTGTGTGTGTGTGTGTGTGTGTGTGTGTGTGTGTACCTGTGTGTGTCCCCCTGTCCCTCACTCCTTAAATTAAAGCACTGACATCATCAAAGGTGGGACACGTTGGGACACAGTTCTTCCCCCCCCAGGGATAATCATTGGACTATGGACGTACATAAAACACATTCTAATGTGTTGTTTCTATATGCGAGGGACAATACACATTTTGACTCATTGCTTTTGGATGTTCTTCTCAAATAACTATTTTAGTCAACAGTTTTAGACCTTGTGTACAGTGGTGGTTGCCTCACTTGAAATTCCTGGCTTCTTTGAGTTAAAGACACCTCATCAGCACTATTCTGTTGGAGCGTTTCCCACTGATGCTTTGCTACACACACACACACTCATACATGCACGCATGCACACTGAAGTCATTATAAAGGCTTCCATCAAATCAAATCACAATTTACGCTGAGTATACCAAACATTATTAACACCTTCCTAATATTTAGTTGCCTCAATTCGTCGGGGCAAGGACTCTACAAAGTGTTGTACTACTACCATACCCCATTCAAAGGCACTTATTTTTTGTCTTGCCTATTCACCCCCAATGTCACACACACACAATCCATGTTTCACTTGTCTCAAGGCTTAACAATCCTTATTTAACCTGTCTCCTCCCCTTCATCTACACTGGCCAGCTCGATAGTCCTCAACGTGCGCCAGAAGAGGAAAGATCTTATCCCAGCCATGAAAGCTGCCAGAGCACGTGGGGACATTGCTTACATCCGCTATGACAGGCTCATTGTCCACCCTCCCTCCTAGAAGCCTGGAGGGGATGAGAGAGCCAAGCCTATGGGTTCGTAGCTTTAACCCCTCAGCACACACACACACACACACACTTACACACAACAAGTGATTAATGGACTGCTGAATGTATCGTTTTTTCACTTGCTTTGTTTGCTCTTTTCCATATTATGTCTATCTATGATAAGCTACCCAGGAAAGGGCTGAAAATAGGCCCTATTCATATATGTAGCCTTAGAAATAAGATTCATGAAATCAATAACTTGCTAACATCAGATAAGAGTAATATATCAGGCATTTCTGAGAATCTCTTAGAGAAATCATTTGATCATACAGCAGTAGAAATACAAGGGTATAACATCTATAGAAGAGACAGAAATCCTTATGGGGGAGGTGTTGCTGTATATTCAGAGCCATATGGAAACATGGAGCCCTACTCTCTTGGGGGCCTGAATATTGACTGGTTTTCATCAGGCTGTCCACTCAAGAGGAAGCTTCTCACTGTAGTCAGTGCCTGTAATCTGGTTCAAGTTATTAGTCAACCTACCAGGGTGTTTACAAACACTACAGGAACAAGATCATCCACATGTATCAATCACTGTTTTATTAATACTGTAGATCTTTGTTGTAAAGCTGTATCCGTACCCATTGGAAGCAGTGATCACAACATAGTGGTTATATTCAGAAAAGCCAAAGTTCCAAAAGCTGGGCCTAAAATAATGTATAAGAGATCATACAAAACATTTATGTGGATGATGTTAAAAATATTTGTTGGTTTGATGTGATTAATAGGAACCATACAGGTGGTGCACTTGATCAATTTAGGAAATTGCTTCTTCCAGTTATTAATAAACAGGTACCTCTTCAGAAACGGACTGTTAAGGCTCCATGGATTGATGAGGAAAGAAAAACGGACTAAACTCAACAAAAAAGAAGACTGTATTATGAAGCCAAGATCAATGACATAAAGAATGATGAGAAACAAATGTCGGAGTACTTTACATTAAATTATGGGCAGAAAGACAAATTCAACTCCATCTTTCATCAAATCAGAAGATTTATTCATCACAAAACCATTTGATGTTATTTTAATGATTACTCCATTGTCAAAGCGGGCAAACTTAGGCAGGAAATGCCAACAATGAACAGTGCAAAAAAATGATTATAATAATGAAAGAAAAGCATTGCAAGTTTGAAGTTAGTGTGGGAGAGGTGGAAAAATTGTTATCGATCAATAATGACAAACCTGGCATTGACAACTCAGATGGAAAACTACTGAGGATGGTAGCTGACTCTATAGCCACTCTTATTTGTCTTATCTTTAATCTGAGCCTAGAGGAAAGTATTTTTCCTCAGGCCTGGAGGGAAGCCAAAGTCATTCCTCTACCCAAGAATTGTAAAACGGCCTTTACTGGTTCTAACAGCAAACCTATTTGCCTGCTGCCAGCTCTTAGCAAACTGTTGGAAAAAATTGTGTTTGACCAAATACAATGCTATTTCTCTGTAAAAAAAATAATACAACATACATTCAGCATGCTTAAAGAGTAGGGCACTCAACATGTACTGCTCTGACACAAATGACTGATTTGTTTGAAAGAAATTGATGGTTGAAAGAAATTGATAATAAGAAGATTGTGGGAGCTGTACTGTTAGATATCAGGAAGCCTTTTTTGAAAAAACATACAGTTGAAGTTGGAAGTTTACATACACTTAGGTTGGAGTCATTAAAACTTGTTTTTCTACCACTCCAAAAAAATACTTCTTAACAAACTATAGTTTTGGCAAGTCAGTTAGGACATCTACTTCATGCATGACACAAGTACATTTTCCAACAATTGTTTACAGACAGATTATTTCACTTATAATTCACTGTATCACAATTCCAGTGGGTCAGAAGTTTACATGCACTAAGTTGACTGTGCCTTTAAACAGCTTGGAAAATTCCAGAAAATGATGTCATGGCTTTAGAAGCTTCTGATAGGATAATTTACATAATTTGATTCAATTGGAGGTGTACCTGTGGATGTATTTCAAGGCCTACTTTCAAACTCAGTGTCTCTGCTTCACATTATGGGAAAATCAAAATAAATCAGCCAAGACCTCAGAAAAAATAACTGTAGACCTCCACAAGTCTGGTTCATCCTTGGGAGCAAGGAACGCCTGAAGGTACCACGTTCATCTGTACAAACAATAGTACGAAGGTTTAAACACCATGGGACCACGCAGCCATCATACCGCTCAGGAAGGAGACGTGTTCTGTCTCCTAGAGATGAATGTACTTCGGTGCGAAAAGTGCGAATCAATCCCAGAACAACAGGAAAGGACCTTGTGAAGATGCTGGAGGAAACAGGTACAAAAGTATCTATATCCACAGTAAAACGAGTCCTATATCGACATAACCTGAAAGGTCACTCAGCAAGGAAGAAGCCACTGCTCAAAAACCACCATAAAAAAGCCGGACTACGGTTTGCGACTGCACAAAAAGATTGTACTTTTTGGAGAAATGTCCTCTGGTCTGATGAAACCAAAATAGAACTGTTTGGCCATAATGACCGTCGTTATGATTGGAGGAAAAAGGGGGAGGCTTGCAAGCCGAAGAACACCATTCCAACCGTGAAGCAAGGGGGTGGCAGAATCATGTTGTGGGGGGGCTTTGCTGCAGGACGGACTGGTCCACTTCACAAAACAGATGACATCATGAGGGAGGAAAATTATGTGTATGTATTGAAGCAACATATCAAGAGTTAAAGCTTGGTCGTAAATGGGTCTTCCAAATGGACAATGACCCCAAGCATACTTCCAAAGTTGTGGCAAAATGGCCATCACAAAGCCCTTACCTCAATCCTATAGAAAATGTATGGGCTGAACTGAAAAAGCGTGTGCGAGCAAGGAGGCCTACAAACCTGACTCAGTTACACCAGCTCTGTCAGGAGGAATGGGGCAAAATTCACCCAACTTATTGTGGGAAGCTTGTGGAAGGCTACCCGAAAGGTTTGACCCAAGTTAAACAATTTAAAGGCAATGCTACCAAATACTAATTGAGTGTATGTACATTTCTGACCCACTGGGAATGTGATGAAAGAAATAAAAGCTGAAATAAATCATTCTTTCTACTATTATTCTGACATTTCACATTCTTAAAATAAAGTGGTGATCCTAACTGACCTAAGACGGGGAATTTTTACTAGGATTAAATGTCAGGAATTGTGAAAAACTGAGTTTAAATGTATTTGGCTAAGGTGTATGTAAACTTCCAACTTCAACTGTATGTGCTATGGCTTTTCAACCTCTGCCATATCGTGGATTCAGAGCTATCTATCTAATAGAACTCAAAGGATTTTCTTTAAAGGAAGCTTCTCTAATGTCAAACATGTAAAGTGTGGTTTACCGCAGTGCAGCTTTCTTTGCCCTCTACCCTTTTCTATTTTTACCAATGACCTACCACTGTCATTAAACAAAGCATATGTGTCCATGTATGCTGATGATTCAACCATAAACGCATCAGCAACCACAGCTAATGAAGTCACTGAAACCCTTAACAAAGTGTTGCAGTCTGTTTTGGAAGAGGTGGCCAGTAATAAACTGGTTCTGAACATCTCTAAAACTAAGAGCATTGTATTTGGCACAAATCATTCCCTAAGTTCTAGACCTCAGCTGAATCTGGTAATGAATGGTGTGGCTGGTGAGCAAGTTGAGGAGACTAAATTACTTGGTATTACCTTAGATTGTAAACTGTCACGGTGAAACCATATTAAATGGTTGTAAAGATGAGGAGAGGTCTGTCCGTAATAAAGAGAAGCTCTGCTTTTTTGACACCACACCCCAAAAAGCAAGTCCTGCAGACTCTAGTTTTGTCTAATCTTGATTATTTTCCAGTCGTGTGGTTGAGTGCTGCAAGGAAAGACCTAGTTAAGCTGCAGCTGGCCTAGCATGTCTTGCTCTTCATTGTAATCAGAGGGCTAATATAAATACTATCCATGCCAGTCTCTCTTGACTAAGAGTTGAGGAGAGAGTGACTGCATCACTTCTTCTTTTCATCAGAAACATTGATGTGTTGAAAATCTGAAATTGTTTGCATAACTTACACAGCTCTGACACACACACTTACCCCACCAGACATGCCACCAGGGGTCTTTTCACATCCCCAAATCCAGAACAAATTCAAGGAAGTGTACAGTATTATATAGAGCCATTATTGCATGGAACTTCCCTCCATCTCATATTGCTCAAATGAACAGCAAACCTGATTTAATAAAATAAACAGATAAACACCTCACGGCATAACGCCGCTCCCCTATTTGACCTAGATAGGTTGTGTGCACGTATTGATATGTAGGCTACGTGTGCCTTTAAAAAACATTTGATGTAATTCTGTCCTTGAGCTGTTCTTGTCTATTAATATTCTGTATTTTGTCATGTTTCATGTTTTGTGTGGACCCCAGGAAGAGTGGCTGCTGCTTTTGCAACAGCTAATGGGGATCCTAATAAGATAAGATAACCAAAGCTTGATGATGAGTTGGTTATTTGAATCAGCTGTGTAGTGCTAGGGCAAAAAATCTAAATGTGCACCAGGGGGTCCCCAGGACTAAGTTTGGGAAATCCTGCCTTATAGTGTGCCATTACAGTGAAAAGCGTTTGTACCCCTTAAAGTACAATTTGTGACCTTTTTTCCCCAGAGTGTATAAACAGACGAAGCAGTCGAAACATTTCATGAAAATGTCCCTTTATTTCTGTCCGTGTGACCATGAATATAGGCTAGTACAGTATGCCTTTGTAACATGCAATGACATGCAAATCACCCAACAACTCAGGGCTCATTAAATAAAACGTGAATAAGGACAAAAGTGAACTCCTTTTGAGTATTCATTAGGATGAGGTCGCTGGTTTAATTCAGTTGCTGCAGGAGTTGGATGGCTTGGATGTTTTGTTCAGTGTGGCTCCTCCATCCATTGAGATGTGCATGGTACTGTCTGGCTGTAGCATACCAGGCTAGGATCTGGGTGCAGGGAGAGAGATGGCTACTGAGTGGTCAGGGAATGGACACATCCATCAAGGAGCCAGTAGCTTACCCACTAGCAGAGCCAGGAGGGGAGGATTGGTCCGCATTGCACTGTAGAGCCGAGCCGGCTGATCAGTCGCCAAGAGTGACAGAATGGAGCCCTTCAGAGGAGTGCGACTGTGACTGGCAGTGTTCATTAGTCCAACTAGGGGTGGTTCGCGGACACGCACGTGTCCACACACACGCACGTACACGTATGCGCGCGCGCACACACATACACACACACACAAATACTTTCATACAGGCCATAGCTCCAGTCAGAGGCAGGGCCGAGCGGAGCGTGGGCGCTGATAGCCACAGCCGCTGTATTGATGGGTGCTTAGAGTGGAGCGGAGGAGAGAGGATGAGAAAGAGGGAGGGAGAGAGAGAGGCGAGAGAGCAACAGGAGAGAAATGGAGTGTTATCCAGGTCTGGACAGCTTACGGATTGCCTGCAGTTGAGCAATGCCTCAGCTCAAATCAAATCAAATGTTATTGGTCACATACACATATTTTGCAGATGTTATCGCGGGTGTAGTGAAATGCTTATGTTCCTAGCTCCAATGATGCAGTAATACCTAACAATGCAAAACAATACACACAAATCCCAAAAAGAAAAGAAAGGAATTAAGAAATATGGAAATATTAGAACAATTAATGTCAGCGTACAGAGTATACAGTTCCTTCAGAAAGTATTCACACCCCTTGACTTATTTCACGTGTTGTTGTGTTACAGCCTGAATTCAACATTTATTTAAAAAAAAGTTCTCATCTACACACAATTCCCCATAATGACAAAGTGGAAACATATTTTTAGAAATCTTTGCAAATTTTGTGAAAAGTAAATACTTTGTAAAAAAAAAAAAAAAAAGTCAATACTTTGTAGAAGCACATTTGACAGTGACTCAAGCTTTGAGTCTTTCTGGGTACGTCTCTAAGAGCTTTCCACACCTGGATTGTGCAACATTTGCCCATTATACTTTTCAAAATTCTTCAAGCTCTGTCAAAATTGGTTGTTGATCATTGCTAGACAACGATTTTCAGGTCTTGCCATAGATCTTCAAGTCAAAACTGTAACCCTGCCATTCACGAACATGAACTGGTAAGCAACTCCAGTGTCAGATTTGGACTTGTGTTTTAGGTTATTGTTCTGCTGAAAGGTGAAGTCATCTCCCAGTGTCTGGTGGAAAACAGATTGAACCAGGTTTTCGTCTAGGATTTTGCCTGTGCTTATCTCCATTCCATTTATTTTTTACCTGAAGAACTCCCCAGTCCTTAATGAATACAAGCATACCCATAACATGATGCATCCACCACTATGCTTGAAAATTTGGATAGTGGTACTGAGTAATGTGTTGTATTGGGTTTGCCCCAAACATAACACTTTGTATTCAGGACAAAAAGTTTATTTCTTTCTTTGCCACATTTTTTGCAGTTTAACTTTAGTGCCTTGTTGCAAACAGGATTTTACCATTTTTAAAACTTCTTCAGGATCGGTGGGTCCCACATGGGACGGTTGAGCTAAAGTAGGCTAATGGATTATCATGAGGTTGTAAGTAACAAGAACATTTGCCAAGACATAGACATATCTGATATTGGCAGAAAGCTTAAATTCTTGTTAATCTAACTGCACTGTCCAATTTACAGTAGCTATTACAGACATTTGGGCAGTCTTGATACAACATGTTGAACAGAAATAAAATGATTCATTGGATCATACACTGCTGCCATCTAGTGGCCAAAATCTAAATTTTGCCTGGGCTGGAATAATACATTATGGCATTTCTCTTGCATTTCAAAAATGATGGTACAATTTTTTTTTCTATGTGTTGTTTTTTTCTTTGTATTTTCTTTTACCAGATCTAATGTGTTATATTCTCCTACATTCATTTCACATTTCCACAAACTTCAAAGAGTTTCCTTTCAAATGGTATCAAGAATATGCATATCCTAGCTTCAATGCCTGAGCTACAGGCAGTTAAATTTGGGTATGTCATTTTGGGCGAAAACTGAAAAAAAGGGGCGGATCCTTTTAACTCTGCAACTGTTTTAATGTCACCATTGGCCTCATGGTGAAATCTCGGAGCAGTTTCCTTCCTCTCCAGCAACTGAGTTAAAAAGACACCTGTTTCTTTGTAGTGAGACACCATCCAAATTGTAATTAATAACTTAAATGTCCGTTTTTTTACCCATCTACCATTAGGCACCTATCTTTTCAAGGCATTGGAAAACCTCCCTCGTCTTTGTGGTTGAAATTCTCTGCTAAGGGTTCTTACAGTGGGTCCTTACAGATAATCGTATGTGTGGGGTACAGAGATGAGGTAAGTAAGTTTCCTTGCACAAGCAAGCCAGAACAGCTCATAGGGCAGGAGCCTATCTCCTGTTTCTGTAGCACGAGGCAGCTTGATGTTAACTTAATGTGTAAAAGGGGTGTGAATACTATAAATATATATGTGTATTTGATGTTGTGTATAGACATTATGGACAGTATATTAATTGAAAAGGTGTGTACAGCAGTACTTATATAGTATGAGCCTTGACTAGAATACAGTATATACATATGAAGTGGGTAAAACAGTATGTAAACTTTATTAAAGTGACTAGTGTTCAATGACTATGTACATAGGGCAGCAGTCTCTAAGGTGCAGGGTAGAGTACCGGGTGGTAGCCAGCTAGTGACAGAACTAAAGTTCAGGGCAGGGTTTGATGGCCTGGAGATGGAATCTGTTTCTATTTCCCAATTGACTTAGCCTGCCAGGATGCTCTCAATGGTGCATCTGTAGAAGTTTGTTTGGGTCTTAGAGGCCAAGACAAATTTCTTCAGCCTCCTGAGGTTAAAGAGGCGCTGTTGCACCATCTTCCCCACACTGTCTGTGTGGATGGACACTTTCAGGTTGTCAGTGATGTGCACGCTGAGGGAACTTGAAGCTTTTCACCTTCTCCACTGCAGTCCAGTTACCTTCAATTTCTTGGGTACAGGAACAATGGTGGACATCTTGCAGCAAGTGGGGACAACAGTCTGTAATAGAGAGAGATTGAATATGTCCGTAAACACTCCAGCCAGCTGGTCTGCACATGCTCTCAGGACACAGATAGGGATGCCGTCTGGGACCGGCAGCCTTGCGAGAGTTAACACGCTTAAATGTCTTACTCACATCGGCCCGCGTCGGTGGCACTGTGTTTTCCTTGAAGCGGGCGAAGAAGGTGTTTAGCTTGTCCGGGAGCAAGGCGCTTTCCCTTTATGATCCGTGATTGTACGTCTTGTGTCTGAGCCGGAACATATCCCAATCCACGTGATCAAAACCAATTTTGAAACAATTCCAGCATTTAAACACATGTGGTAGACTAGCTGTGTATAGTTGCTCTTAAACGCTAGTTATTATTTATTTTTATTTTTGGGGGCTCTTATACGCTATACAATACGTTCTTATGTTTCCCATTACTGTGTAGTTAACCCCACTAGCGAAATATAACATGCCATAAGTGCCCATTCTAATTGATGGTGTTTTGTGTTGGCATACAGTGTTCACCACTGGCTGAGTGTCATGAGAAGACTGATACGTCCTATTCCCTATATAGTTCATTACTTTTGACCAGAGCATTATGGGCCCTGGTCAAAAGAAGAGCACTACATAGGGAATATGGTGTCATTTGGGACGAACCCAAAGTGTTTGTTACTGTCCTATGGTGGTTGCGCTGTCATTCACTTGTTGCCTTCCAAATACCCGGCTGAAATGCAATGAGCAGTGTGTATTGACTGTGGGTCAGTTGTATACGTGGTTGACTCAATGGCTACATCCCAATTGACTCCCTAAGCCCTATATAGTGCACTTTTTTTGACAAGAGCGTTATTGGCCCTGGTCAAAAGTAGTGCATTATATAGGGAATAGGGTGCCATTTACATTTACATTACATTTAAGTCATTTAGCAGACGCTCTTATCCAGAGCGACTTACAAGTTGGTGCATTCACCTTATGATGTCCAGTGGAACAACCACTTTACAATAGTGCATCTACCTCTAAGGGGGGGGGGGGGGGGGGGGTTAGAAGGATTACTTTATCCTATCCTAGGTATTCCTTAAAGAGGTGGGGTTTCAGGTGTCTCCGGAAGGTGGTGATTGATTCCGCTGTCCTGGCGTCGTGGGGGAGTTTGTTCCACCATTGGAGGATGGTGGAACAAATCCATTTAGGATGGACGAAGGTAGTGGTCTGTCAGCATTCATCTTGGATTAGCGGGACAAAACAGATTGTATGTCCTTGAATGGACAGACAGACAGACACAGACTTGTGAGCAGAGAATAATGGAGGTAGACTTTGCTATTGGGTTCCGTTTATTAGGGACAGGCGATGTATGAATAACAGAGTTTTTAGGTAACACTTTGTCTGAAGGATACCTACATCAGGACTTCATAACCCATTCATAACCCATACATAACACATTCATCTGTAGGACATAAGAATTCTATGTCAGCAACTGTGTCGTTGTTGAGATTAGCGCTTAGTTACTGCTTATAAAAATCCTTATGTAGGTAGCCTTCAAATAAAGCCTTACGGATTTCGTCTCAGCCTTTTTCCGTCTTCAGAGAGGCTCTGCACACGCACACGCACACACACACACACACACACACACACACACACACACACACACACACACACACACACACACACACACACACACACACACACACACACACACACACACACACACACACACACACACACACACACACACACACACACACACACACACACAGCCAATCTCCAGCTGCTAGAACAGCAGTGTTTGTTTTATGATTCATGACAACAACTAATGAACGGACTTAGCGGACGTGCGTTTCATTTGTTGTTTTCCTGCGAATGTCACACACAAACCATCTTGCAAGCGCCTAGCTGGAGCATACTGGCCGCTTTCCCCTCCTCTTTCTCCCCCCTCCTTCTTTCATTTCACTTCTCATCCCTCTCTCCTAAGGCTCTGGGTGCTATCAGATGAGACAGTGGGAGTCGGCGTTGGCGAGACCACTCTGTCTCGTTAGATGAGCTCGTGTGAGCGTGTGTGTTTGTGTGTGCGTCCATGTGTGTGTTGAACTATGCATGCGTGCCTGCGTGTGTGCACGCATGTGTGCCCACTCGTGCTTTTGAGTGCTTTTTGGATGTGTCACAATTAACACGCTCCCTTGATTTAAAGCTCCCTTCTCTCTCTTCGCGGGCACATTGGTCCGGAATCATTGGTTCGGGGATGAAAACAGATCATATTTGCTTTCCTTCCTCCAGAAGAGTGATCTGTACAGAGCGGTCGGTAACGAATTCCAGGAGGCTGAGCATGCTAACGAGTTCATTATTCCAGCCCGGGTTCGGGAGTAATTACCATTTTGTATCCCAAACTGTTCAAGACTGTTAAGCCGAGGATGAATTTTGATAAATATTTGCATAAGTGTAAGTGTTGCGCAACTGACAGTGTTGGGGTGGGATAGGCTGGTTCGCTTTGTGACAGCTGGAGAAATTGGAGTGGGCGTGTTGTTGAGTAGCCGGGCCGTTTCCACGGGCGCCCAAAGTGATGATCCGTCACCTCAGATATTAGTGGGTGTCTTTTGATTGGCCGAGGAGGAGGCTACAGGTTTCTGTCCGAGTGGATGATTGGTGGATGATGAGGGCGTTTTCCCATGGCTGGCTGCTGATAGGATGACTGATTGGAATGACGTAAACAACATTCTACTTGGCTTGAGTCTTTCATGGATGTTCCCAACATTCAACAGGCTCATACAGATCAGTGTAAAAAGAGTACATATACCATTGCATCCTATCCTATTTGTATTCATGTGACTAAAAACAGTCATTACAATCAATGCGCCGTAGCATTTACAACAGACACGTATGGCAATCGACAAGGGACAAAACACCAATAATTCATGCCTTTCTACTCATCCATCTCGCCCATCACTTGCCGCTAACCGTTCAGCTGTTGCTTTCATATACCATCAGTTTGTAATTGATTGTTATATATTTCATATTTGGAGAGAGTGTTGCATTAGTTTAGCTCCGATGAGATGATGATTTTTGTTTTTAAACTTGTAGTAAATAGATTGCGTTATTTTCTCTCAGAATTGTTTTTATAATGGAGTGGATGGGTGATGTTTGCAGGGTTAATATTTAGTTGCTAGGCAACAGTTGTTGGCATTCGCCAGGAACCTTCAAGTAAAGTGGGTGGAGGGCAAGAGGAAGGTGGGGGCCACTGGCGTACCAGACACCCTCGCAGTCCCCTCAAGGCGGATGGCCCGACGAGCTCTGTAAGCCCATGCTCCTGTTATCTATGTCTATATTTTAAATGTAATAAATCATTTTAACAGTAACCCTACAAAAAGTCATTTTTAAACCTTTTTAATTTCCATATGTACTAGGAAGCTAAGTGTTTGTGTCTTGGGCTTCAAGAATGTGACTGATCAAAGTGCTTCAGGCCTTGAAAAATAAGTAATTTAACTGATTGTAAGTAAGTAGGGGGACATTGGTGAACAAATGCTGTGGTTAAGGCTACAATGGTGCCAGTGCAATGAGTAGAGCTTAATCAGGTGTTCAAAAGAGCAAATCAGACCGAGATCCTAATGCTTCTTAGGAATTCTTTATGAGCTTTGGTTTAGAAAACAATCTATGCGCAGAAGCGACAGTCTTTGGTTACAGGCATGGTTAAAACAGCTTGATTTCCATAGCAACATAAGGGAAACTGGGCATAAGTGAGTGCTGCTTCAAATACAGCAGTTCTGCAGCAGCTTTGACTGAGCCTCTCTCATTCTCCTTAATTGCCGGCCTCAACACATTACGGAAAGAGATTAACTGTATAGGAAGCTCTGGGAACAGGTCGTCTGGATACTGGACAGCCAATAAATTGGCAGATGAAAACAGATTATCATGTTTAGCGGACAACAGTTCTTGAGGGTTAAAACAAAAGAAAGCGGTTTACGATTTTGTTCATACTGGTGAACTGGCGTTTGGGTTGTCTGGTTGCAATATATCCAGTCTCTTATCGCTTGTATATCTTGGCATGCATCATTCAAGACTCTATTCAGTCTGTAAAGCTGAAGCGTTTCAGATTCTGCAACAGAAATGTAGCCTATAGGGAATTTCATATTGAACCTACATATGCAGTGTTTACCGTGAATGCAGTCTCCGCTAGAGCAGGAGCATTACCTTTGATTGAAATTGAATCTGTAAAGCTGATCTTCCGGGATGCGGATTCAATATAGCCCTTAGTTTAAATTATGTGCAGAGCAATGGACACATTGCTCTGCACAAAGGGCTGTCTGGGTTGTCAATATTCAGTATAGAAAACAGTCAGACCCGCAACCTGGACCTACAGGCCATGGTGAAAACATTTGCACAGGAGAATGCAAGGCGACTCAGTTGCATACTGTGGCTACTATAGGCCTCCACTTAGAACATTTATTTAATTTACCTTGATTGCAGCCCATTTGTATAGGCTATTAGCCAGATAAAACCCGCTGCGTTCAACAATAAATAGTGGCTGAAATGATCATCAAACTGACTACTTAAAAAAAAAAATTCAGAGGAAATGACTGGACTGAAATAGATGTGTATGGACAAATGGCAATTTCCCCCGGTATACAGTACACCGATCACTTTGTTGTGAAATAATGGCCCGTGCTCAAGATTTTGTTTAGGAACTACCAGTCATGCCAACTGCAACCCTTTAGCTTCCAATATTGATTTATTCCAGTGTTCAGACCCAGGCATTTAAGGTTTGATCAACCGAATGTGTTGGTGTTCAATTCATACCGTTGAGCGTTGTAAGAGTTTATTCTGAGAGTCTGTGTTGTAGTGACGGCCCAGCTCCCTATCTGACTTTTATCAACTGTATACAAGGATTCTTTTGTGTTTCTCAGGAATGCTGAATAATTTGGGTTGCTCTCACCATCCCCCAAACTTTCACATCTCTGTGAAGCAGAGGTGATGTTGTGATAAAATCCTGTGCATTTCTCATCTCATATGTATAAACTGTATCTTATACCATCTATTGCATCTTGCCTATGCCGCTCGGTCATCGCTCATCCACATATTTACATGTACATATTCTTATTCCATCTCTTTAGATGTCGGAACTAGAAGCACAAGCATTTCGCTACACTCGCATTAACATCTGCTAACCATGTGTATGTGACCAATAACATTTGATTTGATTTGATTTGCGGTCTGATATCTGATTGGACGTTTACTTTGACAGTATTCAAACAGATGGTCAGATGGTTATAAAAGAGTCAGATCCATTGCTATTTCTCTTTTGTTCCTGTCCTGCTCTGGTGAGGTACATACACTGTCTCTCTCTCTCTCTCCTTCCCATGGTTATTTAGGTCATGACTTCTCTCTCGCTCTCCCTCTCTGATCATGACTAGATTATCAATGCTTAGGTTAATCAGTAATGTCTTGTAACTTATGGTTTTGCCTTGTATTATGGAATCTATTGATTTTCACAGTGTTGATAAATTAATTTGCCTTTGATAGACAATTCTCAGCCCTTTCTTGGTGGTCTATTCCTGTAACTCGAACATAGTCCCGCTTGCACAAGGCTAAATCATCTTTATGGAGTCAGATATACATTTTGATAGACTTTGTTATATCAATTGCATAGTCTTATTACGAGTCGCATGTAAGGTACTTTACATACAAATATTACCCACTACAGTGTGGACTGCTCAGGCACTTATACCACTTCACCACTTAACCATTTGTACCACTCCATGAGGAACATATAGGCAGTTCACAATGTCGTCCTGCAGTCTGAGCGTGGCCCAGGAATATGATCTATTTCTCTCCATAACATCCCTGCTTAAATAAGTTCTGTTTATTTGTCATATTTCTTTAAAAAAAAGTAAAGTAAGTAGCCTTGTACGATTCTTTGAGCCTTCAACGATGCTATGTATATAATACAATGAAAGCAAACTCCCCTAAAAACAGAGAGCCGCAACCTTATTCACTATCCTATCTTCTCTACCGTCCCTGTCCTATCCCTGTACTATCCCTGTCCTATCCCTGTCCTAGTCTACCCCTCTATCCTATGGCTTCCATCCTAAAACCCTGGCGACGCTGAGGTCTGCTTTCCTAACTCCGTCCCCAATCCAGACCCCATTTCCTCTGCGTTCAGATTGGTGTTTCTGATATTTATAATCTTTGCTCACTGAGCTGATGGTATTTTCCGACTCAAATCAGTTTAGGTCATGTTTTCCGTAATAGCTTTTGCTTCGCGGCTGCAGTTAGAGGCCCAATCCTGAGTGTTGGAGGGATGGCTCTCATTTGGGGACTAACAGCTTCCCAAATTGCACCGTATTCCCTACGTAGTGCACTGCTTTTGTCCAGAGCCCTATCAATGGGGCAGAAGGCCGTGTGTTGTTATGATTGTAAACAATCAGTAAGTTAGCAACAATGACAAGAAGCTGCCATGTGGGGAATCGTAGCTGGCAAGTTTCAGCTAGTTGTATTTTGTTCTTGATACCATGTCGTGTTTTGAGGTGTCTATGCTAATATGACTAACACTCCTTAGCTAACTAACCAACACCTGTAACAATGTATTTGAGAGACAACAAGTGCTTATTGCGCAAATGTATTCATGTTTTCAATAAACATTTGGAGTTGACAGTTGTTTTGCCTCAAGGTTGCGCACGCAGCTGTTTGGTTCCTTAACAACCCACCAGTCTATTGGGAGATGTTTTGCACAAATAGAATCATTCATGATTATCATCTTTCTCATCTTTATGATCGCTATCATCGTCATCTTCGTCATCATCATCATTCGAATCCCCGAGCTGACAAGGTAAAAATCTGTCGTTCTGCCCCTGAACAAGGCAGTTAACCCACTGTTCCTAGGCCGTCATTGAAAATAATAATTTATTCTTAACTGACTTGCCTAGTTAAATAAAGGTAAAATAAAAAAATAAAATAAAAATATCATGTTAATAGTTAATTTCCTTGACCAGATTATGTTAGTTAGCTGCAGGTAACTGCCAAAATAAAGGAAACGCCAACATAAAGTGTCTTAATAGGGTGTTGGGTCACCACGACCCAGAACAACTTCAATGAGTCTTGGCATAGATTCTACAAGTGTCTGGAACTCTATCGGAGGGATCTGACACCATTCTTCCACGAGAAATTCCATAATTTTGTGTTTTGTTGATGGTGGTGGAAAACGCTGTCTCAGGCGCCGCTCCACAATCTCCCATAAGTCTTCAGACTGAAGAGTGATCTGTACAGATCATCAAACCATTCAGTGACCACTCGTGCCCTGTGAATGGGGGCATTGTCATCCTATGGGGGCGTAGCCATGGTAGCCAAAATCATGGCCGAAATAATGGCCTGCCAAGCATGTTTATACATGACCCTAAGCATGAAGGGATGTTAATTGCTTAGTTAACTCAGGGACACCACCTGTGTGGAAGCACCTGCTTTGATTATTCTGTGTATCACGCAGTTACCTGTATGTAAAGTTAGCTACTGTACATTACATACATAAGTACAGTTGAAGTCGGAAGTTTACATACACCTTAGCCAAATATATTTCAACTCAGTTTTTCACAATTCCTGACATTTAATCCTAGTAAAAATTCCCTGTCTTAGGTCAGTTAGGATCACCACTTTATTTTAAGAATGTGACATTTCAGAATAATAGTAGAGAGAATGATTTTTTTCAGCTTTTATTTCTTTCACAACATCCCCATGGGTCAGAAGTTGCCTTTAAATTGTTTAACTTGGGTCAAACGTTTTGGGTAGCCTTCCACAAGCTTCCCACAATAATTTGGGTGAATTTTGGCCCATTCCTCCTGACAGAGCTGGTGTAACTGAGTCAGGTTTGTAGGCCTCCTTGCTCAAACACGCTTTTTCAGTTCTGCCCACAAATCTTCTGTAGTATTGAGGTCAGGGCTTAAGGATGGCCACTCCAATACCTTGATTTTGTTGTCCTTAAGCCATTTTGAGACCACTTTGGAAGTATGCTTGGGGTCATTGTCCATTTGGAAGACCCATTTGCAACCAAGCTTTAACTTCCTGACTGTCTTGAGATGTTGCTTCAATATATCCACATATTTTCCATCCTCATGATGCCATCTATTTTGTGAAGTGCACCAATCCCTCCTGCAGCAAGGCACCCCCACAACATGATGCTGCCACCCCCGTGCTTCACAGTTGGGATGGTGTTCTTCGGCTTGCAAGCATCCCCCTTTTTCCTCCGAACATAACGATGGTCATTATGGCCAAACAGTTCTATTTTTGTTTCATCAGACCAGAGGACATTTCTCCAAAAATAATTATGATACAGTGAATTATAAGTGAAATACTCTGTCTGTAAACAATTGTTGGAAAAATGACTTGTGTCATGCACAAAGTAGATGTCCTAACCGACTTGCCAAAACTAGAGTTTGTTAACAAGAAATTTGTGGATTGGTTGAAAAACGAGTTTTAATGACTCCAACCTAAGTGTACGTAAACTTCCGACTTCAACTGTATATGCTCTGTATTGAAGCTCTCAAAGCCTGGGCCACTATCATAGATTACAGGAGTGCAGGTATAAAATATGGTTGAAATGATAATACATGGTTTGTTACTGGTAGCGTTTGTTCAGCCAGTCTAAACTCCTCTGCTTGCTCTATCTGAAAATAGAGACACGGGTAGAGCACATCACCTTGGCAACTGAGGTAAAGGTGGGCGCTAAGCTCGCAGGCGGTGGCAGCTCCCTGTAGCTCACAGAGGCAGTAGCACCTGGGTACCTGTGTAGACACGAATCGGGGAGGGAAGGAGGCACGGAGGGATAGATGGATGGAGGGATGGAGGGATAGAGGGTGATGGAGCCCAGGTGGGGATGAATGTCTGAGGAAGACCAGCGCTGCAGTCAGTGGCTGGTTTACATTCCACAGAGCCGACTAAAGCCTCGTACACACCACACCACGCTATATGTGAATGAGAGACAATCCGCACCGCTGTGTCTCATCTGCCGGACTACTGTAGGTTGCAGTGGGTGCAGTGCTTCACGTTCGTTGGAATTTTCCAAGTTGTGCGTAGCTTTGCCATGCGGTATCAGAAACGGAAGTAAATAAACCACCGAAGAAGGTGCTAATGTAGCATGATTCTTTATGTTGTGATGTTTGTATGGATTGCGACCATGAAGTAAAATGTACCGTACCGCAATGTAATGATGTAACCACGCTCACCCACCACGGTCCCCTTATCCACGTCTGCCTTCCAGCTGCCAGAAAATAATAGACAGTTACACACACACACACCCCACCACTGCCACGAGTATTCCTCCGCTCTACGGCGTCACCTTGGAGACGGCGTCACCTTCCCTAGTCTAAGGGGAGGAGTCAGCCAGTTTAGAGCTGTAGGGACAGAGACCTGCCCTGCTCCTCACACACAACACACAGACATTACAATTACTAGCCTCAGTGCTCCACAATCACCTATGTACTATAGCTACGACTCAGCTAGTGGGGGCCGTTAGCGTGTGTGTGTGTGGGAGAGGGCGTCTGTCTGTGTGTGTGAATGTGTCTGCCTGCGTGTATGGGTGTGTGTGTGCTTTTGTGTGTGTGTGCAGGTATAATGTGGGTGTGTGGTGTGTGGGTGTGTGGTGTGTGGTCTGTGGTCTGTGTGTGTGTCATGGTACATGCTCATCTTGACGGTCTATGATGACTCTCTCTTCTCATGTCCCAGGGGCCGGTGAAACCACCAAATCAAATCACTAGTTTTCTTCTCCCCTCAGAGGTATTCATCGGATGTCCTTGGCACCGACACAGATACAGGTTAATTTGACATCACTCAAAATAGACATAAAAATAATACGCCATACCCACTGGTTGAATCAATGTTGTTTCAATGTAATTTGTCAATGTATTGTGACGTAGAATCTAAGTGGAAAATACATTGGATTTGAAAAAAGTAATCAGCTGTCGTTTTCTGCCACAGGAGTATGTCATCATAGGAAACCAATATCAACCTAGACAAACCATGTATAAAATATGCTGTATTTTCCACATTTAAAGACATGCTCCAGTACTTTGATGACTAAGAACGTGTTTTTTAAACATCACGCTTCAGGCTGGATGTGTCAATGTGTAGTTCATACATGCATCATCTAGGAGCAGAATTACTATTTAACCTCAGTTAGCCACAAAATGCCTAGTTTTAAAGTGACTGTTTTCTGGAAGCTGTGTACGCCACATCGAGTACTCCAAGCTTGGACGACGTGGGCCAGCCCCCTAGCGATTCCAGCCAATAAGGTTCAGCCCCTTGCCATTTGAGTGACAGCTAGCATGAGGACCCAACAGCTCAGTGGAGAGAGCAGAGAGAAAGAGCAATAATGTGGTGCAGATATCTGCATATAATGTATGTGTCAGATCTTCCACTATCAGAAAAAAACTACAAGCTGGGCATCACCTTGTACTGGAGGTTTGATCTATCCACAGCTAACCTTTGGTTTCCAGTTCAGGGTTCTAACCAAGCCAAGCCCTGCTTAGCTATGATATTTGTCACTGACTATTACCAATGTGCTGTCGTGAGAACGATTGCTGAGAGATCTCCACATAAATAGTAAGTAGATGAACGGTTGCTATTGAAGTCATTTCAAAGGGTCAGTTAAACAGAGCAAATGAAATGTGACCGTACTTTCTCACTCAAATATCCTCAATGATGCTATTTAGGCCTACACTGAGCTAACAAAAAGTTATGAACACCTTCCTAATATTGAGTTGTACCCGCTTTGCCCTCAGAACAACCTCAATTAGTCGAGGCACGGACTCGTCAAGGTGTCGATAGCTTTCCACAGGGATGCTGGCCCATACTGACTCCAATGCTTCCAACAGTTGTGTCATGTTGGCTGGATGACCTCTGAGTTGTGGATGATTCTTGATATATAGTGCATTCAGAAAGTATTCAAATTTTCCACATTTTGTTACGTTACAGCATTATTCTAACATAGATTAAATATGCATTTTTCTCATCAATCTACACACAATTACCCATAATGACAAAGCAAAAACTATTTTATTTTTTTGCTAATTTAAAACAAGAAAAAACTGAAATATCTTATTTACATAAGTATTCAGACCATTTTCTATGAGACTCAAAATTAGACTCAGGTGCATCCTGTTTCTATGAATCATCCTTCAGATGTTTCTACAACTTGATTGGAGTCCACCTGTCACGTTCTGACCATAGTTCTTGTGTGTTTTACTTGTTTTAGTGTTGGTCAGGACGTGAGCTGGGTGGGCATTCTATGTTGTGTGTCTAGTTTGTCTGTTTCTATGTTTGGCCTAATATGGTTCTCAATCAGAGGCAGGTGTTTTGTGTTGTCTCTGATTGTGAATCATATTTAGGTGGCTTGTTTTGTGTTGGGGTTTGTGGGTGGTTGTCTTCTGTCTTTGTGTTCTGCACCAGATAGGACTGTCTCGGTTTTCACGTTTGTTATTTTGTATTTTGTATAGTGTTCACGTTATCGTCTCTTTGTTTATTAAACATGTTGAACACTAGCCACGCTGCATTTTGGTCCTCTCCTTCACCAACGGAAGGTGGTAAATTCAATTGATTGGACATGATTTGGAAAGGCACACACCTGTCTATATAAGGTCCCACAGTTGACAGTGCATTTCAGATCAAAAACCAAGCCATGAGGTCTATAGAACTCCGAGACAGGATTGTGTCGAGGCACAGATTTGGGGATGGGTACCAAAAAATATCTGCAGCATTGAAGGTCCCCAAGAACACAGTGGCCTCCATCATTCTTAAATGGAAGAAGTTTGTAACCACCCAGACTCTACCTAGAGCTGGCTGCCTGGCCAAGCTGAGCAATCGGGGGAGAAGGGCCTTGGTCAGGGACGTGACCAAGAATCTGATGGTCATCCTGACAGAGCTCCAGAGTTCCTCTGTGGAGATGGGAGAACCATCCAGAAGGACAACCATCTCTGCAGCATTCCACCGATCAGAACTTTATGGTAGAGTGGCCAGACGGAAGCCACTCCTCAGTAAAATGCACATGACAGCCTGCTTGGAATTTGCCAAAAAGCACCTAAAGGACTCTTAGACCATGAGAAACAAGATTCTCTGGTTTGATGATACCAAGATTGAACTCTTTGGCCTGAATGCAAAGCGTTACATCTGGAGAAAACTTGGCACCATCCCTATGGTGAAGCATGGTGGTGGCAGCATCATGCTGTGGGGATGTTATTCAGCACCAGGGGCTGGGAGACTAGTCAGGATCGAGGGAAAGATGAACGGAGTAAAGTACAGAGAGATCCTTGATGAAAACCTGCTCCAGTGCCCTCAGGATCTCAGACTGAGGTGAAGGTTCACCTTTCAACAGGAAAAGTACCCTACGCACACAGCCAAGACAATGCAGGAGTGGCTTCAGGACAGGCCTCAATGTCCTTGAGTGGCCCAGCCAGAGCCCGGATTTGAACCCCGATCTAACATCTCTGGAGAGACCTGAAAATAGCTGTGCAGTGACGCTCCCCATCCAACCTGACAGAGCTTGAGAGGATCTGCAGAGAAGATTGGGAGAAACTTCCCAAATGCAGGTGTGCCAATCTTGTAGCGTCATACCCAAGAAGACTCGAGGCTGTAATCGCTGCCAAAGGTGTCTCAACAAAGTACTGAGTAAAAGGTCTGAATTATTTTGTAAATTGAATATTTCAGTTATAGGTTTTTCATACATTTGCAAACATTTCTAAAAGCCTGTTTTTGCTTTGTCAATATGGCGTATTGTATGTAGATTGATGAGGAAGAAAATAAGGCTGTAACAACAAAATGTGAAAAAAGTCAAGGGGTATGAATACTTTCCAAATGCACTGTCACGAGAAATTGTTGATCGTGAAAAATCCAGCAAAGTTGCAGTTCTTAAAGTGGATTTAACAGGTGACATCAATAAGGGATCATAGCTTTCACCTTGATTCACCTGGTCCAGTGGAGGCTGCTGATGGGAGGACAGAGCAAATTAAATGTCATCAAACACATGGAAACCATGTATTTGATACCATTCCACCAATTACGCTCCAGCCATTACCACAAGCCCGTCCTCCCAAATTAAGTTGCCACCAACATCCAGTGACCTGGTCAGTCTATGTCATGGAAAGAACAGGTTTTCCTAATGTTTGTACACTCAGTGTATATACTTTTTGAAACGTCATCAACAGCTATTGTTTCAATTCAACACAGATTTAAAAAAAAAAATAGACAGCACAATAGGCCTAGGGTTTCAAGCTCTGATTGTAATGATAATTAGTGATATTGAATTGTTAACAATTAATATGTTGGATTCACGTCTCCATCTCAATCAAAAATAATTGTATTTAAAGTGAATTAAATTTGATTTGATTTAGTCCTATTCTTACTATTTTGTTGAGATGGAGATGTGAATCCAACATATAAATTATAAATTGTAAGCAAACTGGAATTAAAGCCAAACTAAGTCAGTGCCTCAGAAGGAAATATCCAAGCTGTAGATACATCTCTTTTTTTAAAGGAAAAAAGTAAGCCGGTGTTTGGTGGATATAATGGCACGGGTGTTGTTAGGATATACAGTTGAAGTCGGAAGTTTACGTACACTTAGGTTGGAGTCAGTAAAACTCGTTTTTCAACCACTCCACAAATTTCTTGTTAACAAACTCTAGTTTTGGCAAGTCGGTTAGGACATCTACTTTGTGCATGACACAAGTAATTTTTCCAACAATTGTTTACAGACAGATAACTTCACATATAATTCACTTTATCACAATTCAAGTGGGTCAGACGTTTACATACGCTAAGTTGACTGTGCCTTTTAAAGCTTGGAAAATTCCAGAAAATGTGGTCATGGCTTTAGAAGCTTCTGATAGGCTAATTGACATCATTTGAGTCAATTGGAGGTGTACCTGTGGATGTATTTCAAGGCCTACCCTCAAACTCAGTGGCTCTTTGCTTGACATCATGGGAAAATCAAAAGAAATCTGCCAAGACCTCAGAAAAAAAATTGTAGATCTAAACAAGTCTGGTTCATCCTTGGGAGTGTAACGGGTGTCGTCCTCCTCCTCCTCGGACGAGGAGAGGAGAGAAGGATCGGTGGACCAATACGCAGCGAGGTGTGATGACATAGATTTATTGAAAAGACGAACACAGAACCGAACTATACTTTAGAAATATTACAAAATAACAAACGGACAACGTAGACGAAACCTGAACATGGAACTTACATAACGACACGAAGAACACACGAGCAGGAAACAGACTACATAAAAACGAAATACAACCGAAACAATCCCGTGAGGTGCGCAGACACAAACACAGGAGACAATCACCCACAAACAAACAGTGAGAACACCCTACCTAAATATGACTCTTAATTAGAGGAGAACGCAAAACACCTGCCTCTAATTAAGAGCCATACCAGGCAACCACAACCAACATAGAAACAGATAACATAGACTGCCCACCCAAAACACATGCCCTGACCTAAACACATACAAAAACAACATAAAACAGGTCAGGACCGTTACAGAACCCCCCCCTCAAGGTGCGAACGCCGGGCGCACCAGCACAAAGTCCAGGGGAGGGTCTGGGTGGGCAGTTGACCACGGTGGTGGCTCCGGCTCTGGACGCTGTCCCCACACCACCATAGTCACTTCCCGCTTCTGTCTTCCCCTCCCAATGACCACCCTAAAACAAACATCCCCTAAATGAACGGCCAGCACCGGGAGAAGGGGCAGCACCGGGACAAGGGGCAGCACCGGGACAAGGGGCAGCACCGGGACAAGGGGCAGCACCGGGACAAGGGGCAGCACCGGGACAAGGGGCAGCACCGGGACAAGGGGCAGCACCGGGACAAGGGGCAGCACCGGGACAAGGGGCAGCACCGGGACAAGGGGCAGCACCGGGATAAGGACCAGCACCGGGACAAGGGGCAGCACCGGGATAAGGGGCAGCACCGGGACAAGGGGCAGCACCGGGACAAGGGGCAGCACCGGGACAAGGGGCAGCACCGGGACAAGGGGCAGCACCGGGACAAGGGGCAGCACCGGGACAAGGGGCAGCACCGGGACAAGGGGCAGATCCCGGCTGAGGGACTCTGGCAGATCCCGGCTGAGGGACTCTGGCAGATCCCGGCTGAGGGACTCTGGCAGATCCCGGCTGAGGGACTCTGGCAGATCCCGGCTGAGGGACTCTGGCAGGTCCCGGCTGAGGGACTCTGGCAGGTCCCGGCTGAGGGACTCTGGCAGGTCCCGGCTGAGGGACTCTGGCAGGTCCCGGCTGGACGGCTCTGGCAGGTCCCGGCTGGACGGCTCTGGCAGGTCCCGGCTGGACGGCTCTGGCAGGTCCCGGGTGGACGGCTCTGGCAGGTCCTGGCTGGACGGCTCTGGCAGGTCCTGGCTGGACGGCTCTGGCAGGTCCTGGCTGGACGGCTCTGGCAGGTCCTGGCTGGACGGCTCTGGCAGGTCATAGCAGGACGGCTCTGGCAGGTCATAGCAGGACGGCTCTGGCAGGTCATAGCAGGACGGCTCTGGCTGGTCATGGCAGGACGGCTCTGGCTGGTCATGGCAGGACGGCTCTGGCTGGTCATGGCAGGACGGCTCTGGCTGGTCATGGCAGGACGGCTCTGGCTGGTCATGGCAGGACAGCTCTGGCTGGTCATGGCAGGACGGCTCTGTAGGGAGGAGAAGGAGAGACAGCCTGGTGCGTGGTCTAGGCACTGGCTGCGCTGGAGAGGAGGAAACAGCAGGAGAGAGAACCCGGAGAGACAGCCTGGTACGGGGGGCTGCCACCGGAGGACTGGTACATGGAGGTGGCACCGGGTCTACCGGACCGTGAAGGAGGACACGTGCTCTTGAGCACCGAGCCTGCCCAACCTTACCAGGTTGAATGGTGCCCGTAGCCCTACCAGTGCGGCGAGGTGGAATAGCCCGCACTGGGCTATACTGGCAAACCGGGGACACCACTCGTAAGGCTGGTGCCATGTATGCCGGCCCGAGCAGACGTACTGGAGGCCAGATACGTTGGGCCGGCTTCATGACATCCAGCTCGATGCCCAACTTAGCCCTCCCAGTGCGGCAAGGTGGAATAGCCCGCACTGGGCTAAGCACGCGTACTGGGGACACCGTGCGCTTTACCGCATAACACGGTGTCTTACCAGTACGACGCCTTCTACCTCCACGGTAAGCACGGGGAGTTGGCTCGGGTATCCTACCCGGCTTTGCCACACTCCTCGTGTGCCCCCCCCAAGAAATTTTTGGGTCTGACTCACGGGCTCCCAACCGCGTCGACGCGCTGCCTCCTCATACCAGCGCCTCTCAGCCTTCGCTGCTTCCAACTCCTCCTTGGGACGGCGATATTCCCCTGGCTGAGCCCAAGGTCCTCTACCATCCAGGATCTCCTCCCAAGTCCAGGAGTCCTTGTTGCTCTGTTGAGCATTCCCTTGCCGCTTGGTCTTAGCGTGGTGGGTGATTCTGTAACGGGTGTCGTCCTCCTCCTCCTCGGACGAGGAGAGGAGAGAAGGATCGGTGGACCAATACGCAGCGAGGTGTGATGACATAGATTTATTGAAAAGACGAACACAGAACCGAACTATACTTTAGAAATATTACAAAATAACAAACGGACAACGTAGACGTATTGTGGGAAGCTTGTGGAAGGCTACCCGAAACGTTTGACCCAAGTTAAACAATTTAAAGGCAATGCTAGCAAATACTAATTGAGTGTATGTAAACTGACCCACTGGGAATGTGATGAAAGAAATAAAAGCTGAAATAAATCATTATCTCTACTATTATTCTGACATTTCACATTCTTAATATTAAGTGGTGATCCTAACTGACCAAAGACAGGGAATTTTAACTAGGATTAAATGTCAAGAATTGTGAAAAACTGAGTTTAAATGTATTTGGCTAAGGTGTATGTAAACTTCCAACTTCAACTGTATTGGCAACCCATGCCAAAATGTCCTCCAAACACCGGCTTCGAGGGCATTACCACTTTTATTCAACGGGTTACCAAGATATAAAAAAATATTTGACATATTTTCTATTTTCTTCTATTTCATCCTTGCACGAGATATTGTCCCGACACAAATCTAAGGTTGCTACCAATACCGGCTGGTCATTCGTTCTATTGGTTCGGTTGCCAGAAACGCGACCCAGTCATTAAGTCTTTTTGTTCTGTATATATGGATGCGACCCAGTCGTTCGCTCTAAATGTTCCTTTGCCGTACTGGCTGGCAATGTTATTATCCCTTGCTTGCTATCTAGCCAACTACGGCTAACCTACAGTCACATCAAACAGTGAAGCTAGAATAACAGCAAAGGAGCTGCATTTGCATTTCTTTAAGCTGTTTTCTTGTGGCACTTTTTGGGATACATCCATAACAATGAGCTGATGATGCACGATTTCTCCTGGCATATAAAAGTTAGCAAACACATTTAGGCTGGAAAGACTGCAAACTAGCTGCATTTCGTTTCATTTGACCTGCTTTCTATTGACATTTCTTTATGTATATCCATAAAAATGATGCCAGCTGATTCATGATTTTGACTGGCTGAGAAGAGCTGTCTGCCTGTCTGTCTCGTCCCAACTCTTGACACACTCAATACTATGCTCAAGATTATATTTCAACATTGAAACAATGTTGCAAATGTTGGATAGACGAACAGCAAGGTTTATACAAATCTCCGCTGTTGAAAACTAAATGCTAGTCTAAACAAATTGGGAGATAATGTCTAGATGCTTTTTATAATGGAGTTCAAGTTCCTAAATTGCCTGGCTGGGCTGATGACACAGTGGATTGCGCAGTGAGATGGAACAGAGTAAATAGGCATTTCAACATCATAGCATTATCTAGTGGTAACTTGTGGAATAGACACTGGCTGGAATGCGGTTTTAACCAATCAACATCCAGAATTAGACCCACCCGTTGTATAAATGTTGATATTTGGTTGCCTTGTCAACCAAACACAACGCAATATTACTTTTGTAATACAGTAAATAGCCAAAAGTTAAAGCTAGAGTCCTTAATTGAAACAATAACAAAGAAAATACCCCACCTCTGTTTTGGTAAAAAGCTGAGGAATGAGCATGGAGAAATGTAATAGACATAGCTATGGATGCAAGGACTGACCATCCATGATATAACAATTATAGTTTTAATCATGTTGTGAGGCTATACAGTGTTTGTTTAGATTGTTTACAAACATTGGAGTAAACCAAGATTATATGTTGGGTTCTAATAAGGTTCGACAGTTGAACTAAGCCCATGAGGTTTTTATTTATACGTTCAATTCTTCAAGAATCCATAGCTATAATAAGTTAGAAGTCCAAAAATGGGTGTACTGTTGAAGTGTACCTATGATAAAAATGACAGACCTCTACATGCTTTGTAAGTAGGAAAACCTGCAAAATCGGCAGTGTATCAAATACTTGTTCTCCCCACTGTATATATATATTGGCTCTTGAATTATACTGGCTATTGAATTGTATGACTGTTTCCTTCATTAGTTATCAGCCATGTGTTTACCTCGGGCTTGTGCTACTTGTCCCCGTCTCTCCCAGCCCCCACCACATCTGCGTGTTGAGAGTGACAGTGGGGAATGATCACCCCTGCTTATTGCGTGTACAACACACACGCTACCGATCAATAATTCAAGAGAGGGTAACCAGTCACGCCAGCTACCTCCATTACAGGGCAATATCACAACATGAAGCTTGTCACCGTGCCCAGAACGCTGCATGGACGGGGGAGAAGCGGTGGGGGTAAGGAGGTTGTTTGTGGGAGAGGATTTGGGGGATGGTAGTATTATGGGATATCTGGTTTCTCAGCCTGAGGTCCACAGCGCAGACACACCCCTGCTTGCCTACCAGTATCGTTTCCATCCTATGTCCCCACTGGTGGATTGAGAAAAAAGTTCACCGCCATGCAAACAAACAACATCTGCAGCAACAGCAGATACTGAGCTACCTGGCCCTCTTCCTTTACCTCACTCTCCCTGCCACGTGTGCCCACGTTCAGTTAAAAATCATTCATCAACGTCTTCCATTCCTCCTTCAACCCATGTCTGAGAAGAGATACTTCCTTTGATTGTGAGAAGACGTCCCATCTGGGTTCTGTTGAATGGATTGGTTCTGTTGAATGGATGGGTTCTGTTGAATGGATTGGGTCTGTTGAATGGATTGGTTCTGTTGAATGGATTGGGTCTGTTGAATGGATTGGTTCTGTTGAATGGATTGGGTCTGTTGAATGGATTGGTTCTGTTGAATGGATTGGGTCTGTTGAATGGATTGGTTCTGTTGAATGGATTGGGTCTGTTGAATGGATTGGTTCTATTGAATGGATGGGTTCTGTTGAATGGATTGGTTCTATTGAATGGATGGGTTCTGTTGAATGGATTGGGTTTTATTAAATATGTTATGTACACACTTTATTATAATTATTGGAATACTTATGAAATGCACGTTGATATATTTGGTAACAATTGCTTTTTCTTTCTTATACTCCAACCCTATTTGATGCATTGAACGGATGTGGGTGGAGCAATGTCTACATAAGGGTGCAAATTAAAAACACTCACGAAGCTCTGACGAAGGCCTTGAGGCCGATACGTAAAGCTTATTAAAGAGCAGTGATACTATCAAAAGCAGTGTGCGGGTTTCTTCTTTTTCTCATCTGTTCTTAGAAAGCAAAAGCTAAGCAAAAAGCCTTTTTTCCCCCTTAGAAGTGCTTATGTTGTGCATCATTTCACCAGTAGAAATTAGTGTTGCTTTTTTTATATAGATTAGAGCCTGACAACAAGTTTAGCTCCTTTGTTTGCTGCCTCAGCCCTGTGTGTTTGTCCGCGTCCCGAAGTTGCTCTCTAGAGGAAGATTGACTGGCACACCTGTATCTTTGTGGTGTAGTTGACTCTACTGCTACTGCCAAGTGTATATGTATGTATGTATGTATGTGTGTGAGAGAGTGAGAGAGTGAGAGAGAGACTTTTTGTCTTTCTTTAATGAAACATTCTCATTTCATTAAACCCCCCCCCCCCCCCCTTTAAAATAAAACACCAAAATATATCCTCTACTGCACACATGTACCATACTCACCTTTCCCTCTACCACATTAAACAATAGTAAAGGGTCTGTTATCCCTCCACCTTTGACCCTGTTCCTCCTTGTTAGCCAAGTAGCCAACTTTGCCTCAACAAAACACATTTGGCCTTTTCCTTATTTGAATACCTGTACCCCATTATAAACATCCCAACAGTAAAAACCATCCCCAACCTCTCACACAGACATTCCAACAGAGACATTAATGACATTAACCTGGTGCACACAGAAAACACATGAATCACAGTTTCTCTCATAACACAGAAAGGACACCCCTGCCCGACTCCCGGTTCAACCGTGCCAACCAGCTGTTAGTGGCCAGGGCTCCATGTAGAACCCTCCACTGGAGGTCCCCTGACCTCTTTGGTACTGGGGGTTTGTAGGGGTTCCTGGGGTTCCATCTAAAACCCACCATACTCTCCGCACCACATACCCCCTGCCACTGATATGCCTTCACTCCTGTTAGGCTCCTAATGTTCCTCACTTTAACGCAGAGGTTGCAGAGGGCTTTACCTCCCACCCCCTCAAACTCCCCCAGGCTCGAGTGTTAAAATCTAACAAGTCCTCCAGACCCCCTTGCCAGTCCCCAGTCTCTGCCGTCACCTGCAGTGGCGGAAACATTGGTGGCCCCTCACCCTTTTGTCACTCAAACACCCCACTTACCGGCTCAGAAAGTGCCTCCTGGACCTCCTCCAGGAATCTCTCCAGCATCCTAAGAGATGTTATTCCTGTTTGTTGGGCCAAGACTTCCATTGTTTTCCACCCCTCCTCTCCCAGCAGTCGTAGGTCACCCAGCCTTTGTAAACCCGTTGCCAGTTGCAGGGTGGCCGACGAAACCAATCTCAAAGGGATGGCTGGGTTGTGGAAGATAGGCTCCTCCCACACCCCAAGCTCAACACTCCCTTCTCGTTAGCAGCTGCCAGGCCCTCAGCACTGCAGAGTAAAAATCACAAGCTTACGTTGCAGGTCTGCGAGCAGACCGGCGGGGGGGTTGAGGACAGCCAGTTTATGCCACAGGGAAGATACCACCAGGTTGTTGATTATCAGCACGTTCCCTCTATTCAACTTCCGGCGCCGAAAAGAGATGGCCGCCTCGCTTCGCGTTCCTTGGAAAATATGCAGTATTTTGTTCTTTTATGTGTTATTTCTTACATCGGTACCCCAGGTAATCTTAGGTTTCATTACATACAGTCGGGAGGAACTACTGAATATACGATTAACGTCAACTCATCATCGTTCCTACCAGGAATATGACTTTCCCGAAACGGATCCAGTGTTTTGCCTTCCACCCAATACAATGGATCTGATCCCAGCCGGCGACCCTGTGCGACGCCGAAAAAGGGGCAAACGAGGCGGTCTCGTGGTCAGGCTTCGGAGACGGGCACATCGCGCTCCACTCCCTAGCATACTACTCGCCAATGTCCAGTCTCTTGACAATAAGGTTGATGAAATCCGAGCACGGGTAGCATTCCAGAGAGACATCAGGGATTGCAACGTGCTCTGCTTCACGGAAACATGGCTAACTCAAGGGACGCTAACGGAGTCGGTGCAGCCAGCTGGTTTCTTCATGCATCGCGCCGACAGAAACAAACATCTTTCCGGTAAGAAGAGGGGCGGGGGGGTATGCCTTATGATTAACGAGAAGTGGTGTGATCATCATAACAACACACAGGAACTCAAGTCATTCTGTTCACCTGATCTAGAACTCCTCACAATCAAATGTCGACCGCATTATCTACCAAGGGAATTCTCTTCAATCATAATCACAGCCGTATATATTCCCCCCCAAGCAGACACATCGATGGCCCTGAACGAACTTTATCTGACTCTTTGTAAACTGGAAACCACACACCCTGAGGCTGCATTCATCGTAGCTGGGGATTTTAACAAGGCTAATCTAAAAACAAAACTCCCTAAATTCTATCAGCATATCGATTGTGCTACCAGGGCTGGAAAAACCCTAGATCATTGTTATACTAATTTCCGCGACGCATATAAGGCCCTCCCCCGCCCCCCTTTCGGAAAAGCTGACCACGACTCCATTTTGTTGATTCCAGCCTACAAACAGAAACTCAAACAACAAGCTCCCGCGCTCAGGTCTGTTCAACGCTGGTCCGACCAATCTGAATCCACGCTTCAAGACTGCTTCGATCACGCGGATTGGAATATGTTCCGCATCGCGTCCAACAACAATATTGACGAATATGCTGATTCGGTGAGCGAGTTCATTAGGAAGTGCATTGACGATGTCGTACCCACAGCAACGATTAAAACATTCCCAAACCAGAAACCGTGGATTGACGGCAGCATTCGCGTGAAACTGAAAGCGCGAACCACTGCTTTTAACCAGGGCAAGGTGACCGGAAGCATGACCGAATACAAACAGTGTAGCTATTCTCTCCGCAAGGCAATCAAACAGGCTAAGTCCCAGTACAGAGACAAAATCGAGTCGCAATTCAACAGCTCAGACACAAGAGGTATGTGGCAGGGTCTACAGTCAATCACGGATTACAAAAAGAAAACCAGCCCCGTCGCGGACCAGGATGTCTTGCTCCCAGACAGGCTAAACAACTTTTTTGCCCGCTTTGAGGACAATACAGTGCCACTGACACGGCCCCCTACCAAAACCTGCGGGCTCTCCTTCACTGCAGCCGAGGTGAGTAAAACATTTAAACGTGTTAACCCTCGCAAGGCTGCAGGCCCAGACGGCATTCCCAGCCGCGTCCTCAGAGCATGCGCAGACCAGCTGGCTGGTGTGTTTACGGACATATTCAATCAATCCTTATCCCAGTCTGCTGTTCCCACATGCTTCAAGAGGGCCACCATTGTTCCTGTTCCCAAGAAAGCTAAGGTAACTGAGCTAAACGACTACCGCCCCGTAGCACTCACTTCCGTCATCATGAAGTGCTTTGAGAGACTAGTCAAGGACCATATCACCTCCACCCTACCGGACACCCTAGACCCACTCCAATTTGCTTACCGACCCAATAGGTCCACAGACGACGCAATCGCAACCACACTGCACACTGCCCTAACCCATCTGGACAAGAGGAATACCCATGTGAGAATGCTGTTCATCGATTACAGCTCAGCATTCAACACCATAGTACCCTCCAAACTCGTCATCAAGCTCGAGACCCTGGGTCTCGACCCCGCCCTGTGCAACTGGGTCCTGGACTTCCTGACGGGCCGCCCCCAGGTGGTGAGGGTAGGTAACAACATCTCCACCCCGCTGATCCTCAACACTGGGGCCCCACAAGGGTGCGTTCTGAGCCCTCTCCTGTACTCCCTGTTCACCCACGACTGCGTGGCCATGCACGCCTCCAACTCAATCATCAAGTTTGCGGATGACACTACAGTGGTAGGCTTGATTACCAACAACGACGAGACGGCCTACAGGGAGGAGGTGAGGGCCCTCGGAGTGTGGTGTCAGGAAAATAACCTCACACTCAACGTCAACAAAACAAAGGAGATGATTGTGGACTTCAGGAAACAGCAGAGGGAGCACCCCCCTATCCACATCGACGGGTCAGTAGTGGAGAAGGTGGAAAGTTTTAAGTTCCTCGGTGTACACATCACGGACAAACTGAATTGGTCCACCCACACAGACAGCGTTGTGAAGAAGGCGCAGCAGCGCCTCTTCAACCTCAGGAGGCTGAAGAAATTCGGCTTGTCACCAAAAGCACTCACAAACTTCTACAGATGCACAATCGAGAGCATCCTGTCGGGCTGTATCACCGCCTGGTACGGCAACTGCTCCGCCCACAACCGTAAGGCTCTCCAGAGGGTAGTGAGGTCTGCAGAACGCAACACCGGGGGCAAACTACCTGCCCTCCAGGACACCTACACCACCCGATGTCACAGGAAGGCCATAAAGATCATCAAGGACAACAACCACCCAAGCCACTGCCTGTTCACCCCGCTATCATCCAGAAGGCGAGGTCAGTACAGGTGCATCAAAGCAGGGACCGAGAGACTGAAAAACAGCTTCTATCTCAAGGCCATCAGACTGTTAAACAGCCACCACTAACATTTCGCGGCCGCTGCCAACATACTGACTCAACTCCAGCCACTTTAAAAATGGGAATTGATGGAAATTATGTAAAAATGTACCACTAGCCACTTTAAACAATGCCACTTAATATAATGTTTACATACCCTACATTACCCATCTCATATGTATATACTGTACTCTATATCATCTACTGCATCTTGCCATCTTTATGTAATACATGTACCACTAGCCACTTTAAACTATGCCACTTTATGTTTACATACCCTACAGTACTCATCTCATATGTATATACCGTACTCTATACCATCTACTGCATCTGCCATGCCGTTCTGTACCACCACTCATTCATATATCTTTATGTACATATTCTTTATCCCTTTACACTTGTGTGTGTGTGTAAGGTAGTAGTTGTGGAATTGTTAGGTTAGATTACTTGTTGGTTATTACTGCATTGTCGGAACTAGAAGCACAAGCATTTCGCTACACTCGCATTAACATCTGCTAACCATGTGTATGTGACTAATAAAATTTGATTTGATTTGATTTGATTTGATTTGACACTTCAGACAGGAACCACCTCCAACTGGCCAGTCTTGACAACACTGCCTGTGACAGCCCCTCCCAGTTCTTTCTGACCCACCTCTCCGAGCCCAGGTACACCCCCAGCATTTTAAGCCCTTCACAACCCCACTGCAAAACCCCTGGAAGCAGAGGAGGGGCCCTATCCCCCCATGCCCCACATAACAGAGCTTTGCTCTTGCCCCAGTTGACCTTACCTGACGACGCTGACATTGCTATGCCTGTCACCACACCCATGCTTGTCCAGCACACTCCCTGCAGTCTCCTGCGTAGCAGGCCCAATAAAATGCTCAATGGCTAGTGTATATAACTGCCCCTATAGAGGGCATCCTTGTCTAATGCCCTGCATCACCCAGACTGGCCTACTGAGCCCCCCTCTCAACTTGACCATACATGACACCCCAGCATACAACATCTTCACAAAAGTCAAAACCTTTACCCAAACCCAAAACCAGACATCACATTAAACAGATACTCATGGTCCACTCTATCAAAAAGCTTCTCTTGATCTAAAGAGACCAGTCCAAAGTTCAAATTAGAACCTTTCGACAAGTCCAACATGTCCCTGATTAAGAACAAATTGTCCATGATTGAGCGTCCCGGTACACAATATGTTTGGTCCTTATGTACTATCGAGTCCAGATGGGACTTCAGTCTGTTAGAGAGGACTTTGGCAAATATCTTGTAGAGCAATGCCACAGGACTCCAGTTCTTAAGTTCACACAAGTCCACTTTTTTGAGCAGGAGAGTCAGAGCCGCCCGACGGCAGCTCATCGGCAACTCTCCTACAACGACGCATTCACGCAACACGCAAAAGAAGTCCAGTCCAAATATTCCCCATAATTTTTTATAGAACTCCACTGGGAGTCCATCGACCCCCGGTACACGACCGGGGGACATCTGGGTAACGGCCGCTGCCTGTTCATGGGACAACAGAGGAATGTCCATTTCATCCCTCTGTGCCAGAGAGTGCTTAGGGAGTTCTGCGAACAAGACCTAAGCACACATAGGATCTGTCAACCCCTGACCTTAGTTATCTTTGTTTTCTTTATTATGTTGGTTAGGCCAGGGTGTGACGAGGGTGGTATGGGTGTTTTGTCTTGTCTAGGGGTTTTTGTATATCTATGGGGTTTTGGTATTGTCTAGGTAAATGTAGGTTTATGGTGGCCTGAATTGGTTCCCAATCAGAGACAGCTGTTTATCGTTGTCTCTGATTGGGGATCATATTTAGGTTGCCACTTTCCATTTTGGTTTTGTGGGTTATTGTCTATGTGTAGTTGCATGTCAGCACTCGTGTTTATAGTGTCACGTTCGTTTTGTTATTTTTCTTAGTTTGTTTAGTGTTCTTCGTTTAAATAAAGAAGAATGTATTCATCTCACGCTGCGCCTTGGTCTCCTCGTTATGACGAACGTGACAGGATCACAGATTTCTGCCCTATGCAACTCAGTATAAAACTCCACAGTTCACTCCCGCATCTCCACCATCACAGAGGTCAGCCGCCCATCAGACAGCCGTAGACAATGCATACCCTTGGCTTCACCGCTCTGTCTTTCCAAACCAAAGAAGAAGGAGCTGGGAGCGTCCATCTCCTTGAGCATGGAGAACCTAGCTCTTACAAGTGCTCCCTTTGCTTTAACCTGGAAAAAACTGCCCAGGTCCCTACGTAATTCAGCTGAATTAGCCTGGAGGCCTACACTGCCTTGTCCCACCATCTCTACCTCCATCTCACTAATACTGCGCTTGAATTCCCCCAATACTCTCCTAGCCTCTGAGGATAAGAGAGCTGTATACTGTTGACAGAAAAGCCGAAATAGGACTTTCCCCACATCGCACCATTGACTCAGAGACTCATACTCCTCTCTTCGCTGCCCCCACCTTTCCCAAAAAGTCTGGAAACCTGAGCAAAAAGTGGCATCTTGTAAGAGCTTTACATTAAACTTCCAATAGGATACCTCCCGAGGCCCTGGTGAAATAGACAGCCGAGCCATGCACATGTGATAATCCGAAAACCCCACCGGGAGAACGAGAAAATGATCAGTTTTTAGTTCTCCAAACATCCATTAGGTCGAACTGATTAATATCCCTTAACATCCCACTTTTCTTCCCCATTTTTGTCTTTCGTAAAATCCATTGTACAGTTCCAGTCCCCGCCGACTACCAGCGTCTCCTCAGGCGCTACCTGTGAGTTCCTGTCTAAGACACCCAAATAGAACCGCCCTCTCTCTCCCTGTGTTAGGCGCATACACATTTATAAAGACAAAACCCATGTTGTTAATTTCTGCTTTTACAACAAGCAGCCTACCCCTACACCCCTCCTTTGAGGAGCAAAATATAAATAGACAGACCTGGTACAAAAAGGACTGCCACCCCTGCACTAAAATTTGTCCCATGGCTCAACACACTTGCCCCTTTCCACCAGAGCTCCCAATTGACTTCATTCACAACATCACTATGCGTCTCCTGCAGAAACAACACCTGTACTTTTTTTTGTTTTACATATTCACCCAACACACTCCTCTTTGCCACATCTCTGGCGCCATTTATATTGAGGGAGCCTACCTGAAGAGTCTCCATAAAAAGTGGGAGAAAAGCCAGCAAAGAAAGAGACCAATACCAAATCTCAAAAAGCCCCAGTGCCAGAAAGAAACTATACATCTAAACAGTGTCTGAAGGTAGACCCTTACGCACTGTTGTGACCCACTTCCTCAACCTAAACCATTTCCTGGGTGAGAGGAAACCATGCCCCTCATTTTTCATAGCATGTTGTACTGATCTTACAAACTTTCTCAGATCAGAAAAAAAGCCTCAAGATTAACTTTTTTCCCCTTGGTCTCATTCAGGAACTTTGTCAGTTCCCTCAACGTGTACTTTGACCCCTCTGCTTGACTGGCTGTCAGCTCCGGATCCAGAGTCACTTTGCTCCTCATCTCCATCTCCCATCCTGACCACCTGCCCTTCCACTCTGGTCAGAGCCTCCCCCCCAGCACCAGACAAAGGTTCATTGGTGCCTTTAACAACACCAGCCTCTCCCCTCCCTCCTCCTTTCTTCTCCCCCTTTTTCCTTTTCCTCTTGACACCCTCCTCCTCCCCCCAGTCTCCTACACTTCCCCACTATACTCTCTTCATTCACTAGAATAACCTGACTAGACCCAGCCTTATCTACACCACCATCCATAGCATGACTAGACCCAGCCTCAGCTACACCACCATCCATAGCATGACTAGACCCAGCCTCATCTACACCACCATCTATAACCTGACTAGACCCAGCCTTATCTACACCACCATCCATAGCATGACTAGACCCAGCCTCATCTACACCACCATCTCTAGCCTGACTAGGCCAGCCTCATCTACACCACCATCCATAGCATGACTAGGCCCAGCCTCAGCTAACCCACCATCTCTGGCATGACTAGGCCCAGCCTCATCTACACCACAATCCATAGCATGACTAGGCCCAGGTTCAGCTACCCCACCAACCCTGGCATGACAAAGCCCAGCCTCTGCTGTCTGTGTCTCATTGACCCCTGCACGTCGACCTCGATTTCCCCCACTGGCGCTTGTACCCTCACCTTGTCTACGGCCTTCATGTGGGCACGCAAAGCTCTTATGGCCCAAATCCCCACACTCAAAGCACCGTAGACTCTCTGTGCTGGCAAACCCTGCGTAGAGCCCCTCCCCATGCCTCACTTTAAAATGCACGTTTACCTGTTGCTCATTGTTATTCAGAAACATGAACACTTGCCTTTAGAACGAAACAACGTGCTTAACTTCTTTGGGCTCATTGGGACTCATTGGGATGCTAGCGTCCCGCCTCGACAACATCCGGTGAAATTGCAGAGCGCCAAATGCAAATTACAAAAATAGTAATAATAAACATTCATGAAAATACAAGTGTTATATAGAGGTTAAAATATTAACTTCTTGTTAATCCAGCCGCTTTGTCAGATTTCAAAAAGGCTTTACGGCGAAAGCATACCATGCGATTATCTGAAGACAGCGTCCGGCAAACAAAAGCATACAAACATTTCCCAACCAAGCAGAGGCGTCCCGAAAGTCAGGAATAGCGATAAAATAAATCACTTACCTTTGAAGATATTCCTCTGTTGACAATCCAAAAGGTCCCAGCTACACAATAAATGGTTGTTTTGTTCGATAAAGTCCCTCTTTATATCCCAAAAACTTTTTGTTCAGTAATCAACTGGTTCAAAAGCGGTCAAAACATGCAGACGAATACATCCTAATAGTAGAGGTAAAGTTCGTTGAAACATGTCAAACGATGTTTATAATTAATCTTCAGGTTGTCAATTTTCTAAATAATCGATAATATTTCAACCGGACAATAGCGTATTCAATAGAAAGGAAAAAGAATGAAGAGCGCACACACAGTCACGTGCGCAAACCAGTACTGCATAATTCCATAGACCACTTACCAAAAGGTCTTATTCTTCGTTGTTTTTCAAAAAACAAGCCTGGAACCATGTCTAAAGACTGTTGACATCTAGTGGAAGCCATAGGAACTGCAATCTTAGCGCGAAACCCCTATATAGTCAATAGGCTTTCAATGGAAAACCACTCACATCAAAAAAATCTAATTTCCTGGATGGATTTTCCTCGAGTTTTCGCCTGCCATATCAGTTCTGTTATACTCACAGACATTATTTTAACAGTTTTAGAAACTGAGTGTTTTCTATCCAATGCTTCCAATTATATGCATATCCTAGCTTCTGGGCCTGAGTAACAGTCTCCTCTTTTTGGGCTAGGGGGCAGTATTCGGAATTTGATGACGTGCCAGTCATCCGAAATTGGCAGCAACACACCCCTTACACATATTCCACTAGTAATTAGCCTACCAATCAAATTTGCTCTTTTCATGAACACAACGACAGCTTTGTTCATTCTGGAAGCGGAATGTATAAATTCAGTTCCTACCTGTTCACTGACTGCGAGCAGAACCTCCTCCACCTTAACTCCATTCTCAGGAACACGGCAGCTTCTCGTGTCACGACAGCTTCTCCTCCGCGCTAGGCTGAGAAGCCACCGTGCACACCACACCTTCCAAACCCCATAACTTTGAAAAAACCTGTGGATACTGCTAAAACAAATGCGAGAGAGAGAGAGAGAGAGAGAGAGAGAGAGAGAGAGAGAGAGAGAGAGAGAGAGAGAGAGAGAGAGAGAGAGAGAGAGAGAGAGAGAGAGAGAGAGAGAGAGAGAGAGAGAGAGAGAGAGAGAGAGAGAGAGAGAGAGAGAGAGAGAGAGAGAGAGAGAGAGAGAGAGAGAGAATTGGCCCTCCTGTTTAGGGCATGAGTTGTACAGCGGTATTGAGTTTTCTCATTTTACACGCTTAGTCAATCTGATTTGCGCATCAGATCCATTCTGTGGCGACACCGGGGAGAGAGGCTAGTGGTGCGTCCTAACTGGCATCCTGTTCCATATATAGTTCAAGTTTGAATCACAGAACCGACAAGGTGAAAAATCTGTTGATTTGCCCTTGAGCAAGGCACTTCAACCTAATTGTTTCATGGTTGCCGTTCATAATGGCTGATCCCTGGCTGTGACCCACTCTCCGAGGGTGTCACAGAAAGAGTTGGATATGCAAAAAAACACATTTCCACATCACATGTGTATTAATACACACTTGTACATGCATGAAATGGCTATAAGCACCCATCAAATGATTGTATGGTATGGGGTGCCATTTGGGACTGGCTGTAGATGTTGAGCCTGTATTTAAAGGGCGTGCTAATAGGGGCCAGGGGACTGAGTGGAGCTGGAACTCATTGTTTTGACTGTAATCACATTTGGGGAAAGTCTGTTCCCAGGGAGACGAGGCAAGGCTATTTTGGGCTTTTTTTCTGAGCCCTGTTTCTTCTTTTTTGTCCTGGAGAGGGCGATTAGACTTAGAGTTGGGCTGTAACCGGATGGAACAGCTACAAGGCTACGATATTGTCTAGGTGTGAACAAGTGCAGAGGAGATGTGGGTAGTTATGTCTTTTCATTTTCAGTTTTATGGACAATCTTAGAAGTTCTTTCTCACATACAGTAGGCTAAGAGGAATGGTAAAACCAGTCTTGTCTCCTCAGATGGAAGCTGACAAGACAAACAAGCACACAGTCGCATACACCTACGCACTCACTCACACAAACAGAAGGAGAGCAGAGGAAGGGAAGTCAAGCGAAAGTGTGTCGAGTGTCGACCCAGGAAACGCAGCGTGACAGGCCGTGGGACTGACCCTCTATATAAACCAGAGGAAAAATAACTCTAGACCACCTTTACTCCACACACAGAGACACATACAAAGCTCTCCCTCGCCCTCCATTTGGCAAATCTGACCACAACTCTATCCTCCTGATTCCTGCATACAACCAAAAATTCAAGCGGGAAGCACCAGTGACTAGAACAATAGAAAAGTGGTCAGAGGAAGCAGATGCTAAGCTACAGGACTGTTTTGCTAGCACAGACTGGAATATGTTCCGGGATTCCTCCGATGGCATTGAGGAGTACACCACGTCAGTCATTGGCTTCATCAATAAGTGCATCGATGATGTCGTCCCCACAGTGACCGTACGTGCATAACCCCAACCAGAATCCATGGATTACAGGCAGCATCCGCACTGAGCTAAAGGCTAGAGCTGCCGCTTTCAAGGAGCGGGACTCTAACCCGCTTAACCCGGAAGCTTATAAGAAATCCCGCTATGCCATCCGGCTTACCATCAAACAGGCAAAGCGTCAATACAGGACTAAGATCGAATCGTATTACACCGGCTCTGACGCTCATCGGATGTGGCAGGGCTTGTAAACCCTTACTGACTACAAAGGGAAGCACAGCCGAGAGCTGCCCAGTGACATGAGCCTACCAGACGAGCTAAACTATTTCTATGCTCGCTTCGAGGACACTGAAACATGCATGAGAGCCCCAGCTGTTCCGGAAGACTGTGTGATCATGCTCTCCGCAGCCGATGTGAGTAAGACCTTTAAACAGGTCAACATTGACAAGGCCGCAGGGCCAGACGGATTACCAGGACGTGTACTGCGAGCATGTGCTGACCATCTGGCAAGTGTCTTCACTGACATTTTCAACCTCTCCCTGTCTGAGTCTGTATTACCAACATGTTTTAAGCAGACCACCATAGTACCTGTGCCCAAGAACACTAAGGTAACCTGCCTAAACGACTACCGACCCGTAGCACTCACATCTGTAGCCATGAAGTTCTTTGAAAGGCTGGTCATGGCTCACATCAACACCATCATCCCAGAAACCCTAGACCCACTCCAATTTGCATACTACCCCAACAGATCCACAGATGATGCAATCTCTATTGCACTCCACACTGCCCTTTCCCACCTGGACAAAAGGAACACTTATGTGAGAATGTTATTCATTGACTACAGCTCAGCGTTCAACACCATAGTGCCCTCAAAGCTCATCACTAAGCTAAGGACCCTGAGACTAAACACCTCACTCTGCAACTGGATCCTGGACTTCCTGACGGGCCGCCCCCAGGTGGTAAGGGCAGGTAACAACACATCCGCCACGCTGATCCTCAACACAGGGTACCCTCAGGGGTGCGTGCTCAGTCCCTTCCTGTACTCCCTGTTCACTCATGACTGCATGGCCAGGCACGACTCCAACACCATCATTAAGTTTGCTGACGACACAACAGTGGTAGGCCTGATCACCGAAAACGATGAGACAGCCTATAGGGAGGACGTCAGAGACCTGGCCGTGTGGTGCCAGGACAACAACATCTCCCTCAACGTGATCAAGACAAAGGAGATGATTGTGGACTACAGGAAAAAGAGGACCGAGCACGCCCCCATTCTCATCGACGTGGCTGTAGTGGAGCAGGTTGAGAGCTTCAAGTTCTTTGGTGTCCACATCACTAACAAACTAACATGGTCCAAGCACACCAAGACAGTCATGAAGAGGGCATGACAAAACCTATTCCCCTTCAGGAAACTGAAAAGATTTAGCCCTAAGGCCCTAAAAATTGTCAAAGACTCCAGCCACCCTAGTCATAGACTGTTCTCTCTGCTACCGCACGGCAAGCAATACCGGAGCGCCAAGTCTAGGTCCAAGCCATAAGACTCCTGAACATCTACTCAATTGGCTACACATACTATTTGCAGTGCCCCCCCCCCCCCTCACCCCCTACACCGCTGCTGCTACTCTCTGTTGTCATCTATGCATAGTCACTTGAGAAACTCTACCTAAATGTACGTACTACTACCTCAAACAACCGGTGCCCCCACACATTGACTCTGTATCGGTAACCCCTTGTATATAGTCTCGCTATTGTTATTTCACTGCTGCTCTTTAATTACTTCTTACTTATATCTCTTATGCTTATCTGTATTTTTTTTTAACTGCATTGTTGGTTAGGGGCTCGTAAGCATTTCACAGGTGTACCTGTTGTTTTCGGCTCATGTGACTAATAACATTTGATTTGATTTGATACCAATAGGCGTGTGGAGTGCTGTTGTGGAGCATAGAGAGAAATTAGGAATATACAGAGGAGACTGGGTGAAGACATTGTGACATAATATGAAGGTCGACGAGGTGGGAGGCAGGAGAGGGTGATGACAGGAGAGGGTGACGAGGCAGAAAGGAGAAGAGAAGGGTGAGATGGGTGAAAGGAGGGGTTACAGAAAAGGAGAAGAGTGAGAGGAGGGGTGAGAGAAAGGGTGAGAGAAAAGGAAGGAGAAGAGTGGGAGGGGTGCACCAGTATGCACACACAGGCAGGTTCGGGCAGCACTAAGAGAGGTAATGTAGCAGAGCGAGGGAGCGAGGGATGAATGGGCCACAGCTTCAGGTTATTGCTGTTTATAGAACTCCCTCCAAGCCTGTGTGTTAGTCAGACTCAGGACCCATACACCCCTAGGGAGCACTCTCACTCTCTCTCTCGCTCATCATATTGCACACTCTAGCACTACTTTTGCTACACTGTCTTTAATCTATTTTGTCCTGTCTCTATCACTCCTTTTCTGTCTCTCACTTTGTCTGTCCTTTCTTCCTCCACCCTCCTCAATCATGCTTTTATTGGGAGGTTACAATCAGAGGCAGGGATGTTTTTCTCCACTGTCTCCTCTCGACAGCTGTACCCCCCCCCCCCCCCTAAACAGCCCCAGCTAAAGTCTCTTTGTATCTCTCTTTCTGTACATTTTTCTTTCTGCCTCTCTCTCTCTTTCTCTCTCTCTCTCCCTCCCTCTCTCTCTCTGTATCCCTCTTTGCCACTGTCTCTCTCTCTCTGTATCCCTCTTTGCCACTGTCTCTCTCTCTCTGTATCCCTCTTTGCCACTGTCTCTCTCTCTCTGTCTTTCCCTCTCTCTCTGTCTTTCCCTCTCTCTCTGTCTTTCCCTCTCTCTTTGTGTTTATCTCTCTCTCTGTCTTTCCCTCTCTCTCTGTCTTTCCCTCTCTCTCTCTCTCTCTCTCTCTCTCTCTCTCTCTCTCTCTCTCTCTCTCTCTCTCTCTCTCTCTCTCTCTCTCTCTCTCTCTCTCTCTCTCTCTCTCTCTCTCTCTCTCTCTCTCTCTCTCTCTCTCTCTCTCTCTCTCTCTCTCTCTCTCTCTCACTCTCTCACTCTCTCACTCTCTCACTCTCTCTCTCACTCTCTCACCCCCCCTCACCCCCTTCATCCTCCCTCTCCTCTATGGCTGGCTGATTGGTTCTCTGTTTTCTCTCTGTCTGTCATTAGGCCCGTTGAAGTGACTGAACAGAGGTGGGCACTGTCAGTGGAGGGTTGCGACCCGCTCTGCTGCCTCCCACTGTGCCCATCTCCACCTCGTACCTCTCAGCCCCTGGCCCGCCAAAGGTCAGCTGTCACTGGGGCCTCATGAGAAACAGAGACTGGAACAGACAGACAATGTGTGTGTGTGTGTGTGTGTGTGTGTGTGTGTGTGTGTGTGTGTGTGTGTGTGTGTGTGTGTGTGTGTGTGTGTGTGTGTGTGTGTGTGTGTGTGTGTGTGTGTGTGTGTGTGTGTGTGTGTGTGTGTGTGTGTGTGTGTGTGTGTGTGTGTGTGTGTGTGTGTGTGTGTGTGTGTGTGTGTGTGTGTGTGTGTGTGTGTGTCAGAAGCTGAGCTGCGGCTAATTCAGGCGGAAGCAGTAGACTGGGTTTTCTAATACTGTTTTTCGAAAGCAATTACAGTCAAGGTTCTATGTCTGAAACGGGCATGTACGAATTTGGAGAACTATCAACAGGATGCTGTATGCACATTTAGTGAAAGCATATTGACAAGGCTGGGACACAAACACACTAGCACACGTACACACACATACACACTCTTGAAAATGCGGTTTCCCTCCTTGTCGTATTGTGATGCATGTCTGTCTAAGTGGCATTGTTCTCTCTCTCTGTCTCTCTCTTGCTCTCGCTCTCAAACATAACACCCCCAACCCTTGCCCCCACACACACTCCCTCACTTCTTTTTCAGAGTGTTACCTTGAACCAGCCTCTCTCTGGCTTTCCCTGGCTGTGTGGTTTGACAAGCATGTCCTTGACCATGTCTGAGCCCCTCAGATCCACCTTCACTCATCAGGGAGGCAGATTGGCCTGGCATATTGGCCTCGGTATTGGTGGGGCCAGTACCGGGCCTACCGCCCCAGTACACTTTTATTTGGACATAAAAAGTAATGAAACAGGGGAATGATGGGAGCGTTTTACTGCTAATCATGTGTCCCTTCGTCCAAATTAAAGCCTTGTTTGTATAACAGTCCGCACAAACAAACTCCCTCTTCCCTCGCTGTCTCTTTCTCGGCTCTATACCTCTGGGCTCGGAAGAGTGTGTGTATGTCCAACTGTTTGTATATTGTGTGTATGTGTGTGTTTGTGTGTGTGTCTGTCTGGACCCTGTCAGCAAATTCTCTGCCGAGATAACCTTGAGGGAGAGGCAGTGTGCTTAGCTCTGATACCGAGTGCCGAGCCTAGATGCATTGTGTGTGTGTGTGTGTGTGTGTGTGTGTGTGTGTGTGTGTGTGTGTGTGTGTGTGTGTGTGTGTGTTTGTGTTTGTGTGTGTGTGTGTATGTCGTGTGCACTTGGGACTGCTACCGCTTCCTCCAAAGTTAATCCCAAAGTTGTAATGAGGGGAAACAGTGCCTGCATGGCGCTCCAGGAGTAACTCGAGTTACGACACACACACACACACATGCACACGGACACGCGCACACATACACACACACACACATGCACACGGACACGCGCACACATACACACACACACACATGCACACGGACACGCGCACACACACACACACACACACACACATGCACACGGACACGCGCACACATACACACGCAAACTCACTCTCACACACACACACTGTGTTAACCTGCTGAGCTAAAGCCTAGACATTAGCTTGGGTAACTAAGCAAAGTGAGGTGTAGAATTACCAACTAGCTCTCACAGTCTCATGTCAGAATTAGACATTCCTCCATGTTTCTCAAATGTCAAATTTCGAAGTTGTTGCAAACATCATTTAAAAAAAAAAAAAAGTTTAATTTAAGTTTACATTTAGGCATTAACAAAATATGTTTTACTTTAGGGTTAAGTTTAGGCATCAGCTCTAAAATCTTAAGGTTAGGCATACACTCTGTTAAGGTAAGGGTAAAGGTTTGGGATAGGCTTTAAAGCCTATCCCAAACAAAAATCTCAAAAACAACTTCCTATCACTGGATTTGAACTTGCAGCCGTTGGAATCAGAGGCCCATCCAAAATGTCCTAAGGGGTTTTTGCCTAAACACTACACAGCTGATTCAAAGGTTGATGATTAGTTAGTTATTTGAGTCAGCTGTGCTAGGGCAAAAACCAAAACGTGCAAACCTTGGGGTCCCAAAAACCTTTCCCAAAAGTTTGTGAAACCCTACTCTAGCAAAACTGAAACTTATTTGAAGGTAAAAGAGCTCACTGTTGCCCATAGGGGACAGTTTGCATGTCATCTCCCAACGTCCTTAGACATGGATGGACGTCGAATTCTGACTTGTTTCATGGGTGACCTAGCTGGAATTACTGATCTACAGGTTTTGTGCGACTCAAATTCACAGAGCTACAACTCCCCCTGGCTCAGGCGATCCCGTCGTCCAACACACATACACAACGAGACACGGATTGATTGATTGGAGACATCTTGTGTCAATTACAGAACATTTTTGAGGATTTTCTACTTGTAGTAACAATAGTGGATAATGCTGAAATACCGGTATAAAACACAGTGCATCCATTTCCGCAACAAAAAGCAGGGCCCTACACATTGTCCATAGTCCTGCAGACCTAATGACTACACTACCCATAATGACACTGTAATGGCGTTATGTCATTACCTCAAGAGCCTCCTACTGGTAAACCTAACAGCCTCAGTTACTGTCTCTATGGTCTCTCTGTCTCTGTGGTCTCTCTGTCTCTTCATCTTTATCTCTCTCTCTCTCTATCTCCCTCCTTCCCTCCTTCCCTCCTTCACTCCTCTATCCTTTTCTCCCACCTTCGCTCTTTCCTTCAATTCCTCCGTCTGTCTATCCCTCTCTGGTTTCCATACGGAGATCTCTCGGTGCGCTCTGTGCCATTTAAGTTAATGGACTCCTGTGCAGTCAGCCTGGAAATGTTGTCAAGCAAACAGCAGCTCATGAAATATGCAGCCGGCTTCTGTCTGTGCAGCCACCCATGCCCAACCCAGCCCAACCCAGCCCTACCCAGCCATACCCAGCCCCGGTGACTCCTAAACACAAACATCACCGAGACGCATGCACACACACACAAACACCAAGACACACACCGCTGTTAAGCACCAAAAAGCAGCCGGTTCTGCACTTTTGCCGAAAACTATGTCAAATGTAGCATCCTAACTGAGACGGCTGTAGTCTACTCCTAATGATGAGTCAAGTAGCATCCTAACTGAGACGGCTGTAGTCTACTCCTAATGATGAGTCATGTAGTATCCTAACTGAGACGGCTGTAGTCTACTCCTAATGATGAGTCATGTAGCATCCTAACTGAGACGGCTGTAGTCTACTCCTAATGATGAGTCATGTAGAATCCTAACTGAGACGGCTGTAGTCTACTCCTAATGATGAGCATTGTAGCAATCCTAACTGAGACGGCTGTAGTCTACTCCTAATGATGAGTCATGTAGAATCCTAACTGAGACGGCTGTAGTCTACTTCTAATGATGAGTCATGTAGAATCCTAACTGAGACGGCTGTAGTCTACTCCTAATGATGAGTCATGTAGAATCCTAACTGAGACGGCTGTAGTCTACTCCTAATGATGAGTCATGTAGAATCCTAACTGAGACGGCTGTAGTCTACTCCTAATGATGAGTCATGTAGAATCCTAACTGAGACGGCTGTAGTCTACTCCTAATGATGAGTCATGTAGCATCCTAACTGAGACGGCTGTAGTCTACTCCTAATGATGAGTCATGTAGAATCCTAACTGAGACGGCTGTAGTCTACTCCTAATGATGAGTCATGTAGAATCCTAACTGAGACGGCTGTAGTCTACTCCTAATGATGAGTCATGTAGCATCCTAACTGAGACGGCTGTAGGTTACTCCTAATGATGAGTCAAGTAGCATCCTAACTGAGACGGCTGTAGTCTACTCCTAATGATGAGTCATGTAGCATCCTAACTGAGACGGCTGTAGTCTACTCCTAATGATGAGTCATGTAGCATCCTAACTGAGACGGCTGTAGTCTACTCCTAATGATGAGTCATGTAGAATCCTAACTGAGACGGCTGTAGTCTACTCCTAATGATGAGTCATGTAGAATCCTAACTGAGACGGCTGTAGTCTACTTCTAATGATGAGTCATGTAGAATCCTAACTGAGACGGCTGTAGTCTACTCCTAATGATGAGTCATGTAGCATCCTAACTGAGACGGCTGTAGTCTACTTCTAATGATGAGTCATGTAGCATCCTAACTGAGACGGCTGTAGTCTACTCCTAATGATGAGTCATGTAGCATCCTAACTGAGACGGCTGTAGTCTACTCCTAATGATGAGTCATGTAGCATCCTAACTGAGACGGCTGTAGTCTACTCCTAATGATGAGTCATGTAGCATCCTAACTGAGACGGCTGTAGTCTACTCCTAATGATGAGTCATGTAGAATCCTAACTGAGACGGCTGTAGTCTACTCCTAATGATGAGTCATGTAGCATCCTAACTGAGACGGCTGTAGTCTACTCCTAATGATGAGTCATGTAGAATCCTAACTGAGACGGCTGTAGTCTACTCCTAATGATGAGTCATGTAGAATCCTAACTGAGACGGCTGTAGTCTACTCCTAATGATGAGTCATGTAGCATCCTAACTGAGACGGCTGTAGTCTACTCCTAATGATGAGTCATGTAGCATCCTAACTGAGACGGCTGTAGTCTACTCCTAATGATGAGTCATGTAGCATCCTAACTGAGACGGCTGTAGTCTACTCCTAATGATGAGTCATGTAGACTGAGACGGCTGCAAACCTGTTTTTTTGCTGCTCCTATTTGCTGTAATCAACCCCAGGTGTTTGACTTGTTCCTCTTTACATAACTGTATTCCAGTAGTCAGCCAGCACACCCATCACCCCCTCCATCTTGTTCTTAGCACGTGGGTGCACCTGTCCTCCCGAGCTACCTAGAGGTAATAACAGGAGCACATGCTAATATGCACCGACTCATGTAACCACACACACAGAGCACACACACTGTACAAACGGAATTCCATTACTGTCTTCCACGTGTCTGAACGCCACTAGATGTGTAAGAAAAGTATTCTACCGCTTCATGCTTTATTCAATAGATTGGGTTTAATCCCAATGCTTATTGCTTGGTGACTATGGCCTTGTGAAAGATAGACGACCTTTCCTAGGGCTTCACGTCTAGCTCTTCTAGCTCTACATTCTGCTAACCCTGGTTGGTCTTATAGACAGTCTGTGTTTGTGTGTGTTTATTTGTTATTTTGTTATTTCATTAGGATCTCCATTAGCGTCTTCAAAAGCAGCAGTTACTCTTCTTGTGGTTCACATAAAACATGACATAATACAGAATATTAATAGACAATAACAGCTCAAGAACAGAACTGCATACATTTAAAATAAGAATATAAAAAAGGTCCGGTACTGATTTGTGTGAGTGTGTGAGTGTGTGTGTGTGTGTGTGTGTGTGTGTGTGTGTGTGTGTGTGTGTGTGTGTGTGTGTGTGTGTGTGTGTGTGTGTGTGTGTGTGTGTGTGTGTGTGTGTGTGTGTGTGTGTGTGTGCGTGCGTGGTTGTGTGTGTGCGTGGTTGTGTGTGTGCGTGCATGCTTCATTCTTGTGTGTTTGCGTGTTTATGTGTGATAGCATCATGAGGACGTCTCCCAATCCTGGCTGTACTGAGAGTTAGGCGCGAGGCGTCAGTATAAGGTTGGGCAGTATCCAGATTTTCATATCATCATGCCGTCTTTCTCTCATCCCGTGATTTCTGGTATTACCGGCTTAGTACATAAGGGGGCGCTGGGTGTCTATTATCAGAATGCTAACAAAATTAGCACAAGTAAGAGTGAAATTCCATGGAGGCTGCTAGCTAAATATGCAGACGAGCGCAAACAGACATAAATGAATTGCAAAGACAGGCAATCCAGCTAATACAGTTACACATAGTGTTGGTCCCATGTTTTATGAGCTGAAATAAAAAATCCCAGAAATGTTCTATACTCACAAAGGCTTATTTCTCTCAAATTTTTGACACAAATTTGTTTACACCCCTGTTAGTGACCATTTCCCCTTTGCCAAGATAATCCATCCACCTGACAGGTGTGGCATATCAAGAATCTGATTAAACAGCATGATCATTACACAGAGTGTAATGGGGAAAATAAAAGGTCACTCTAAAATGTGCAGTTGTGTCACACAAGACAATGCTACAGATGTCTCAAGTTCTGAGGGAGTGTGCAATTGCCTTGCTGAAGCAGGAATGTCCACCAGAGCTATTGCCAGAGAATTGAATGTTAATTTCTCTACTATTTGCCACCTCCAAAGTCATTTTAGATAATTTGGCAGTATGTCCCACTGGCCTCACAACCGCAAACCACGTGTATGGCATTGTGTGGGCAAGCGGATTGATGATGTCAACGTGGTGAACAGAGTGCCCCATGGTGGCAGTGAGGTTAAGGTATGGGCAGGCATAATCTACGGACAACGAACACAGTTGCATTTTATTGATGGCAATTTTAATGAACAGTGATAACGTGACAAGATCCTGAGGGCCATTGTCGTGCCATTCATCCGTCACCATCACCTCATGTTTCAGCATGATTATGCGCAGCCCCACGTCACAAGGATCTGTACACAATTCCTGGAAACTGAAAATGTTCCAGTTCTTCCATGGCCTGTATACTCACCAAACATGTCACCCATTGAGCATGTTTGGAATGCTCTGGATGAATGTTTATGACAGCGTGTTCCAGTTCCCGCCAATATCCAGCATCTTCCCACAGCTATTGAAGGGGAATGGGACAACATTCCACAGGCCACAATCAACAGCCTGATCAACGCTATGCAAAGGAGATGTGTCGCACTGCATGAGGCAAATGGTGGTCACACCAGATACTGACTGGTTTTCTGATCCACGCTCCCCTACCTTTTTTTAAGGTATCTGTGACCAACAGATGCATGTCTGTATTTCCAGTCATGTGAAATCCATAAATTAGGGCCTAATTAATGTATTTCAATTGATTGATTTCCTTATATGAACTGTAACTTAGTAAAATCTTTGAAACTGTTGCATGTTGCGTTTATATTTTTGTTCAGGATAGTTAGGAGCTACCGAATGTCATTTTTTCGTGAGTTTGGACATTTACAAGTGAATGTGAAGCCTCGTTAACTTATTAATTCAGCCACTTACTTAGATAACTAGTAAGTTAAACTTAGGGGTTGCTTTAACGCAGAATTCTGCATTTTTCAGGGAGGAAAAAGAGATAGAACGCCTAAGAAATATCTTGCTGTGTTTTGTAAATACAGATCTAAAATGCTTCTTATTGTAATTTCTGCTCGGCATCAGACTCATTTTGTGCTTCAGTTGCACTTCTCGGGATGAGAATTCACCAACGGGCATTATACCAGTAGATAGTGCTCTGACTGATGTGCAGATACGTTTCTCCTGTAGGCTACTTCTCACAGTGTAGCTGCATGCTTTTAAGTTAATGTAAGATTAACTTTAAGCTACATTCTTTATATGATAAACATTAGAAATTTGATGGCCAAGCATCTTTTTTTTGCAAAAAAGACCTTGATTTTTCATTGTAAAATCATTTACTTGTTTGGCTGCCAGCCAAATAGCGTTGCACTTCTGTTGTCATCTGATGAAAATGAAGCAATTTTTTTGCCGAATGTGTTGTTGCACTAATATATCTTCTGTGGAAAACTATAGTTGCACGTCCCTGATCCCTCTACTGAAGCAAGAAAAAACACTGTTGGGTTTCAATATAAAATGCGACCCCTGTCAATACACAGCTGGACTCACCTTCTCCCACTTTCTCCCGTTGTGCTACTTACAAACAAACACTTGACTGGCTCAACTGTTCTGGGGAACTATGGTAAGCTTCATAATGTAAAATAATGTGACAGGTGAAATGAAGAACACAATCAGCTTTATCTCCTAACGTATTGCACAAGTTGACTGCAGATATTTACTTAAAAAGTAGCCACAAATATAAAAAATTATTGATAAACATAAAATGACTAGTTTTAATTTCTAAATACCCCAATATAGGGTATATATGGTATACCGCCCAAGCCTAGTCGGTAGGAAGATTGGCGAGATGGCGGTGGCTTGAGTCTATCCACTTACGAATAGCGCTGCGCATCTTTATTCCCTTCTATTCACCATTATTCCCTCTAGTGCAAATGTCAAAAAGAGTCGTCACATATTTAATTTAGGCTGGAGTGGCTGGCGCTTCACTTTACATCAGGTTGCTCTTTTTTTGATGGGAAGAGGAGAGGGGGAAATTGTGGTCAGAAACAAGCACTAAACGACTAACTTGTCTGAAAATGTCACCGCTGTCAGCAGAACCGCCTCGTGGTCCTTCCACTTCAAATGACTCTGGTGCTGAGGCAGGATATTTGATTTCCTGGTTTAGACCTGACATTATTATCATTTTTTGACTTCTGCATCTCGCTGTTGGCTGGGCTCCCCGCTTGTGCCATCAAACCCCTGAATGCTGCAGCCCCCCTGGTTTTCAACCTTCCCAAGTTCTCCCATGTCACCCCGCTCCTCCGCACATTCCACTGGCTTCCAGTCAAAGCTCGCATCCATGGTGCTTGGCTACGGAGCAGGAAGAAGAACTGCCCCCTCCCTATCTTCAGGCTATCCTCAAATCCCCCTACACCCTAACCCGAGCACTCCGTTCTGTCAGCTCTAGTCTCTTGAGGACAGCTCCCGCTCAGCCCAGTCCAAGCTCAGTCCCTGCCCATCTTCCGAAAGCACCTGAAACCCGACCTCTTAAATAATCCCCCTCCTCACCTCAACCAACCCCCTTCCTCTAGCTCTGAGTTTGCTAATAGCTACTGTATTAAGGAAAAGTGGACTTACTATGCCTGTGATATGTGGTTGTCCCACTTACAGTGCTGTGAAAAAGTATTTGCCCCCTATCAAATTTTCTCTACTTTTGCATATTTTTGATACTGAATGTTTTCAGATCTTTAACAAAACATAATATTAGATAAAGGGAACCTGGTTGAACAAAGAACACAACAATTACCTACTTATTTCATTTATTTCATAAACAAAGTTATGCAACACCTAATGCCCCTGTGTGAAAAAGTAATCGCCACCTTACGGCACTGCAGCTATCTTAAGATGAATGCACTAAGTCGTTCTGGATAAGACCGTCTGCTAAATGACAAAAATGTCTATATATATACAGTGTACAGTATATAAATGCAGTACCAGTCAAATGTCTGGACACATGTACTCATTCCAGGGTTTTTCTTTATTTGTATTATTTTCTACATTGTAGAATGATATTGAAGACAACAAAACTATGACATAACACATATGGAATCATGTAGTAACCAAAAAAGTATTAAACAAATCAAAATATGTTTTAGATTTGAAATTCTTCAAAGTAGCCACCCTTTGCCTTGATGACAGCTCTGCACACTTTTGGCATTCTCTCTACCAGGTGTGCCTTGTTAAAAGTTAATGTGTGAAATTTCATTCATTCTTAATGCATTTGAGACAATCAGTTGTGTTGTGACAAGGTAAGGTTGGTATACAGACGCCCTATTTGGTAAAAGACCAAGTCCATATTATGGCAAGAACAGCTCAAATAAGCAAAGAGAAATGACAGACCATCATTTAAAGTTTCTTCAAGTGCAGCCGCAAAAACCATCAAGCACTATGATGAATCTCGCTCTCATGAGGACCGCCACAGGAAAGGAAGACCCATGGTTACCTCGTCTGCAGAGGATAAGTTCATTAGAGTTACCAGCCTCAGAAATTGGCAATTAACTGCACCTCAAATTACAGCCCCAAATAAATGCTTCACGGAGTTCAAGTAACAGACACATCTCAACATTACCTGTTTAGAGGAGACTGTGTGAATCAGGCCTTCATGGTTGAATTGCTGCAAAGAAACCACTACTAAAGGACACAAATTAGAAGAATAGACTCGAGCAATTGACATTAGACCGGTGGAAATCTGTCCTTTGGTCTGATGTGTCCAAATTTGAGATTTTTGGTAACAAACACCGTGTCTTTGTGAGACGCAGAATAGGTGAACAGATGATCTCTGCGTGTGTGGTTCTCACTGTGAAGCATGGAGGAGGAGGTGTGATGGTGTGGAGGTGCTTTGCTGGTGACACTGTTGGTGATTTATTTAGAATTCAAGGCACACTTAACCAGCATGGCTATCATAGCATTCTTCAGTGATATGCCATCCCATCTGGTTTGCACTTAGAGGGACTATCATTTTTTTTCAACAGGACAATGACCCAAAACACACCTCCAGGCTGTGTAAGGGCTAATTGACCAAGAAGGAGAGTGACAGAGTGCTGCATCAGATGACCTGGCCTTCACAATCACCCGACCTCAACCCAATTGAGATGGTTTGGGATGAGTTGAACTGCAGAGTGAAGGAAAAGCAGTGCTCAGCATATGTGAGAACTCCTTCAAGACTGTTGGAAAAGCATTCCATGCGACAACCCTCCCTTGCTTCAATTGGAGGCCTCGGAGCATGGTAGTACGCATATTGAGAAATACCCATAGGTTAACTCTTAAGGATCTGCACCTTTTTTTCAATTTCCGCCTAAAATGACATACCCAAATCTAACTGCCTGTATCTCAGGACCTGAAGCAAGGATATGCATATTCTTGATACCATTTGAAAGGAAACACTTTGAAGTTTGTGGAAATGGAAAATGAATGTAGGAGAATATGACACATTTAGATCTGGTAAAAAAAAAAAATTTGTACCATCATCTTTGAAATGCAAGTGAAAGCCCATAATGTAGTACTCCAGCCCAGGTGCAATTTAGATTCTGGCCACTAGATGTCAGCAGTGCATGTGCAACGTTTTAGACTGATCCAATGAACCATTGTATTTCTGTTGAAAATGTTGTATCAAGACTGCCCAAATGTGCCTAATTGGTTTATTAATAACTTTTCAAGTTCATAACTGTGCACTCTCAAACAATAGCATGGTATTCTTTCACTGTAATAGCTACTGTACATTGAACAGTGCAGTTCGATTAACAAGAATTTAAGCTTTCTGCCAATATCAGATATGTCTATCTCCTGGGAAGTTTTCTTGTTACTTACAACCTCATGCTAATCGCATTAGCCTACGTTAGCACAACTGTCCCGTGGGGGACCCACCGATCTTGTAGTGGCTCTAGACTACTTCTACTGTAGAAGGAAATGAGAATACCTATTATTCACCATTTGAACAAAGTAGATTTCATGGCATAGGTTAGCCTCAACCTATACGGGAATCTCAGGGTAGATGTGTGGATCTCACATTTTCATCCCTGTGAAACGCGTCTGAAGAGTGTCACCTCTCCTTTCACCTCATATTCACAACAACAATGAACCATTGAACCATTGAATCAGACAGCATAGAAGGTAGCCTTCCATTTCAGTTTCACTTATAGTTTTCAACTATTCTGTTGTACTAAAGTCATTGTAACCTACTGATACACAGTATGCCACTAGCTTCTCCTGCTTATTTTATGTTTTAGAGAAATATTAGCAAATTTAAAATATTGGCCTGTGCTATGGTGAATTCTGGCACCGAGGGTAGTGTGTTCCCTCTCTATTTGCCATTTTATGGGGTAGCAAGGGCTCATAGTCATTGTTTTGTTAATCTCTGCTAACCCAGAAGTAAAATCTCACATCATTTGGTCAGCTGCATGATTAACTGTGTTCATACATGTTAGAAACCCCCCCCCTTCTAATCTGTGTGGGCACAGCGCTAAACATTCGAGGCAAAGCAGTTGAAGCACCGCCTTCGCCCCAATCCTGATACGGCCAAACAACCTGTGACGAAAACCCCAAAACCGGAACTAATGCTGCTCTCGTTATCTCACGCATCCCAATCAGTCCCAGCAGATTCTTCTACAAGCAAAATCTGCCCACGGGAGATGAATGTCTTGCCAAAGCACCAACAGATCTTTTTGAAGGCTGTGTCAGGAGAAACACTAGCCTGGTTCCAGATCTGTTTGTACTGTATGTCAAAGAGCATATATGACATGGCCATACAGCCAAACAAATCTGGGACCAGTGCTACTGTGGTGCTCACCCTGACCCGGTCCAAGCCCACTTAACACAATCTTCATTACTACTCCAGCCAGACAACCTGTCTCCCTATAACATGATGACGAGTGATTCACAGTCCCCCTCCACCAAGCAAATGCATTAGCTGGCAGCAGCTACTCCTCGCACTGCTTATTTCCCATAATAAAAACCCGGCTCAGCATTCTCCTAGCCCTGCATACAGTACGTCAACCTGTCCTTATGTCAGCTCGTGTTAGTCACAACAACAGTGCAGAGCCGCCACGGAGCATAGTGGCACGATATCATTTTGGCTCTCAATAGCAGGCCAGAAGGACCGGTCGGCCATTACGACTTGTTTTGTGTGGGAAGATCTCAATTGCGTTCTCCTTGTGTCGTCTCGCCTCTTTGCTCGCCTACTTCTCAAAACCCATTGGATGAGAAAGCCAGAGGTCCTTCCCGTTTGACCTTCGCCTCCAATGGGTACCACGTATGTCCTACATACCAACTACGCAGCATGCTCCATAATTCACATGCTGACGTACACTGGCAGTACAGCTAACCTACTTATGTGTTACCACGCTAGTCCCAGGTGATAATGTCTCACGCTGAATACGCATGCAGAACCACACCCATGATCACACACACACATCCTAGTGAGACCACACATACAGATAGGCACGTTCCATACACAGCATCTGTAAATCCAGTGCTTAGTTGGGTTTGGGAGTTGATAGAAAAGGTGTGTATTGTCATAAACCCGGCAGCGCACCTCGCATCTCTCTCTCTCTCTCTCTCTCTCTCTCTCTCTCTCTCTCTCTCTCTCTCTCTCTCTCTCTCTCTCTCTCTCTCTCTCGCGATGGCGATGGCGATGGCAGCGGGAGTGTACAGGGGAAAACCAAGGGAACGGCCTGGGATTTAGCCATCACCATGGGAAGTCATTAGCCATTAGGCTTAGCCATGCCTAAAAGTGAGAGGAGAGGTGGAGAGAGAGAAAGAGAAAGATAGGGAAATAAATAAAGAGAGAGAGAAAGATAAATAAAGTGAGAGAAAGAGAAAGATAGGGAAATAAATAGAGAGAGAGAGAGAGAGAGAGAGAGAGAGAGAGAGAGAGAGAGAGAGAGAGAGAGAGAGAGAGAGAGAGAGAGAGAGAGAGAGAGAGAGAGAGAGAGAGAGAGAGAGAGAGAGAGAGAGAGAGAGAGAGAGAGAGAGAGAGAGAGAGAGAGAGAAAACAAGACAAGACATCCCAGTCTCTCTGCCTCCTCATCACAGTGCATTGTGTTTCTCATCACGCTGGAAATGTAAATTGCGGTGTCATGCTGATCAATCCTGAGGGGCTGCTGCTGAGCCTGGGCTCTGTCAGGGCCAGTCAAACAACACATCCACTGTTACACCCAGCAAACCTTGTTCCTCTGAGCTGTGTCTGTGCTTCTCTGGGACTGTCTGTGGCATGTCTGATGCGCAGCTCTTCTCCCAGGCATATGTCTCTCTGTCTATCTGTATGTTTGACCATCTCTCTCTGTCTGTCTATGTGTGTGGGTTTGGGTGTGTGTCTGAGCGTCCGTCCCTTCGTCCGCCCATCCGTCCGTCCCTTCGTCTTTCTGTCCGTCCGACTACCTCTCTTTCTCTCTCTGTCCCCATAGGAGCCAGGCTAAACACATGAAGTAAACAGGACCGGAGGAAAAGGTGACGCGTACAGACCAGGTGCAACCAGCAAGGGGCAAGGAGTGGAACGATAAACACACCGTCACCAAGGAGCACGAAAAAACAGGAGGTGGAGACCCCTGCAGGACAGGACAGGACCAACAGCCAGGAGCATTAGTCGGTCAGTGAACTCTCTGAGGAGAAAAAGATGCTTTAGCACAAGGAGAGGGGACTGGTCGGAATCCTCACCAAAGAAATACCCAATCGTATCCCCTTTCACGCCTTCCACAAAACCCCTCGTCTCTCTTACTACCTCCCTCCCCCTGCCCTGCGGTGCCAGCGAGGATGCCCTGGTGGGTATTGTGACGGGGCGCGACGGTGTGTGTGGGTGGCCAGGCTGAACTACGATGCGGCCCTGGGCGGGCTCGTGGCGCTGGATCACCCTGGTGTTGCTGGCGTGGGGCACGCTGCTCTTCTACATCGGGGGCCATCTGGTGAGAGACAGCGAACACCCTGAGAGGTCCAGCCGCGAGCTATCTAAGATCCTGGCCAAACTGGAGCGCCTCAAGCAGCAGAACGAGGACCTGAGACGCATGGCAGAGTCCCTCAGGTAACTACCCAGAGGGGGGGATGTGTGTGTAGAGGGGGGTAGATGTGGGGGTTAGTCTGTGTCTGGTTTGTGTGCGTTTGTGTGTGTTTATTGGCATATATGTGTGTGTGTGTGTGTGTGTGTGTGTGTGTGTGTGTGTGTGTGTGTGTGTGTGTGTGTGTGTGTGTGTGTGTGTGTGTGTGTGTGTGTGTGTGTGTGTGTGTGTGTGTGTGTGTGTGTGTGTGTGTGTGTGTGTGTGTGTGTGTAGGAGTGTGTGTATGAGTGTGTGTATGAGTGTGTGTATGAGTGCCTGCATTAGTCATAAGTCCAGCTGTAGGTGCAGCTTTCAGTTCCCTCCTGTGATATCCTCAATTGCTTTGAAGCACACACACTTCAGACAGCTGGTCTCCGATTAAATCCCTTGCTTTTGTAATTATTCAGTATTGGCTTGAAAGCAAAGGTAGGATTCATGGCACCAAAACAAGTCCAGCCTTCAAACAGGCACTGTCCAGATGGGTCTCAGTCAGAGACAGTGCATGTTTTGTGTTTGTTGTTATTGAACAGATAGAGCCAGCGCTCTGGAATCAGTCAGACTACTCTGTTAGAGCAGGTCAGGACCAGTGTTACCATCCAGTGTCATAATGGTCATGTCTTGCTATCTTGCTAAAGTCCCACTAAGCTAGATAGCTAAGAATCAGAGATGACATGCCAGAGCTATGAGGCTGGGTAGATGGGTATGTATGTGTGTGTAACGGTGAGTCTGAACTGAAGCAGGCCCAAGCCAGGAGACCGCTGCGGAGATGTGTCTTATCTGCGTACTAAGAGAGACCATGCCCTTCTCCACCACCTAACTGCTGGCACAGACACGGACCAGGGCCTTTGTGTGTGTGTGCGTGTTTGTGACAGCCGGCCTGAGTGGTGTGGCTCTTACCACCTAGTTGTCACTAACTGACACACTCACTGACTCTCTGTTTGACTAACTTACTATATACACTGACTGTTCAAGACATTAAGAACACCTTCCTAATATTGAGTTTTCCCCTCAGAACAGCCTCAGTTCGTCAGGGCATGGACTCTACATGGGATGCTGGCCCATGTTGACTCCAATGCTTCCCACAGTTGTGTCAAGATGGCTGGATGTCCTTTGGGTGGTGGACCATTCTTGATACACACGGGCGTGAAAATCCCAGCAGCGTTGCAGTTCTTGACACACACAAACCGGTGCGCCTGGCACCTACTACCATACCCTGTTCACCCTCTGAAAGGCACACATACTGTACACAAAACATGTCTCAAGGCTTAAAAAGTCTCTTCCCCTTCATCTACACTGGTTGAAGTAGTGTAATATAATTTTAATGTTTGTGCTTTTCTTATAACTAATTTCCGTGTTCTATTCAGGTTCTGTTCTATAAACCAATTTCTGTGTTCTATTCATGTGCTGTTCTATAAACCAATTTCTGTGTTCATGCAAGTGACTCACTGTACAAATCCTCGCTATCAGTAGCTGCAATTTGGCAGTACGCCCAGAACCTTGTTTTGAGAACGAACTAAAGATATCTCAGTATCAAGGTCTCAGCTTAGAGAGAAGAAGCCTCGTGAGATATTGGTCAGTCACATGAAGGAAACAAAACGGTAATGATTAATTAATTATGCTAAATCATGCAAATATCACGTGTCTGTGTATAGCCGTATCTAAGACAAACTGCTGCGTCTGCCCAGGCAGAGCTTCTGATTGACATGTGTACTATGGCGTATTGAGATAGTTGGAACCTATCCAGCATGCTGACATATAGACAATGATTCATTTCAGATTATCTTCTAGTGTCCCCGTGTAAGAATTTCCACGACAGTGGATTTAACATTTGGCATCATTAATTAAGGGATCATAGACTGACCAGGTGAATCCAGGTGAATGCTATGTCATGGAAAGAGCAGGTGTTGTTAAGGTTTTGTACACTCAGCGTATGACACCAACTCACTGACTGACTGAGTGAATTATGGCTGACTGACTAGTTTCAGGTTGACCACAATGCCTGGATAGGTGTTTAACACGTTGTGTTTAATATATCAGCTAACCCCATCACATGATATAGAAACCTGGTGTCGGACTGTGGAGTTGATGACGTGGCACACCACATGTGAGCATGTATTGCAGTGTAGTCACCCTGAGGTGCAGCCATTAACTCAGTATCTCACACCTCCACTACATTAACTCCCACACTCAGCCTCTCAACACTGATTTGAGTGACAGGCCGATAGCCCACCCACCAATCACCCAGCAGCACTAATGAGGGGTGAACACAGGGTCGGCGTGGCGATCTGCCTCTGGTGCCGCCCTCTCCACAGCTGTCAATCACCTGATGTGTCTCACACAGAGATGATTACACGCGCAAGCGAAATGGCGAGAGAGAAAGAGAGAGAGAACGTGTCTGTTTGTGTGTGCGCGTGTGAAAAACAGGTGGCCAGAGCGATGAGGGCCTGATCGATCCCCAGGCATGCGGATGGAGAAAGGGAGGGATGATGGATGAGGTGAGGTCTGCACCATGCAGATATTTAGGGATGGGTGGAAGAAGAAGATTGTTAAAGAGAGAGGAGAGCAGTGCAGGCACTGTTGTAGCACACACCCCAGCAGCCCCCGCAAGGCAAGGGGCCCACGTCATTTTATTTTTTATAGCAGGAAAATAGCTCTTAAACAGCATCATTTTCTCCAGGCCTCATGGCAAAATTTGTAAAATAGCGAGAAACTGAAATACGCCACTGAGTGCAGGTCGCTATGATAACATGGACAGGAGGGAAAGAGAGTGGAGGGAATGACATGGACGAAATGGTATGGAGCGAGATGTACCGTCTTCATTGAGGGGAGGGGCCCCCCCAAACCAAATCTCGATTAGGGCACCCAAAAGCCTAGAGCACACACAGACACAATAAGAAAGAGCTGAATGGTTTTATTGGTTTTTCTCCACAGTGTCCATTGACCATTATCTGTCCATTAGACGGTCTCCTCCTAATGATGTCGACTTATTGGAGTCTGTCAGTCTGTCTGCCTCCAATGAGACTGAGAGACAGATTACTCTATTGCTCTGTGTTCTCCATGCTCCATGCAGCAGATCTATAACTGTGCTTTATGTGCGGGCGTGCGTGCAGGATTGCGTGCTTGCATGCGTTTGTGCGTGCGTGTGTGTGTAGCAACAGTCGTCAAAGTGTATAAAAGGTCCAGAATACAGTTCTGATAAATGTAACAGCTGCATAATGGAGTGAAACACTTTTTTAAATAAAAAAAAATCCATCAAATTTTGACTGTATTCTAGCACATTCAGTGCATTCGGAAAGTATACAGACTCTTTCCCTTTTTCCACATTTTGTTACGGTACAGCCTTATTCTAACATGGATTAAAATGTATCTTTTCCTCATCAATCTACACGCAATACCCCATAATTGCAAAGCTAAAACAGGATACATTTTTGTGCAAATTTTAGATCCTCTCAAGCTCTGTCATGTTAGATGGGGAGCGTCACTGCACGGCTATTTTCAGGTCTTTCCAGAGATGTTTGATCGGGTTATTGGCTGGGCCACTCAAGGACATTCAGAGACTTGTCCCGAAGCCACTCCTGCGTTGTCTTGGCTGTCTGCTTAGGGTCGTTGTCCTGTTGGAAGGTGAACCTTCGCCCCAGTCTGAGGTCCTGAGCACTCTGGAGCAGGTCTTCATCAAAGATCTCTCTGTACTTTTCTCCGTTCATGTTTCCCTCGATCCTGACTAGTCTCCCAGTCCCTGCCACTGAAAAACTTCCCCACAGCATGATGCTGCCACCACCATGCTTCACTGTAGGGATGGTGCCACGTTTCCTCCAGACATAACAATTGGCATTCAGTGCCTTTTGGCAAACCCCAAGTGGGCTGTCATGTGCCTTTTACTGAGGAGTGGCTTCCGTCTGGCCACTCTACCATAAAGGTCTGATTGGTGGAGTGCTGCAGAGATGGTTGTCCTTTTGTTGGTCAACCATCTCAATTGGGTTGAGGTCGGGTGATTGTGAAGGCCAGTTCATGTGATGCAGCAGTGCATCACTCTCCATCTTGGTCAAATAGCCCTTACACAGCCTGGAGGTGTGTTTTGGGTCATTGTCCTGTTGAAAAACAAATGATAGTCCCACTAAGCACAAACCACATGTGATGGCGTATCACAGCAGAATGCTGTGGAAACCATGCTGGTTAAGCGTGCCTTGAATTCTAAATAAATGACTGAGTGTCACCAGCAAAGGACCCGCCACACCAGCACACCTCCTCCGCTCACTTACTCTGCGTCTCACAAAGACACAGCGGTTGGATCCAAAAATCTCAAATTTGGACTCAACCGACCAAAGGACAGATTTCCACCGGTCTAATGTCCATTGCTCGTGTTTCTTCTTCTTATTGTGTCCTTTAGTATTGGTTTCTTACCAGAAATTCAACTATGAAGGCCTGATTCACGCAGTCTCCTGTGAACAGTTGATGTTGAGATGTGTCTGTTACTTTAACTCTGTGAAGCATTTATTTGGCCTGCAATCTGAGGTGCAGTTAACTCTAATGAACGTATCCAGAGTTACCTCTAGATCTTCCTTTCCTGTGGCGGTCCTTGTGAGAGCCAGTTTCATCATAGCGCTTGATGGTTTTTGCAACTGCACTTGATGAAACTTAAAAAGTTCTTGACATTTTCCGTATTGACTTACATTCATGTCTTAAAGTAATGATGGACTGTCATTTCTCTTTGCTTATATGAGATGTTCTTGCCATAATATGGACTTGGTCTTTTACCAAATAGGGCTATCTTCTGTATACCACCCCTACCTTGTCACAACACAATTGATTTGCTCAAACACATTAACTTTTACTGCCTCAGAAACCCGGATCCGGGAGCACCCCCCACCCCCCCCCACTGACTAGCATAGCTAGCATAGCGTCACAAGTAAATTGTAGCATCTAAATATCATTAAATCACAAGTCCAAGACACCAGATGAAAGATACACTTCTTGTGAATCTAGCCACCATTTCTGATTTTTAAAATGTTTTACAGGGAAGACACAATATGTAAATCTATTAGCTAACCACGTTAGCAAAAGACACCATTTTTTTTACTCCACTATTTTTCCACTCCATCACTAGCTATCACCAATTCGACCAAATAAAGAAATAAATAGCCACTAACCAAGAAAAAACCTCATCAGATGACAGTCTGATAACATATTTATTGTATAGCATAGGTTTTGTTAGAAAAATGTGCATATTTCAGGTATAAATCATAGTTTGCCATTGCAGCCACCATCACAAATCTCCCCAAAGCGACTAGAATTACTACAGAGAGCAACGTGTATTACCAATTTACTCATCATAAAACATTTCATAAAAATAAACAAAGCATAGCAATGGAAAGACACAGATCTTGTGAATTCAGACAATATTTCAGATTTTCTAAGCGTTTTACAGCGAAAACACAATAAATCGTTATATTAGCATACCACATGTGCAAACGTTACCCCAGCATGAATTCAAGGCAAAGGGAGCGATAACGTTATCATCACCAAAATATATTAATTTTTTCACTAACCTTCTCAGAATTCTTCCGATGACACTCCTGTAACATCATATTACAACATACATATAGAGTTTGTTCGAAAATGTGCATATTTAGCCACAAAAAAACGTGGTTATACAATGAGAATAGTAGCAAAACTGGCCTGAAAATATCGGGCGCCATCTTTGAGAGTGATCTAGTCTAATCGATAACTAATCATAAACTTGACTAAAAAATACAGGGTTGACAGGAATCGAAAGACAAATTAGTTCTTAGTGCAATCGCTGAATTACATTTCTAAAATGATCCTTACTGTGCAATACCGGGTCCGCCAAAGCGAAGCTACACAAAACAAAATGGCGATATATGCGTTTAACATTTTTCAACAGAACAGCGATTTATCATCATAAATAGTTCTTACTATGAGCTGTTCTTCCATCAGAATCTTGGGCAATGTATCCTTTCTCCGGTCTAATCGTCTTTTGGTCGAAAGATGTCCTCTTGTCCCGTCGAAATGGCCACTAACGTTCGGTATGTACAGGAAAAGTGCCCAGCTCATGGAAGGACGTCACAAATAAATGCCTCAAAATCGCACTAAACGGATATAAATTGCTATAAAACGGTTTAAATTAACTACCTTATGATGTTTTTAACACCTATAACGAGTAAAAACATGACCGGCGATATATTACTGGCTAAACCAAGGCTTGGAAAGAGGCCAGTCCGACGTCCATCGTGCGTCGAGCGCAGGGTCCAAAAGAAAGCTCCTTCCGGTCTTTGGTGTTTTATACAGGCCCTGATTGCGCAATCGACTCCATTCAAATTGTCACCACTTACTGACATCTAGAGGAAGGCGTAGGCAGTGTTTGTATCCTCATAGCATTCACAGGGACATTAAAACTGACCTGGGACCAGAGGCCAAGATTTCTGAAATCTCACACCCTGTCAGGAAAAGTGCTGTAGAATGAGTTCTGTTCCACTCAGAGACATAATTCAAACGGTTATAGAAACTAGAGAGTGTTTTCTATCCAATAATAACAATAATATGCATATTGTACGAGCAAGAATTGAGTACTAGGCAGTTTAATTTGGCAATGTCAAAAAAAAAAAGTGCTAACAGCTCCCCCTATTGACAAAAGGTTTTAAGAAGGAAAAAAATTCCACAAATAACAAGGCACACCTGTTAATTGAAATGTATTGCAGGTGACCTCATGAAGCTGGTTGAGAGAACGCCAAGAGTGTGAAAATCTGTCATCAAGGCAAAGGGTGGCTACTTTGAAGAGTCTCAAATATAAAATATATTTTGATTTGTTTAACACTTTTTTGGTTACTACATGATTCCATATGTGTTATTTCATAGTGTTGATGTCTTCACTATTATTATACAATGTAGAAAATAGTAAAAAATTAAGAAAAACCCTTGAATGAGTCAGTGTCCAAACTTTTGACTGGTACTCTATATTATGTCCCCGCCACTTCTTAAACCAAAGTTACGCCCCTGATCTAATCGAACATCAACAGTTTTCTATCCCATGAAGGGGAAAACTTCCTGTAAGTAGACCATTTCCTCTTCTGTCTTGTCATGTAGTTGCCATGTCAGTGTGTTTAAGCCCCATCGATATATTAACTTTGATAAATCCCCCCCAAAACAATGGTCCCATGTCTACGATTTCCAACTCTACCACCATCCTTTTGAGACATCGTTTCATACTTAGTCAATTCCAGGAGAAGAAGTTTGCACTGGTAATCACATGAATTCTTTCTTGTTACATTTTGAAAGCAATCGGTGAAGTGGCAATTAGCTGACAAATAGATGATCCACTTCTCAAACACAGCCAACTGAGAGCAAAGAGATGTGTTTTCTCAGGTGGGGTTGGCTTGAGCCTTGCTAGTGTGTGTGTGTGTCTGCGTGTCTATGTGAGTCCCCCATTGTGTGTCTATAACCTCATTGTGTGTGTGTATCTTTGTGTCTCTCTGTATGTAAGATCTTATCTCATGACTTGAGTGCTGCCTGTGTGCCATTGACTGTATTCCTTGTGTGGTGACTCTGGTGAGAGGACTAATTTACTGGGTAATGTCATTAGCCCGGTATGGTTCCACTGAGCAGACACTGCCTGCTACCGCTGCCACTGCCTCCAGACTGAACTCCTGTTGACCTGGTCGTCTCAGGGAAGGCAGGGGCTCTGACACCAACACTAGCCCATTGTGAGAGCTGTCTGTGGGCACAACAACTGTGTAAGCCTGGCCTGATTGGGAGAGATGAGCTGGAGAGAGCTGGTGTCTGGCCGTGTGGGCGTGGATTAGCTCCTACTTCACTTCTAGTGAATTTGAGGTTTGGAGTAATAGGGTATCAAGCACCAGCTGGGATTTTGACTCCAATACACAGCCTTTAACACTCTCTCTCTCACTCTCACTCCCACTCCCACTCCCACTCCCACTCCCACACTCACACTCACACACATATATATATATATATATATATATATATATATATATATATGGCCTCCTCCCACGGCCCCACACAACACTCTCCTTTTCCATTAATGTTCCCCCTTGATGTAAATTGTATTTATATAGCCCCACTTTAATCTGTGTGATTCTAGCAGTGCTTTACATTCCTATCCATATGTATGTCTCTGCCCAGGTCAGCTCTAAGGTCACCTTTGAAGTCTCGAACAGAGAAGGTAAATGGAATATTTCCTACAGAAATATGTATGCAGTACCAGTATTCCTCGCATACATTATTCGCCCCCCGTTTAAACTGCTGTATCCAGCTCTGATCTTAATGTGACTCCTAACTCCATGGTTACCAGGCGGAGGCGAGCCAATGAGGAGGCAGCGGGCAGCGTTTCCGAGGGAACGGGGGCTGTGCGTGCGGAATCTCACCTGCTTTCCGCCTCAGTGGCCGTTGCCGCGGGGCTCCCCGCTCCCTCATTCTCAGCCTGTCCTTCTTTCACTCAGACTGAACAGTGTTCTTCATTCCTCTCTCTCCCCTCCCAGTTGGAATTTTCCCGTCCGCTATCTCTCTCCCGTTTCGTTAAACGAAGGCCTAGATTCAATCAGAACGCGGAAGATCCGGGTTATAGCGTAATTTACATTTAATTAGTAATTTCCGATTGAGTGGACAATAGTGTTCACCGTGAATGGTGGTCTCGGCGATTTTAAGGAACATTGCCTTTAAAACATGCATAGAAGACAATGCACGATTTGATTGTGCCGTTTTACATATTTTACCCTCCAAGTTACCCTGCCGAGCCTCAGCTCTGTTTGTCCTTAGAGACAAAAGTATAGCACATATTCATGTCAGGGATCCTTTGAGCACTTTTTGTTAGCTTCATGTGTATTCTGTCAGTGGTAGGTCGTCTTTGGTGTTGTTGCTATGTTTGCATTCATGTTGTGTCTTTGTCTCTGTGTTTACATGTTTACGTCTGTTGTCTGTGGCTGCAGGTGTCTACTATTTGACGTCTCTCTGTTAGCATCTGAGCTAGCAGTAGACACATGTGATGCTTGTTAGCCTTTGTTAGCATCACATAGAGTGAGTGCTGTAAGGATTTGTGTCTCTAGTCGGAGGTGCTACACTGTGGAACTACAAACTTGTTTGCCTTTTCATTCCAGGATCCTCATGGGGTATTTTCGGTAATGTAGAGCATTCAGAATGTTGCAGATAGAAATGTAACATATAGAGCTGTAATCAGAGGCTCTCTTTAAATGAAATGATGATATATTCTACAGGACAGAGAATAATGTTATATCATAGTCTACATGAATTTCTATCTGAACATTCTGCAAGTTGCATCGTCCTGAACAAGCCCCCAGCCCTTGTTCCTACGTGATCGTGTGAGCTGGGCAGTAAGGCGGTGGCCTTTGGGAGTTCCTCTCGTTGTCTTCTTACAGTGTGGTCAAGCGTTCATAATGTTACACACAGAAGTGTAATGAATACGCTTCTTCTAACTGAACGTTCTGTAACGTTGCACACTTCTGAGCTGACCCCGGACCTTGAAGGGGGAAAACACACGTAATGGGTCTTCCTTCTTAAGAGCTTTGTCAGACTCAGGCAAGTGAAACAGCCTTTTCTTAAGTTTCTGCGACTCAGGGAGAGTTGGAAGATCATTTCACAGTAATATGAACTAAAATCACAGGGGATTTTTGAAAGGTTAACCTTGTCCCTTATCCACTGCTGCCCAAATGTGAACTTCAAGTGGTTATTCATCAGTCCTTTTTTCGTTTTTGGTTTCTTTACTCCCCCACTGCTGTTAGCTTAGTTCCCTGATGTGTGTGTGCATGTTTTATAATGACGATATAAGGTTATAGACCCATGTTACTATAAAAGTCTCCTCCTTCTGCCTGACAGCTTCTGATGTTCCCCACTCAGGGAGCAAATGGAGTTTGCATGCCTTGATGACTCATTAGCAAAGCCTCTGTCTCGGTTCACGAATGACTGGATGTGTCTGGACGCACTTGGAGCTGTTTCTATTAATATTTTCATATAGGTATTAATGTATTAGATAGCGTTACGGCATTTTAATTTGCCATCATGATTGAAGATGAAGTGTCTGTGTGTGTGTGTGCGTGTGTGTGTTTGTGTTTGTGTGCATGCGCGCACATTCGTGGCTATGTGTAATCTGTGTGTTATGAAAAAGAGGACAACCTTTTCATGAAGTAATTGAGATGCTCAGGAAATGGTATCAAATGAAATCAAGTGAGATATTTCCAGTCACTATAGCACACTGTATACAGCATTGTAGCATTGAACTGTGGTACACCTTTAAAATTCTACGGCTCGCCTAAAATATCCCTATTCATTTATTTAATGGTAATGACCTCCATCTCATCTGTTCCATGTTTTACGGATTACATTTTATTTGAACTATTAGTTCCTTATTATAGTTCCTTACTCATGATGATGAATTTGTGTGTACCCCTTTAAGAAAGTAAAATAATTGTTTAATGGTTTGGGCGACAGACACGTGGTTATCTGCGTTGAAACTGTAAAGATCCAACCATAGACACAAATCCACGCTCCGTTTGTTTCTATGTCTTAGGATGTGGTACAGCTAATTCTAATCAGACATGCCTATGCTAATGGTTCTCACAGGTGAAGTAAAATTAAATAAATGACATTGCTCATGATGTGCGCCCCTCCGATAATACAATTGTGACAACAGCCTGAGTTTACTGGTCTTGAAACAACGATACAGATGTAACCATGTGCCATTTCATTTATTATCCGAGCGTCACTGGTGCTCCCAAGTCAGAATTCCCTGTGCGTTCAACAGGTCACGTTTAGAAGTGAGTGTTCCAAAAAATGTACACGATTAGGAAAAGTTTTACGGCACACCGGTTGAAAACCACTGCATTATACTTTACAAATACTCATTAGAAGCGAGCAATGTAGGCTACATTTTAAATGGGCTGAAAGGCGGCCTGAACGTAATTTAAATTGTAATTAGCAATTAAGCTTTGCGAGATTTTCAGCTGCAAATTTGCTAAGCTCACTGAAATACTGTGCTATTGAACACTCTTTGATGCATGCTCACATTTAATCAAGACAGCCACAAAGAGCTACACACACACACACACACACACACACACACACACACACACACACACACACACACACACACACACACACACACACACACACACACACACACACACACACACACACACACACACACACACACACACACACACACACACACACACACACACACACACACACACACACTGTGCAAGAGCTGTAACTTATATACTAACCCAGCTGAGAAAGATGATGAAAAACAAACACACGCACATCCACACACTCCCATACCCATTGCTCGCTCTCACCCTCATCTCTTGTTGTAGGATACCTGAGGGCAAAGTAGAAGAGGGAGGGGCCCTGGCTGTGGGGAGACTACGCTCCCTGGAGGACCAGCTGACCAGAGCCAAGCAGAAGATCCACAGCTTCCAGAGACTGACCGGAGATGGTGAGCAGAACAGCAGGACCTGGGGAGGACATGTCGGGGGAGAGAAGAGGAAAGCTGTGGGAGAGTCCCAGATAGCACAGGGTGACCAGGTGGAACTGTACCTATAGGATCAGTTGGAATGAAGTCAGATAGGTCAGGCTAATCCAATGCTATGCTAGCAGCTAAACTCAGCTGACAGGAAAAATGTGTGTGTGTGTGTGTGTGTGTGGTGTGTAAGCTTTTTTAAAGCTTGCATCTGTGTGTGTCTAAAAAGTAAGCGTCAGGAGGGTAGGGTAGTTGCTAGGTGAGTGGGTAAACGTGGGAATGGAATAGAATTAGTGTGAGAGAGAGAGAGCAACACAACAATTTTGAAGCAAAAGAAGAAAATCCAATATCTGGGCGAAAAAACCCTTTGTGCCATATTAGCTGCAAAATATGTAGCTTCCTGCCCCACCCGTAGGGACAGCCAGTGGAACGACCAACCAGAGCAATAACATTTCTACCATTTTCTTTCTCACTATTTCATTATTGTCCTCATTCATTTCTTACTGTAGTGTCCTGTTAAATGTTATTACTCACTGAGTATTATTATTTTTCCTATTATGATCTGTCTGCGTCATCATTGATTCTATATGTGTCCATATGTTTGCTTTGGCAATGTATGTGGAAACACTTTTCAATTACTATACAAAATTATTGCAACCAATAGAATGTTATATACAGTATATGGGGGATACAATCTTCCCAGCTCTGCAGATTTTGCTGTGAGGAGGCAGAGTCATTAGATCATTTATTTTTGTTATTGTCTGTATGTAGCTCGTTTTTGGTCACAGGTCCAGGAATGGCTGAAGAATTGCAACAGTTGCCTAGAACTAACGCTACAGATAGCAATACTGGGTGATCTGAAAAGCCATAGTCAATCAATCAATAATATAATTATTATTTTAGCAAAAATGTTTATTTTTAATTTACAATCTGTAGAAGCTATGAGAATAGAAAGGTTCAGTACTTTTGTGAAGCATCACAGCACAGTTGAAAAAGATATGGCAAATAGAAATCCAAAATGGATGGTGTTAAGAGATAGATGGGAGGGGTTGAATGGAGCTGAAGGGTGGGACTAATAACAAGATAACCAATGTAAAACATACGGGGTCTGTAAAATGTATATAGGTTCAGAACTTTTGTGAAATAGCACAGTTACAAATAGAAATCAAACTGGAAGGACATCAGAAATAGAGGAAGGACTAAAAACAAAGAAAATATACCTATTGTAAAATAGATTGTGTCTGTAAAATGTGTATAAGATGTATATACTGAAGGTAGAAGCCTAAGTGTTATTGTTTATTAGTTTACTCCAATTGGGGGAAGGGTGGTAGGGTTTGGGGGGAATAATGAAGGTATATTCAAAACAAGTATGTCTATCTATATAGGTATGTGAATGTATATATATATATTTACCCAAAAATTATATGGGGGATTGGAAATGATGCAGACAATTATATTGATGGAAGCAACAAACTTTCCGCAATATTAGGCTGACCCCCCCCCCCTTAAATTTAATAGAGAGAGAAAGAGACTGGAGGACAGGGCTCTTGTTTTCTGCAGAGAGAGAGAGAGAGAGAGAGAGAGAGAGAGAGAGAGAGAAAGAGAGAGAGAGAGAGAGAGAGAGAGAGAGAGAGAGAGAGAGAGAGAGAAAGAGAGAGAGAGAGAGAGAGAGAGAGAGAGAGAGAGAGAGAGAGAGAGAGAGAGAGAGAGAGAGAGAGAGAGAGAGAGAGAGAGAGTATTGTGAGTGAGAGAGAGAGAGTATTGTGAGTGAGAGAGAGAGAGAGAGAGAGTATTGTGAGTGAGAGAGAGAGAGAGAGAGAGAGTATTGTGAGTGAGAGAGAGAGAGAGAGTATTGTGAGTGAGAGAGAGAGAGAGAGAGAGAGTATTGTGAGTGAGAGAGAGAGAGAGTATTGTGAGTGAGAGAGAGAGAGAGTATTGTGAGTGAGAGAGAGAGTATTGTGAGTGAGAGAGAGAGAGAGAGTATTGTGAGTGAGAGAGAGAGAGAGAGAGAGAGAGAGAGAGTATTGTGAGTGAGAGAGAGAGAGAGAGAGAGAGAGAGTATTGTGAGTGAGAGAGAGAGAGAGAGAGAGAGAGAGAGTATTGTGAGTGAGAGAGAGAGAGAGAGAGAGAGAGTGTATTGTGAGTGAGAGAGAGAGAGAGTGTATTGTGAGTGAGAGAGAGAGAGAGAGAGAGTTCCATCCTGTACGGACAAAACAGATGCGCTAAAACTGCTCTGATCAAAGAAACCCTTTGGGAGGGAGGTTGAGAGGCAGGGATTGAGAAAGCAGACGATCCAGTATGTTCCTGAAGCTACCATGTGTTCAATGACAATTCCACCTGTGCTTTATGCTCATAATAGTTGTTCTATCCCCCCTCGCTCCCTCCCTCCTTCCCCTCTTCCCACCACCATCCCCACCACCCCTCAGGTCCAGGCCCCACCCAGGAGGAGCTGAGGCGGAGGGTAGAGAACGGTGTGAGGGAGCTCTGGTACTTTGTCCGCAGCGAGGTGAAGAGCCTGGGCCATGTGGAGGCCGGGGAGAGGCCCAGACAGGCTGACACCCTGCTACAAGACCTGGGACACCAGCAGAGGTCAGAGACATACACAGACAGATACACACACACACACATGCAGTACATAAACATAAACATGCACGCATGCACACACACTGCAATAACATTTGATTTGATTTCACCTCTTAAAAGCCTTCCACAGGCTGGCCTCCCCTCCCGCCACACACACAGAAACAACAGAAACACGCACACACACTTTTCCTTTCCACTCCTCTCTTCCAGCGGCTCTCTCTTCTTTTGTGTTGGCATTGAGCTCACCGAGAGCAGGGAGCGGTTGAGACATAAGACACACGTTCACGTAGTTGATGGGCCCTGTAAGACTGCAGTGCCCCCCAGCCCTCTCTCCCCTCCTCCCCCCTCCTTTTCTCTGCCTCCTTGTTGATTTATTGGGTACTTGTAAATGGGGCAATAATTGCCCACCAATTGGAGCGGGTAATCAGTACTCAGGGCTGCTCAGCTCAGCCGCCTGTCAACCCCTGTCTCCAGCCTGCAGCTTCAAAAGTCTGCATCTGCAGCAAGCGCCGGGCAGAGGAAGCCCCCACACAGAAAAGGAGACGGAGCACGCATACAGAAAGACACACACACATACACACACACACAGACACACGCACGTATACAACCAACAAAAGAATCCCCCCTCTCGTCTCCCAAAGCCTATTCTCCCACACTGTAAAAAAAAATCTTTCAACTGAATATTATTAAGTAATTGTTTTGTTTTGTTTACTCAACTCTTCGGTCAAAGTGTTACTTGAATTTAAAATGTTTAGTTGGCCCAAGTATAGCTCCAACATGAGAAAACTTCAAATGTGTTTTCTCAAATTGTCTCATATGTTCATTCAACTAGAAATTATTATTTGGGCATCATAACAAAAAAATGGTTAGGAACGAGTTACACAGGAAAAGGCGAAGCGATTTATACATAGTGCACCTTTAACCTGTTCTTTAAAGGTTCCCAGAATGTTGTGAGAACATTGTGGGGACGTCACATTGTGGGGACAAAGATATGTTCCCAAAACAGTTGTGCGGATGATTCTACAATATTTATTTTAGGGTGCAAAAAATATTCCCCTGATGTTGCACGAACGTTCCTAGAACACATTTTGTCTGTTCTTTAAAGGTTCCCAGAATGTTTCATTAGGTTGTGGGAACAGTCTGGTGGGAACATTGTTGGGACATCACAAAAGATATGTTCCCAAAACACCAAAACTCTCCAGTTGTGCGAATGATTCTTTATTTTATGATGCAAAAAACATTCACCTAAAATAATGTGGATAATTCGGAGTAATCCCAATATCATATACATTGAGTATACAAAACATTAAGAACACCTGCTCTTTCCATGACATAGACTGATCAGGTGAATCCAGGTGTTAGCTTTGATCCCTTATTGATGTCACTTGCTAAATCCACTTCAATCAGTGTAGATGAAGGGGAGGAGACCGGCTAAAGAAGGATTTTTAAGCCTTGAGACAATTGAGACATGGATTGTGTATGTGTGCCATTCAGAGGGTGAATAGGAAAGAAAAAATATTTAAGTACCTTTGAATGGGGCATAGTAATAGGTGCTAGAAGCACCGGTTTGTGCCATGAACTGTAAAGCTGCTAGTTTTTTCCCCGCTTAACATTTTCCTGTGTGTATCAAAATGGTCCACCACTCAAAGGGCATCCAACCAACTTTACACAACTATGGGAAGCATTGGAGTCAACATGGGCCAGCATCCCTGTGGAACGATTTCAACACCTTGTAAAGTCAATGCCCTGGCGAATTGAGGCTGTTCTGATGACAAGGGGGGGGGGGGGGGGGGGTTCCTAATGTTTGGTATACTGAGTCTGTCTAAAAGAGACTTTTGGATTCAGAATTTGTCAGGATATGGTGCTTATCTACAAAACTCAAAATATGCATTGGAAATGTTCTGTATCCTGTAGAATATATATTTTAAAAAATGTGTCATGTAAATATATTCCCGATATGGACCCTTTTCACCTGACCCATTCACCTGATGTTACAAGAATGTCCCAGAAAACATTTTGTTGGAGCATCACATTGTGGGGAAAAAAAGATCTTCTCAAAACACAAAAACTGTCCAGTTGTGTGGATGATTCTACAATGTTTATTTTATGATGCAAAAACTTTCACTTGTTTTGGCAAGAATGCTCCTGGAACACATTTAATATGTTCTTTAAAGGTTGTGGGAATGGTCTGGTGGGAACATTGTGGGCAAATCCAAACGATACATTCACTTGGGGCCGGTTGCTCCAGTTGGGATTTAAAAAGTTGGTCTTAAAGTCGGGCGTATCTACATACGACTTTGGGATCAGAATTTACACGTTGCACCGTTAAAAAAAAAGACTAGTCATAGCTAAATTCGGCGTAAGCGGCGTGTGTTCATGAGAGTTGATGCTTCATAATGATGGTTGCTAGGCAGCACCTGTTACTAGGCTGTTTCCCTCCTCGTGGCAGTTCTAAAATTTGCGAGGCATGTCACTTCACTTCGCAAAGCCCACCACTACGCATGCACGTTTTCTTAACCACAACTGGATGGGTAAATCAATAATTATGGGAATGAATATCACTGCATGATGAAAATATTGGAATAAAGTAGGCTAATGCCATTGAAGGCATGTATCATATTGTTGCTTACTGAAACTCCCAAAGTCATCCAACCATTTGAAATACTTTAAAGCAATAGCTTTAAAGTATTATCAACTATAATGTTGGCACCATTATGATTGCGACAGCGTTAACGCGCTGTTTTGAGACAAGTGTTGGAAATCGTCTTGATAAATCAATCAATGTCAGAGTCTCAGTTTGAATATTTGGTTACAATTAGGCTGGCAAAATGTTAGCCGAATTGAGGTGAGTGTACCTGACGATAATCTTTAGTCTAGTTTTCTTGTCTAACTGTGTAATCCGAAAATCTTGCTAGCATGTTATGTAATGTAGCCTACGCTAGCCTAGTATAGCAGGTGGATAATTTAGCTTTTGACTCACGTAGTAGCCTATAGGGGCTATATCCCAACGAAAAGCCCTTGACATGTCTGATAATCAATCAATGTGACTTTGTTTCACTGAATCTCTGTCTGTATATTTGGTTATTTGATCTCTGGCTATGCAAATAAGTGGAGGTGGCAACTCGTCTATTAGTTTGCTAATATCTGATCAGACACATTTAGCATTCTATAGCATATACATTTCAATCACAGAAACAAACAAACAAACATAGATAAAAATCGATCACATGTACCACCGCATCAAATCCTAATGACAATCACATTCCTCAGTAATATGTGAGTCAACCAACTAAACTCCTCCAAGGGAACAAGATCATGGTGCTTCAAGCTGGTCTGGAGAGAATTCCAAGACCACGGAGCTGAGTAGCTAAAACGCTTTTTGCCGTGATCCGTTCTGATTTTAGGAACCGTTATAAGTAAGTAGGAGTGAGACCATAACTGATATATATTTTCTGACCTTATCAAAGAATAACAGAGATAAAGTGGCAGTTTTCCCAAAATGGCCTTAGGCTTCAACATTGGTGTACTATGATCTATGTACTGTAGAGTCAACGAAGACCAGCCAACAGCACTATAGAGATCACAGTGGTGTGTCAAAAGCTTTTGGTTGGTAATAAACCTAAGAGCTGCGTGAAACACATAATCAAGTGCCTTCAGGGTAGTGCTTGAGGTCTGCATATAAATGACATCACTGTAGTCCAAGACAGAGAGGAATGTACACCGTAGCAGCTCTTTCTGGCCTCCAAAGAAAAAAGAGCCTCATACCAGTAATAAAACCTGTTCTCAACCTGATCTTCTTTACCAGGTTCTCAAGATGAGTAGTGAAGCTTTGCTTCTCATCCACCCAAACGCCCAGATATTTGTACTTCTTGACTTGCTATATGGAATTCCCTTCCAAGGTAGTAATGACATGGTTTTCAGAGTGTTTAGTATTGGAAATTAACATGTATTTTGTTTTAGAGGAATTCAGAACAAGCTTCAAGTTGTACAGATTATTTTGGGATGTTAAAAGCAGTTTAGGATTTTTCAAAAGCCAAAATCAAACTGCTGCAACTTGAATAGAGGCAGTGTCGTTCGCGTTAAACATTTACATCCACTGTCTCAACATGTCTCCCAATGTTGTTGATCTAGATAATAAACAACAGGGGACCTAAAATGGATCCTTGAGGCACACCTGAGTGCAGCTCTATGATGTCGGACTTACAACCATCTGCCTTAACACACTGGGTTCTATTTGACAGGTATTTCACAAACCACTCTAGAGCATGACCAGTGAACCCACTTCAGTCTCTGCACCAATACAGTATGGTCCACAGTGTCCCATTCCTTTGACAAATCTATGAACAAATCTGATACACAATGCAACTTCTTATCCAGAGCACAGTAAATATCATCCAAAACCTTTCAATATTACTATAACAGTGCTGTGGCTTGTCCTGAAACCTGATTGCAAACCACACAAAATATTGTTTTCCTGAAAGCAGGCCTTAAGCTGCTTATTGACTAGGAACTCCAATACTTTTGCCAAAACAGACAATTTAGATATGGGCTTATAGTTATTCAGTAGACTGGGGTCACCTCATTTCAAAATAAGTAGGTAAAATGCTGATTCCCACAACTTGGGGATTTCATGACATTTTATAGTGAGGTTAAATGTGCATGTTTAAGGGGGAGCAATTATGTCTGCGGTTTATTGTAATAGGCGGGGGTCTAGACCATCGGGGCCAGGGGATTTGTTTGACATCAATTGCTTTCACCGCTCTACGCACCTCTGAGACAGAGAAGGAGAACCTGGAGAAGGAGTGGACGGGGGTATCAGGTCATTTCGCAGGGGACTCATTTTGACCTTTAACCCTATCAAATAATCCACCTGCATCAAGAAAATGCTGATTAAAACACTAGAGATGTTCTCAGTCACCACCTACCAGCAGTTGTTTAGAAAGCTGTGCATCTATTTTGAAGGATTATTCCGATTATCAGCAGTAGATTTGAGGTAGTTGTCTGCTTTCAGCTTTCGGGGTCAAAGCCACACCCTGATTCCAAACGCGTTTAAAAGCCATCCAATCTTCAGCCAGATCAGACCTTCTTGCTTTAGCCCACACAGCATTCAATTCCCTTATGATTTCAGCTAGTTCATCTGAGAACCAGGGTTGTCTCTGCCCTTAATTCGGTATTGTTTGAAAGGGGCATGCTTGTTGCATACATCCTGGAATGCTTTGTAGAAGTACGAATAGGTTAATTCAACACTAGGGATGAATTCAACTCAAAATGTAAAAAACTCTGAATATCAAGCTGCTTCCAGTTCGTTTCGTGATGATACGTGGAGGTAATTGTAGCAAAATAATGGCAAGTCTATGGGGAAAGCACTTAAAGTTCTTCGCATTTAAGAGGCATCAGGCCCTAAAAGCATTATCCTCATTGTAAGGTTCAAGGGTAGACAATAGCAACAATAGCAACATGTTCGTTTGTGGCTGATCAATCAATGTGAGAAATAACCATAAAAAGTTTTCTAAGACTAAAATAATATGCTTATGATGTTGTACTTCTCACAAATAGGCCTAAGCTACGGTACATAAGCTACAATGAAATACCAGTAAAGACCAAGTACACTGTAAAACCGAATAAGTTAGCAGAACTCAATACATTTGTGGCAACTAATTGCTTCGTTTTTGTTGTTATTATGAAACTTAAAAGTATTGATTGGGGCGGCAGGTAGCCTAGTGGTTAGAGCGTTGGACTAGTAACCAAAATGTTGCAAGATCGAATCCCTGAGCTGACAAGGTAAAAATCTGTCATTCTGCCCCTGAACAAGTCAGTTAACCCACTGTTCCTAGGCTGTCATTGAGAATAAGAATTTGTTCTTAACTGACTTTCTTAGTTAAATAAAGGTAAAAAAATAAATAAACAGTACTCAATAATTTCTGTTAATTAATATACATTTTTGATTACAGGTAGCTTAGTTAAAGTAATTAGAATGAACTTTATTACTATGATCTACAATAACTTAAAATATATATATATCGATTTAACTCATTATGTTAAAGTAAACGTAACACACCACTTTCAAGTAGTTTTTCTACAAACATGTTTTATGAACTTAATATTTTAGTGAAATGCTTACTTCCTAGCCATTAACCTGTAATCAATTATTGTAAGTTGCAACAACTAATATGCAAATTAAAAACTAGAACTTACTTAAATCAAAAGGTAGTTGTGCATCTAATCAAAAACTTTGTGCCAACTGATTGCGTAGGTTTTCTTTAGTAGCACTGACTCAAACAAAATAATTGCAATGTGAAAAAAAAACATGTACAAATGAATGCTTTTAAACCAGGAATAATACGGACTTATTGTTGCAGTAACAATAACAATCAGAGTACATTTAAAGAGAATACAGTAAAAGGTTTACATGTTAGAGAACATAGTGCGGTTCCACAATTAAAGAGCACAGATTGGGGTCAATGTGGCAATGTCTGGGTCAGTCATTTCCAATTCAGTCGATTTGGTAAGTAAACTGATATTCTAATATTTTCCTCATTGCCTACTTCGAGGAAAATATTTGAATTTCAGTTCACTTCCTGGATTGACTGAATTTAAAATGGAATTGACCCGACCCTGACATCCACTGAGACATTGCCCCATATGTAAGCCACAAAATCAACTTGTCAGTGCTAGGCCTATTCAAGTGCTGTGTTAATAACGGTGGACAACATGCTAATTATCTCAACGCATTTGAGCAAGGAAATAATAAGTGAAGGAAAATGGCAGATCTAAGAAGCACCATGACCTACAATTATTAGCCTACATACTGCAAAGGTTCACTTTTAAAGAGAACACGTTACAGTAGCACTTCCACCATGGTTGGGGTCAATTCCTTTTCAATTCAGGAAGTAAACTAACATTTCAATATCAATTCCAATTTTTCTCATTGCCTCCTATAAAATGAAATTAGAACTGGAATTTCAGTTTACTTCCTGAATTGAAATGGAATTGACCCCAACCCTGGTAGAGGAGCTACTGTAATGATAATTCGGGGGTAAGAGAAAGTGTCTTTTGGGGTTCCTTTCGTTTAAAAAAATGCAACAATGTCAACAAATAGTTGGGATTTATAGCAGGATTTTCTGAATGAACTCGAACGTGTTGGACAGTTCTTTCGGATAACTGAGAGCATAAATCAGACCAAACATTACCCAGGAAAGCACCCGGCTGTCTGGGGAGGTCAATCACCACAACTTCACTCTCCAGGACGACAGAGATCTTGACCGGATTGTAGTGGACTGGATTTTCTGTGTTGTCACCAACGATTGTCAGCAGGGCTACCGGTGAGTCACCAACCTCTTGGTTCGTCTGATTCCAGATGAGAATGCTAGACAGATATGTTATATAGCAATATATCTACACTGACTTATGGTTGGCTAGATTGACCATACTCGTCCATCTAATCCTCTGAGATCACCTCAGGAGCTAGAGTGGGTTGATTGGGAATGGGCACAATAATACAAAATTACTGGAATGACAGGAAACCTACCTAGCATGTTTTGAAAAATACAGAGACTTACTAGCGCAGCAACACAGGAAGAGCACGGAGAACAGTTGTACACCTTGTGTGGGCGTCATGTGTTCCTGAAGGGATACATGAATGTACATTTTATGACATTGGTTTACTAATCTAACCTGGTACCAGAGAAAGATCTAAATATTTAGCCTTAAATCACTGAGGTCGGTATAATTAGGAACATGGTACAATGGAACCAATGGAATAGTCCCAAAAGGGCAAACTATCAGTTTCCTTTTAAAAATCTTATCAAGCCTAGTCCTGGACTAAAAAGCAAGCTCAATGGAGAATCTCAATGAAATTATTTTAGTCCAGGACTAGGCTTAATCTGTGTCTGGGACATCTCCCCTCAAGGTTTAATAAGTAGTTGGTATTTGCATTAGACCAAGATCTGAATTCAGTATAATGTGGAGTCCTCTGTCTTACCTGTAGATCATGACACCTCAGAATGTCAACCAAAGCGTCAGCAGTCCTTCCAGTCTTCGATGACAGCTGTCTGTACAAGGTCATTAACCAAGGGGTGTGACGGTCAATCTCAGCATAGAAGATGTTTGGCAGGTTCTGGTTTGTAATTCGCTGGAACTCTGCATACACCTACACTTGGAATAGACAGACAACAAAGGACAGTATTTAGAAGTTATCACAAGTTTTGAATACTGTATCACAATTTAATTCAGTAGAACAAATATATTAATACTGCATTGCAATTTTACCTGCGACTCCATGCTCAGAGCAGTCCAGAGATCAAGGAACTCCTTTACAATTTGAGTGTCGGTGACTATACCCTGGCGCCGCAGGGCGAATGTGGTCTGCATCTTCCTATCGAACAGGGGTAAGTTCCTTTCCGTCTTCTGAACTTCTTGGACCATTTCCTGTCTCAGCGTTTTAAGACTCCCCGAGTCCTTTCCAAGGGGGAGGTTTGGCAGGAAGTTCACTTCAGCCCACTTACCTAGGTCTCTTTATGTTTGAGTGCGGTGGTTCATTCTCTGGATTGGTTCTCCTTCTTTTTCCTGTGTTTACGGAGACCTGACATCCTGCTCTCTTCATCTTGGTTCTGTAGTTATCCATATTGAATTTGATGCTGTTCTTCCATCCATTCCACTCAGTCTCAGATTCTGCCTCTTTTAGACAGGGGTGTTTCGAAACAAGAGCTTCAACTGACTTTAGCTAGCTAACATTAGCTCTAGCCAGCTAACCTACCTGGTGCCTAGCTAAGTAGATAACATTAGCCCTGCCTGGCACTTGCCAGGTAACCAGATTACTAGCTTGACAGATATCCATTTGATGTTTGACAAAGCATACAGGCACAACACAGTTAAAAATCATTAATACATTTTTACCATTAAGAAAGTATCCACTGTCGTAGGGACCATCCATGATGTTGGAAAGATTTTGAAATGCCACATGCTTGCCTTTGAACATCGACGTACACTACCGGTCAAAAGTTTTAGAACACCTACTCATTCAAGAGTTTTTCTTTATTTTTACTATTTTCTACATTGTAGAATACTAAGGAAGACATCAAAACTATGAAATAACACATATAGAATCATGTAATAACCCAAAAAGTTTTAAACAAATCAGAATATATTTTACTTGAGTATAATATATATTTGAGATTCTTCAAATAGCCACCCTGTGGAAAAATGGCGCCGGAGGAGATGGCCGCCGTTTCACGGTCTCCTAACCAATTGTGCTATTATGTGTGTTTTTTTGCGATATTTGTAAATTATTTTGTACATAATGTTTCTGCAACCATATCTTACGGCAGAAAAGAGCTTCTGGATATCAGGACAGCGATCCCTCACCTCGGATTAGACAAAGAGTTTTTCAACAACAACAATAACAACAAGCAGGACTCACACGATATTCTCCAAACACCCCGCAGGGCAGACATCCCAATTATTCGCATAAGGAAGCGACGCAGAGGAAGTAGAGCCGGATGCCTCGTCCGGATCTGCAGAAGGCGAGTAGGAAAGCTGCCGTTAACGTCAATATTACTCGCCAACGTGCAATCATTGGACAATAAACTAGACGAGGTACGATCACGAAAATCCTACCAACGGGACATCAAAAACTGTAATATCCTATGTTTCACGGAATCGTGGCTGAATGACGACATGGATATTCAGCTAGCGGGATACACGCTGCACCGGCAAGATAGAACAGCACACTCCGGTAAGACGAGGGGGGGCAGTCTGTGCATATTTGTAAACAACAGCTGGTGCACGAAATCTAAGGAAGTCTCTAGATTTTGCTCGCCTGAAGTAGAGTATATTGTGATAAATTGCAGTCCACACTACTTGCCTAGAGAGTTCTCAGCACTTTTTGTGGCTGTTTATAAGGAAATAAGCAAACAGGAAACCACTCACCCAGTGGCGGCGCTCCTAGTGGCCGGAGACTTTAATGCAGGGAAACTTAAATCAGTTCTACCAAATCTCTATCAACATGTTAAATCTGTGTACAGTGAGTGCAAATGTAGAAGATTAGGGAGGTACGGCAATAAATAGGCCCTAGAGGCGAAATATTTACAATTAAGCATTATTACTGGATTGACAGATGTGCAGATGATGATGTGCAAGAAGAGATATTGGGGTGCGAAAGAGCAAGAGGGTAAGTAATACTATGGGGATGAGGTAGTCGGGTGTGCTATTTACAGATTGGCTGTGTACACGTACAGTGATCGGTAAGCTGCTCCGACAGCTGATGCTTAAAGTTAGAGAATGAGATGTAAGTCTCAAGCTTCAGAGATTTTTGCAATTCGTTTCAGTCATTGGCAGCAGAGAACTGGATGGAAAGGCGGCCAAAGGAGTGTTGGCTTTGGGGATGACCAGTGAAATATACCTGCTGGAGCGCGTGCTACGGGTGGGTGCTGCTATGGTGACCAGTGAGCTGAGATAAGGCGGGGCTTTACCTAAAAAATACTTATAGATGACCTGGAGCCAGTGGGTTTGGCGACGGATATGTAGTGAGGGCCAGCCAACGAGAGCATACAGGTCGCAGTGGTGGGTAGTATATTGGGCTTTGGTGATAAAAAGAATGGCACTGTGATAGACTACATCCAATTTGCTGAGTGTTGGGGGCTATTTTGTAAATGACATCGCCGAAGTCAAGGATCGGTAGGATAGTCAGTTTTACGAGGGTATGTTTGGCGGCATGAGTGAAGGAGGCTTTGTTGCTAAATAGGAAGCCGATTCCAGATTTAATTTTGGATTGGAGATGCTTAATGTGAATTTGGAAGGAGAGTTTACAGTCTAACGAGACACCTAGGTTTTTGTAGTTGTCCACATATTCTAGGTCAGAACCGTCCAGAGGAGTGATGCTAGTCAGACGGGAGGGTACGGGCAGCAATCGGTTGAAGAGCATGCACTTAGTTTTACTAGCATTTAAAAGCAGTTGGATGCCATGGAAGGAGTGTTGTATGGCGTTGAAGCTCGTTTGGAGGTTTGTTAGCACAGTGTCCAAGAAGGGCCAGATGTATACAGAATGGTGTCGTCTGCGTAGAGGTTGATCAGAGAATCACCAGCAGCAAGAGCGACATCATTGATATATATAGAGAAAAGAGTCGGCCCAAGAATTGAACCCTGTGACACCCCCATAGAGACTGCCAGAGGTCCCGGACAACAGGCCCTCCGATTTGACACACTGAACTCTGAGAAGTAGTCGGTGAACCTAGGCGAGGCATTCATTTGAGAAGCCAAGGCTATTGAGTCTGCCGATAAGAATGCGATGATTGACAGAGTCGAAAGCCTTGGCCAGGTCGATGAATACGGCTGCACAGTACTATATTTTATTGATGGCGGTTATGATAACGTTTAGGACCTTGAGCGTGGCTGAGGTGCACCCGTGACCAGCTCGGAAACCAGATTTCATAGTGGAGAAGGTACGGTGGGATTCGAAATGGTTGGTGATCTGTTAATTAACTTGGCCTTCGATGATTTTAGAAAGGCAGGGCAGGATGGATATAGGTCTATAACAGTTTGGATATAGAGTGTCTCCTCCTTTGAAGAGGGGGATGACCACGGCAGCTTTTCAATCTTTGGGCATCTCAGACGATACGAAAGAGAGGTTGAACAGGCTATTATTGTCAGGACCCGGTGCGAGAAACTGTCACTAATAATCGTCAGAACCCAGAAGATGAGGCAGACACAGCAGTACTAGAGATGGTGGTTTAATTAAAGAACAAAATCTTCAGGCAAAGAAACTAAATCCACAATGTCCAAAAATAAAGCCAAGAGGCACAAAATGGAAATCCTCCAAAATACAAAAGAAACTCCACAAAGTGGTAAAAAACAGCAGGGAAAAACAAACCTCAAAAGACTACTCAAATAATACACAAGAACTAAACCAGAGAACCTCTGGAAAATCCAACAAGAGAAATATCTGTATAAAACAAGGCTTGGGCTGGGGCTGGGTGCTAACTTACAAACACTGAGCAAGGAACTGAGGAACACACAGGGTTTAAATACTAACAAGGGAACGACCCACAGGTGCAAACAATAATTAGAGCAAGAAAAAACAAAAGGTACAAAAAAGGTGCAATGGGGACATCTAGTGACCAAAACCCGAACAGTCTTGGCCAAAACCTGACAATTATAGGATATATTTATATGCTGCGTACTTCTGAGTCCATATTTACAAAGTGTCCAACACTAAGAGTTCTGATCTAGGATCACTTTTGCTTTTCAGATCATTAAAATTAAGACAGGGGGACCATATCAAGTGACTCAAAGTAGGAATTATATTCGGTGTGTTTTTTTAAGTTAAACAGTCCATTTTTACACAATGGTATTTTTTTTTTACAGTGAGTCTAAATTCTAAATTTCTGACTGAATTTATAAATCTGGACGAAATAAAGACATCCTCTCTTTTATACTGAACAAAAATATAAATGCAACATGTGAAGTGTTGGTACCATGTTTAATGAGCTGAAATAAAACATCCCAGACATTTTAGATATGCACAAAAAGCATATTTATGTAAAACAAAGTGCAGAAATGTGTTTACACCCCTGTTAGTCAGCATTTCTTCTTTGCCAAGATAATCCATCCACCTGACAGATGTGGCATATAGAGAAGCTGATTAAACAGCATGATCATTACACAGGTGCACCTTGTCCTGTGGACAATACAAGGCCACTCTAAAATGGGCAGTTTTGTCACACAACACGATGCCACAGATGTCTCGAGCTGTTGCCCGAGAAATTAATATTAATTTCTCTACCGTAAGCTGACTCCAACATCGTTTTAGAGAATTTGGCAGTACGTTCAACCGGCCTCACAACCGCATACCATGTGTATGGCGTCATGTGGGCGAGCAGTTTGCTGATGTCAACGTTGTGAACAAAGTGCCCCATGGTGGCGATGGGGTTAAGGTATGTGCAGGCATAAGCTATGTCCCCACAATGTTTCCACCAGACTGTTCCCACAACCTAAAAAAACATTCTGGCAACATTTAAAGAACAAACTAAATGTGTTCCGGGAACATCAGGTGAATGTTTTATACAACTGGACAGATTTTGTGTTATGAGAAAATTTGCCGCAAACTATGGAATGTTCTGGCAACTTTCACTTTACCAATTTTGGTTTACTGGGAAGATTACATTGTGCATGTTTATTTAAACAGTAATTTATATTCAACATCTTCTTAACTGGGATTTGCACAGCATTCCAATCTTCTTGCTACGCCACCATGTCTGTTTCAAGAACTGAGTTTACCTGTATTGCTACACTTTGCACTTGAAAGTAAATATCAGCTCTGAAAAGTACATCCCCAAAGCCAGGACTTCCTTTGGCCGCCTTTCCTCCCAGTTCTCTGCTGCCAGTGACTGGAACGAATTGCAAAAATCGCTGAAGCTAGAGACTTACATTTCCCTCGCTAACTTTAAACATCAGCTATCTGAGCAGCTAACCGATCGCTGCAGCTGTACATAGTCCATCTGTAAATAGCCCACCCAATCTACCTACCTCATCCCCATATTGTTTTTATTTACTTTCTGCTCTTTGCACACCAGTATCACTTCTTGCACATCATCATCTGCTCATCTATCACTCTCGTGTTAATCTGCTAAATTGTAATTACTTCGCTACTATGGCCTATTTATTGCCTTACCTCCTCACGCCATTTGCACACACTGTATATAGACTTTCTTTTTTTTCTATTGTGTTATTGACTGTACGCTTGTTTATTCCATGTGTAACTCTGTGTTGTTGTTTGTGTCGTACTGCTTTGCTTTATCTTGGCCAGGTCGCAGTTGTAAATGAGAACTTGTTCTCAACTAGCTTGCCTGGTTAAATAAAGGTGAAATATATATATATATATTCTAATTTTTTTTTATTCAGGAAAAAACATTGCATTTATCATAGTGATGAAGGAGTAACATTAAAACAGAATAATATGCCCCACCAACAGTAGACAACAGAAAAACCTGAAATACTTAAATAAGTCAATCAAATCAATATGGAGAGAATAATCAAGGTGACTGATAACTGGCACAGGCATGGTACCGTAGCAGGAAGATTAGAATGCCATGAACCAAGATGGTGTGCATTCAAATCCTAGGTGAGGACCTGTTGAATAATAATTACTGTATAATTGAACATGGACAATGTAATTATGTATGTCAACATGTGTCAAATATGTATGTTAAAAGTACTGTGTGTGTAACAATGTTGCACAGACTTTTTTTAGTTAAAATGCCCAAATAATCATGTTTAGTTGAGTGAAATATGAGACAAGTTGAGCAAACACATCATTTGAAATGTTCTTTGCCAAAGTTTTCTCAATTTGTAGCTAAGTTTGGGCAATTTTTTTTTGATTTGGTAACACGTGTAACCAGTTACTTAGTAATGATTAGTTGAAACAACTAGATTTGTATTTGTTAATTTTTTATTTACAGTGCATGTTAACTCAGTGACTAGCGGAGAGTTGTAGTTATCTCACAGGGAGACTGTGATATATCCCTGGTGGGTTCTGGGTAAAGGAGTTTGACATGGCTTCATATCGAACACACACGTTGTGGTTTAAGATTAAAAATGGAAGCATGAGTAATGATTATGTCTTGCCAGAGGACGTGTGTGCGTGTGTGTATGTGCACAAGTGTATGTGTGTGTAAGTGTGTGTGTAAGTGTGCATGGATACTTGTGCTCAGGAGGTTTCCCACACTGAGGATGTGACTGATTTGGGTCACTGAAATTAATTGAGCCATGCTGGTTTTTAGAGATGAGAAACTGCTGTATATGTGTGTCTGTGCTATGTAGCACACTGGACTTATGACTTTCTTTTTCGGTCTCTTTTTATGCGTCTGTGTGCCTGTGTATGTGTGCGTGCGTGTGTGTGTGCAGGTCTATCATGACAGACCTGTACTACCTCAGCCAGGCTGATGGAGTGGGAGACTGGAGAGTGAAGGAGGCCAGGGACCTGTCTAACCTGGTGCAGAGCAGGATCACCTACCTACAGGTACACACACATACACACACACACAGACACAAACACAACACACACACATGCACACACAAACACTCTTTCTCACACCTGCTCTTCTCTACCTAACACAAGCCAAACCTGTCAGAATCACCATAGATGAAACACATTGTGTCTAAGGGTCTGACTGCTGTCTAATGACTGTATATCATGTATCCTGGCACACACACACACCCACCATCCTCCAACCCTATCCACTTTCTGTTATCCCCTCATATACCCTCCACTCCCAGTGACCCAGGAGTCTCCCCTCAGCCCTCCTCCCTTCCCCAGTTTGCATGCAGCAGGCCTGGGGTGGGGCTGTGCGGCGCTGGGCCCTGCAGCATTAATGAGCCTTGGTGTTTGATGAAGAGAGGCAGAGTGAGTGTGGCTGGGAGGAGACGCCATAGCTAACAGCTGCTGTCACCACCGCTGAGGGATCACACAGCTCCAGCGGCCGCCATCACTAATTCATCACCCACACACAGTCCTCACAGGCTGGCAGACACACAAACACACACACACACACACTTAGGGAGCCAGGGACCCGTCTACCTCTTACACTTCTGTCAGTAACATCAATCCCAGGTCTACAAACACACACAGACACACACAGATGTGCATGACCACACATACACACTCCTGCGCACACACACACACACACACACACACCACCCTTCCCCCACCCCACCCCAGCACTCCCACCCCACCAACCTCAGCCCCTGCGCCCTTCGGTCCCTGGCCCGGCTGACTCCATCAACGTGTCTCTCTGTCTGTCTGTCTGTCTGTCTGTCTGTCTGTCTGTCTGTCTGTCTGTCTGTCTGTCTGTCTGTCTGTCTGTCTGTCTGTCTGTCTGTCTGTCTCACTGCGCACTCTTCAATGAGAACACAGTGGCCTTTACTTGGTGTCCCTTTGTTCAGTGTCACACAGTACCACCTTGTGACAAACACACACAGTACCTCCTCCATTTTCAGCCTTCCACTTTCACTTGTTCTTCTATAGCACATCATCAGCTCTGAACCAGCTGATTATAGGTCATATATAATATGAGTCACCCTCGCTCTCTCTATCTCTTTCTTCCTCACTCACTCACACGCACATTTTCAGTCTTCTGTATTTTAACTAGAAAATGCAGTTTTTGAAGGGCTACTTAACCTACGGGTCAGCCTTGGTATTTCACTCTCTCCATAATTACCATTGAACTTTGTCTCCTAGCACATCTGAATCGCATGAATCTGTCATTTTTAAACAACCAAAGTAGTTCAGAGTTTGTGCGCTTATGGTTGTCCGTCGTTCTGATTTCAACGCCATGCTCCAAAAGAGATGGGCTCGCTGGTGTAAAACTGCCTTTCAAGTCGTTGTTGTTGAGACTCGCGACAACACACCAGATTAGTAGTATTTAAATCAAACGTAGTTTACAATAGTTCAATCAGGAAGGCTGGTCTGAATGCTTGTTTATAATCATCCGGTAAGCATAACATAATCCACTTCATTTCCAATTATACTGGCATAGTCGGATTGAATACAAATGTACACTATATATACAAACGTATGTGTACACCCCTTCAAATTAGGCCAAACAAGCTCACAGAACGGGACCGCCAAGGGCTGAAGCGCATAGCACGTAAAAATCTGTTCTCGGTTGCAACACTCACTACCGAGTTCCAAACTACATCTGGAAGCAACGTCAGCACAAGAACTGTTCGACGGGTGCTTCATGAAATGGGTTTCCATGGCCGAGCAGCTGGACACAGGCCTAAGATCTGCTTCCAACTTTGTGGCAACAGTTTGGGGAAGGCCCGTTCCTGTTTCAGCATGACAATGCCCCCGTGCACAAAGCGATATCCAAATAGAAATGGCTTGTTGAAATCGCTGTGGAAGAACTTGATTGGCCTGTTCAAAACCCTGACCTCAACCCCATTGAACACCTTTGGGATGAATTGGAACGCTGACTGTGAGCCAGGCCCAATTGCCCAACATCAGTGCCCGACCTCACTAATGCTCTTGGGGCTGAAAGGAAGCAAGTCCCCACTGCAATGTTCCAGCGTCTAGTGGAAAGCCTTCCCAGAAGAGTGAAGGCTGTTATAGCAGCAAAGGGGGGACCAACTCCATATTAATGCCCATGATTTTGGAATGAGATGTTCGATGAGCTGGTGTCCACATACCTTTGGTCATGTAGTGTATCATCAACACAGAATCTTGCCTCTTCTCCTCTTTCCTATTAGCCATCTGCGGAATCTCATTCAACCTATTTACCTTATAGCATATAAGCATGGCACAATAATGCACATTCCTCACACTTGCTGTTTAACCTACCACTCCTGCAATTATCACTTACCCATGTTCTCCCACTTGCTGTTTTTCAGCAACAGTTTCGACAACCATCCTCCTCCCCACCACCAACAGCTATAATAACCTTTATGCCCGTCATTGGAACTCCTTTCCCCCAGCGGAGGTGTTTCAATGCCAAAAGCCTCGCATAGGGCTACCTGCCATCACATCATCTGAGACAAGGCCACTCACCAAACAATTTAATAAAATGTCATATTACATTCCGTCTTTGTTATTTATTCAGTAAAGCCTGTACTCGATTCAACTGTAAGTGTGATACCTACGGGGCCAATATGGAGAAGAGGAGCGATATTTACCTCAAACACACACAAACACACAAGCACACAGAGAGATTCCTCAAAGGAAATCTTCCCAGTGGCTTGTTTGTTGCTTCGTTGACATCTGCTTGTGTTGTTCAGGTTATTATTGAATGTCGGCGGTAATACATTTGGAACATGAAGGAACATTAGCTCTCCTCTAGTTTTTAAACAGACAAGCGGTGTGATAACGTTAGCACTTGCCAGACGCCTTGCCGCCATGATCACCGCCAACCAGCTTCAGCTGTGACAGCCTAATGAGCAAAACACTCGCAATGCAGAGTAAATTGCTATTTAGAAAGATGTTGGCACAAGTGGGAGCGGAGTGAGGAGAAGAAGATGGGGAACCAAAGATGGTAGATAAATTAAGATAGTTCACTCAGGCCATTTACTCTGGATCACTGCTACTCTAACTTCCGTGATGCATACAAAGCCCTCCTCTCCCGCCCTCCCTTCGGCAAATCTGACCACGACTCCATTTTGCTCCTCCCTTCCTATAGGCAGAAACTCAAACGGGATGTACCCGTGACAAGGACTATTCAACACTGGTCTGACCAATCGGAATCCACACTTCAAGATTGTTTTGATCACATGGACTGGGGCATGTTCCGGGTAGCCTCTGAGAATAATATAGATTTATACACTTATTCGGTGAGTAAGTTTATAAGGAAGTGCATAGGAGATGTTGTACCCACTGTGACTATTAAAACCTACCCTAACCAGAAACCGTGGATAGATGGCGGTATTCGCGCAAAACTGAAAGCGCGAACCACCACATTTAATCATGGTAAGTTGACTAGGAATATGGCCGAATACAAACAGTGTAGTCATTCCCTTCGCAAGGCAATCAAACAAGCGAAATGTCAGTATAGAGAGAAAGTGGAATCACAATTCAACGGCTCAGACACGAGACGAATATGGCAGGGTCTACAGACAATCACGGACTACAAAAAGAAAACCAGCCATGTCACGGACACCGACGTCTTGCTTCCAGACAAACTAAAACCATCTTTGCCCGCTTTGAGGATTACACCGACGCAGCCCAGTACCAAGGACTGTAGGCTCTCCTTCTCCGTGGCCAACGTGAGTAAGACATTTAAACGTGTTAAACCTCGCAAGGCTGCCGGCCCAGACAGCATCCCTAGCCGCTTTCTCAGAGCATGCGGAGACCAGCTGGCTGGTGTGTTTACGGACATATTCAATCTCTCTCTATCTCAGTCTGCTGTCCCCACAGGCCGCCCCCAGGTGGTGAAGGTAGGAAACAACATCTCCACTTTTCTGATCCTCAACACTAGAGCTCCACAAGGGTGCATGCTTAGCCCGCTCCTGTACTCCCTGTTCACCCATGACTATGTGGCCATGCACGCCTCCAACTCAATCCTCAAGTTTGCAGACGACACAACAGCAGTAGGCTTGATTACCAACAACGACGAGACAGCCTATAGGGATTAGGTGAGGGCACTCAGAGTGTGGTGTCAGGAAAACAACCTCTCACTCAACGTCAACAAAACAAAGGAGATGATTGTGGACTTCAGGAAACAGCAGAGGGAGCACCCCCCTATCCACATCGATGGGTGGAAAGTTTTAAGTTCCTCGTCTTACACATCACGGACAAACTGAAATGGTCCACCCACACAGACAGTGTGGTGAAGAAAGTGCAATAGGGCCTCTTCAACCTCAGGAGGCTGAAGAAATTTGGCTTGTCACCTAAAACCCTCACAAACGTTTACAGATGCATAATTGAGAGCATCCTGTCGGGCTGCATCACCGCCTGGTACGGCAACTGCTCCAACCATAACCGCAGGGGACTCCAGAGGGTGGTGCGGTCGGTACAACGCATCACTGAGAGAAAACTACCTGCCCTCCAGGACACCTACAGCACCCGATATCACAGGAAAGCCAAAAAGTTCATCAAGACCAACAACCACCTCGCTGCCACCCAGAAGGCGAGGTCAGTACAGATGCATCAATGCTGGGGCCGAGAGACTGGAAAATAGCTTCTATCTCAGAAACTCAAACAGGATGTCAAACAGCCATCACTAACACAGTGAGGCTGCTGCCTACATACAGACTTGAAATCATCGGCCACTTTAATAAATGGATAACTCCTCACTTTAATAATACCACTTTAATAATGTTTACATATCTCGCATTACACGCATTACTCATCTCATATGTATATACTGTATTTTACTGTATTCATTGCTCATCCATATATTTCTATGTATATATTCTTATTCCTTTCCTTTACTTAGATTTGTGTGTATTAGGTAGTTGTTGTAGAATTGTTAGATTACTTGTTAGATATTGCTGCCCTGTCGGAACTAGAAGCACAAGCATTTCGCTACACTCGCAATAGCATCTGCTAACCATGTGTATGTGACCAATAAAATTTGATTTGATTGAAAACATTTTTTAGTTCCTGTCTACTTAAGGGGGTGGCTCTCCCATAGACACCAATGCGATAGCAGCTGGGTCTGGTCTACTTAGTTTATTGACTTCCATTGAAACAGAAATAATGAGGGAGTGGGATATCTCGCTTCCTCTTCTGTCTCTGTGGGGCACGACGCAGCCCCGTATGGCATCATTTTGCCACCGCTCGTCTGATGAGGTGTAGTTGAAAACGGTGGAATGGTCTCACGTCGTGATTTACAGGTGCCATTTTGAGGGAATGCTTTTTTTCTCTCGCTCATATTTTGGGAGATCTCTTTGTTATGAGAGACAGAGAGGGGAAGAGAGTGAAAGAGAGTGAGATATATAGGCAAATTGTGTTATCATAAGTTAGAGAACAACGCTCAGAAAGCTATTTCGGGCCCCCCAGAAGTCAAGTGGTCAAATGTATGTTCTTACAGCCATATGTCTCTCTCCCCCATCCCCCTCTGTCGTTTTCTTCACTCCCTCTCTCTCCGTTCCGTCTTTATCTGTCTCTCTCTCCCTCTCATCCTCCCTCTCTCTACCTCTCCCTCCCCCCTCATCAGAATCCCCAGGACTGCAGCAAGGCACGTAAGCTGGTGTGTAACATCAACAAGGGCTGTGGCTATGGCTGTCAGCTGCACCACGTGGTCTACTGCTTCATGATCGCCTACGGCACCCAGCGCACCCTCATCCTGGAGTCCCACAACTGGCGCTACGCCACGGGCGGCTGGGAGACCGTCTTCCACCCCGTCAGCAACTCCTGTACCGACCGTACCGGGGTGTCTACAGGGCACTGGTCAGGTAGGCACGGTGCGCGCTGTCTGGTGAGCAGCCAGGTTTGGCCCGGTTCTATAGCTACGGTTGGACCATTGAGGTATCTGCATTATGGTGCATTTACATTTTTTATTTTTTTTATTTCTTTAACCTTTATTTAACTAGGCAAGTCAGTTAATAACAAATTCTTATTTACAATGACGGCCTATCCCAGCCATACCCGGACAAAGCTGGACCAATTGTGCGCCGCCCTATGGGACTCCCAATCACGGCCGGATGTGATGCAGCCTGGATTCAAACCAGGGACTGCAGTGACGCCTGCAATACTAACATAATTGACACATCCTGTTTGCAACAAGGCAATAAAGTAACACTGCAAAAAATGTGGCAAAGCAATTAACATTTTGTCCTGAACACAAAGTGTTATGTTTGGGGAAAATGCAATACAACACATTACTAGTGGTACTACTTAAGTAAGATTTTTGACAACTTTTACTTTTACTTCTCTACATTCCTAAAGAAAATAATGTACTTTTTATTCAATACATTTTCCCTGACACACAAAAGTACTCGTTACATTTTAAATGCTTAGCAGGACAGAGAACATCCCTGGTCATCCCTAATGCCTCTGATCTGGCGGACTCATTAAACACAAATGCTTTGTTTGTAAATGATGTCTGAGTGTTGAAGTGTGCCTCTGGCTATTCATACATTTAAAAAAACAAGAAAATTGTGCCATCTGCTTTGCTTAATATAAGGAATTTTGTATTATTCATACTTTTCCTTTTACTTTTGATACTTAAGTATATTTTAGCAATTACATTTACTTTTGATACTTAAGTATATTTAAAACCAAATACTTTTAGACTTTTACTCAAGTAGTATTTTACTGGGTGACTTTCACTTTTACTTGAGTCATTTTCTATTAAGGTATCTTTATTTTTACTCAAGTATGACAATTGGACACTTTTTCCCCCGCTGCACATTACTTAGTACCACTCTGCATATTTTTAAGCATAGTGGTGGCTGCATCATCTTATGGCTATGCTTGTAATCGTTAAGGACTGAGGAGTTTTTCAGGATAAAAAATAATCAGAATGGGGCAAAGCACAGGCAAAATCCTAGAGGAAAATCTGTTTCAGTCTGCTTTCCACCAGACACTGGAAGGTTCATTCACCTTTCAGCAGGACAATAACCTAAAACACAAGGGCAAATCTACACTGGAGTTGCTTAGCAAGAAGACGGTGAATGTTCCTGAGTTGCAGTTTTGACCTAAATCTGTTCAACAATCTATGGCAAGACCTGAAAATGGTTGTCTAGCAATGATCAACAACCAATTTGACAGAGCTTGAAGAATTTTTAAAAAGAATAATGGGCAAATGTTGCACAATCCACGTGTGGAAAGCTCTTAGACATGTACCCAGCAAGACTCTGAGCTGTAAAGTGATTTTAACATGTACAGTTGAGGTCGGAAGTTTACATACACTTAGGTTGGAGTCATTAAAACTCATTTTTCAACCACTCCACAAATTTCTTGTTAACTAACTATAGTTTTGGCAAGTCAGTTAGGACATCTACTTTGTGCATGACACAAGTAATTTTTGTTTAAAGACAGATTATTTCACTTATAATTCACTATATCACAATTCCAATGGGTCAGAAGTTTACATACAATAAGTTGACTGTGCCTTTAATGATGTATTGGCTTTAGAAGCTTTTGATAGGCTAATTGACATAATTTGAGTCAATTGGAAGTGTATCTGTGGGATGTATTTCAAGGCCTACCTTCAAACTCAGTTCCTCTTTGCTCGACATCATGGGAAAATCAAAAGAAATCCGCCAAGACGTCAGAAAAAAATTGTAGACCTCCACAAGTCTGGTTCAGTAAAACGATATCGACATAAGCTGAAAGGCCGCTCAGCAAGGAAGAAGCCACTGCTCCAAAACCGGCATAAAAAAGCCAGATTACGGTTTGCAACTGCACATGGGGACAAAGATTGTACTTTTTAGAGAAATGTCCACTGGTCTGATGAAACCAAAATAGAACTGTTTGGCCATAATGACCATTGTTATGTTTGGAGGAAAAGGGGGGAGGCTTGTAAGCCGAAGAACACCATCCCAACTGTGAAGCACGGGGGCGGCAGTATCATGTTGTGGGGTTGTTTTGCTGCAGGAGGGACTGGTGCATTTCACAAAATAGATGGCATCATGAGGAAGTAAAAGTATGTGGATATATTGAAGCAACATCTTAAGACATCAGTCAGGAAGTTAATGCTTGGTTGCAAATGGGTCTTCCATGTGGACAATGACCCCAAGCATACTTCCAAAGTTGTGGCAAAATGGCTTAAAGACAACAAAGTCAAGGTATTGGAGTGACCATCACAAAGCCCTGACCTCCATCCTATAGAAAATTTGTGGGCAGAACTGAAAAAGTGTGTGCGAGCAAGGAAGCCTACAAACCTGACTCAGTTACACCAGCTCTGTCATGAGGAATGGGCCAAAAATTCACCCAATTTATTGTGGGAATCTTGTGGAAGGCTACCTGAAATGTTTGACCCAAGTTAAACAATTTAAAGGCAATGCTACCAAATACTAATTGAGTGTATGTAAACTTCTGACCCACTAGGAATGTGATGAAAGAAATAAAAGCTGAAAGAAATAATTCTCTCTACTATTATTCTGACATTTCACATTCATAAAATAAAGTGGTGATCCTAACTGACCTAAGACAGGGAATTTTTACTAGAATTAATGGTCAGGAATTGTGAAAAACTGAGTTTAAATGTATTTGGCTAAGGTGTATGCAAACTTCCGACTTCACCTGTATTGTCTCAAGGGGGTTGAATATATTTTTTTTTTACAATTGGTCTTCCACTTTGACATTACAGAGTATTTTGTGTAGATCATTGACAACAATGGCAGTTAAATCCATTGAAATCCCACTTTGTAACACATCAAATGTGGAAACGTACTTTCTGAACACTCTTTATGCTCGCTACATTTTTCCTCTCTGCCTCTCTCTCACACTTCCTCTCCAGCTTCCTTGTTCTATCTTTCTCTCTGTCTCCCCCTCCTCTCCCTTGGGCTTTCTTTTTCTCTTGCTTTTCCTGTTGTGCTTTTGCGTCTTCAATGCTCTAATGGTCCTTATTGATTCGCCCTGCTTGCTCTTTATGTTGAGTTCATTTCACTGGTTCACTGCTCATCTGAGCTGGATTCCTTATATGGGTGTGTATTGTGTGTGTGTGTGTGTGTGTGTGTGTGTGTGTGTGTGTGTCTGGGGGGGGGGGGGTGTTGTGTGTTTGTGTGTCTGGGGGGGAGGTTATTGTGTGTGTGTGTCTAGGGGGGGGGTATTGTGTGTGTCTGGGGGGGTTATTGTGTGTGTTTATGTGCGTGTGTGTGTGTGTGTGTGTTGTAGGGAAGTGTACTTGAGAGCATAGGAGCCAATCAACAAAGATACAGACATCGCGGTCAATAGAACAATGCATTATGGGTTAAATTTCCTCTCCATTCCTGCCTCAAATAGGAAAATAAATGTCTTAAATTGTTGCTGCATCAATTTATTCATGCAGATTGCGGAGGTTGAGGAAATTCTTTGACTCCTTGTGTCCCAATTAGGAAGCTATGGGAGGGGGAAGGAGCACTTAACTGTGCAGTTGTGCCAAGAATTGCAGGCCTAAAAAATATGCCTAGTCCCCTCTCTCCCTCTCGCAAAACCTGCCAATGATGATATATAAGCAAAGAGAAAGCTTGGAAATATTTTTTCTGTTAAATATTTAATGCTCTTGCCAATTTATATTCAGCTCACGCTTCATGGAGTACACATGCCCTTGCACCGACACCCTGCTTTTTGTGTTCCCTTGTTGTTATTCTTTTTTTATTTTTTATTCCAGTCACACTTTCTTTGAAAGGCCATTTTAATGAGTAATTATGCCATTTGTTTGACAATGGGTTATGAAAGCTGTGTGCAGTTTTATTAGGCTTACTGTAATGGAACAAGTCACCGTAGTTGCAACTTCACAAAGATCAGTAGTTGTAGTCTAAGCTTATTTTTGAAACTGTAAAAAAACATGTTTTAAAAAATGTCCTCTGGTTTTCAGACCGGATGTGAGTGTGAATGGAGGTTGTCTGCCAGACATATCCCTCCTGGCGAGATGAGATTAGACCAAAAGTGTGTGTGTGTGTCCACATGTGTTTGCTCGCTTGCGCGAGTGTGTGTGTGTCCTTGCCACTCCTTTGTGTACTGAGGCTTAACACCCACTCTCCCAGGCGGAAAGGCTATCAGGAACCCAGAGAGGATGACCTTCCTAATCAGCCCAGCTCTGCCCACTGTGCCCAGAGCCCCTGCCAGTCCCATGCCCGTCTAGAGGCCACCCTCTGGGGGCAGCTGGTGCCAGTGTTCCACCCCCAGTACCATGGAAGTAGATTGGCTCACCTTGGCTTTTAAAGGAATATTCCACTTAAAATTACAAATTCTTATGATTTACATTGTTAAATAATACTAATATGTGAGAACAATATACGTTGGGAATTTCATTAGCATTTTGTAGTTATACTAAGTTAGGAAGCAACATGTAAAACACTTGTGGAGATCTGCAGAGTGGAACCCACAATGCAATGCTTTCTCTAGATAGGCTGGCTGGCTAGCTAAAAAATGTATTTAACACAATAATACCAAAGCCAATATCAGTATGTGAAGTAGTTAGCTAGTTGTAAAATCCCTGAAACAAACTGCACCATTAATTTAGGCGTTACACATTTACCATGTTCAACCTGGAAGAGATCGCATTTCTAGCTCAAAGCTGTGCGAGTCAGGTTGCCATGCAAACGTGCATGGGCCCTGCAAGCCTGCGTGCAGGGAGACGAGAGGAGAAAACTGCTTTGCATCATGGTAGTTGAAGGAAAAATGAAATTTATTTGATGGCGCACTGTCCACTTTGAAGACATTTGAACAAAATATATACTTTGTCGTGACTATATAGACAGACTGATGTGTTTTAGACAAGTTTGCCCATACAATCTATTGGCTGATTTGGCGATCCGGAGTGCAAGTAATTGTTTTAAGAGTCATGAAATGTGATCGTTTGTTATCCTCTATCTCCAGTGACGAGAACCTTATCATGATGACGTAGCATGTCACATTTCAATTTTAGGGTGGATTATCCCTTTAAAGAAGGACAGCCAAAGGGCAACTGTCACTCTGAGTGCAGTGGGGATAAAGCGAGAGAGAGAATTGGGATTGTTGTTTAAAAGGGCATGACTTTCTCCTGTCTTTTCTAACTTCTCTATCCTTCCATGACTTTCTCCTGTCTTCTCTAACTTCTCTATCCTTCCATGACTTTCTCCTGTCTTCTCTAACTTCTCTATCCTTCCATGACTTTCTCCTGTCTTCTCTGACTTCTCTATCCTTCCATGACTTTCTCCTGTCTTCTCTAACTTCTCTATCCTTCCATGACTTTCTCCTGTCTTCTCTAACTTCTCTATCCTTCCATGACTTTCTCCTGTCTTCTCTAACTTCTCTATCCTTCCATGACTTTCTCCTGTCTTCTCTGACTTCTCTATCCTTCCATGACTTTCTCCAGTCTTCTCTAACTTCTTTATCCTTCCATGACTTTCTCCTGTCTTCTTTAATTTCCTTCACTCGCTCTATCTTTTTGGCTGCGGTTCATTCCATACCCTTTTCTCCACAGTGTGCACTTGTTCACTGTAGCTGTTAGATGTACAGAGTGGGAAGAAACTGTCTAGCCAAGGTTTACACTAATCCAATGATTGTAAATAAATGAGGATTTAAGTTTGCGTCACAGATAGAACAATGAGACAGATATTTCACCGGGATATATAAATGTGAAGCTTCCGCTTGGCGTTTCCAAATATGGTAGTGAGAGGAAGCTCAGTGGCTGGCAGTGGGAGATGATGGAACGCGATGGATTTTGGCCAACATTCTGCAAATTTTCTCATCGATTAAACATTTGATCTCAATATAATGTTCTGTTCCAAAAACTAGAATATGTTATAAACAGAGTGGACTTCACCCTTGGCCAAAGTTGTAAAAAATTGCGTTGTTTAGAAGAAGTGCAAAGGCGAATTTAATTATTACACACACGCACTTCACAGAGTAGGCGTTCCCTAACGGAAATATGCAAATGCTTGCTGGAACGAGCCAATAGGATCTCACTAGCTCGGGCTTGGCTCTGCCCACCACCTTGCTTGTTCTGCCCACTGAGACTAATTTGTTCCCACTTGAAACAACGGGCTGTGGTCTATCTTGGTTTAGTTATAAAACTCTTTTAATATTATAGAATGGCTCCCTCCTCTAATCTCATCTCATCCTCATCTGATCTGATCTGACATCATTGGATGAGTAGAAGAAGTAATACGGCAGAAAGTTATTTGGATATCAACTCTCACCTATCTGTTTTTAGATTTGTATAAACCAAGGATAGGACCCAAGAGGAGGCCAGTTGGGTCAAAGAAGGATGAGTGTAGTCAATGTGGAATAGCTAGCTAGTTAGCTATGTGTGCAATAGACCAGCGTCCATCAGACGACATCACCTGCTCTGATACCTAGAAGTAGTTGCTCTCCCATAGCGTTTGTGGGGTGACAGGTAACGCTGCTTGGTGCAAAGTGTTGTTGGGCAGCAGAAGGTTGGTAGTTCGCTTCTAGTGAGGGATGGACAAAATCCACTCTGTTACAGATGCTGTCTAACTGGCCTGCTACACCAGATGTGAGTGTGAGATACACAACTTTTGCAGAGCGCGAGTCGCTCCTAACTCATGTCAATTAACTCAGGGCGTAACCAGTGTGGCTGTGCAGCTCCCCTGTAACTCTTTCCCCCTCTGTCTCTGTAGGTGAGGCCCATGACAAGGACATCCAGGTGGTAGAGTTACCCATCGTGGATAGCCTACACCCCCGCCCCCCGTACCTGCCATTGTCCATCCCGGAAGACCTAGCCCAGCGTCTACACCGTCTCCATGGTGACCCGTCTGTGTGGTGGGTGTCTCAGTTCGTTAAGTACCTGGTGCGTCCTCAGGCCTGGCTGGAGAAGGAGATTGCAGACACCACAGCCAAGCTGGGTTTCAAGCACCCCATCATAGGGTAGGTGGATGCATGCACGTACACATTAACACACATGCGAGCGCACACACACACACCCGACAGCCAACCTGGGTCAAGCTGGGTTTCAAACACCCATAAAAGGGTAGATCGAATAGTCACTTTAATAACTCTACCTACATTACCTCGACTAACCGGTGCCCCCGCACATTGACTCTGTACCGGTATCCCCTGTATATAGCCTCGCTATTGTTATTTTACTGCTGCTCTTTAATTATTTGTTACTTTCATTTCTTAATCTTATTTTTTTATATACAGTATATTTATTTTTAACTGCTTTGTTGGTTAGGGCTTGTAAGTAAGCATTTCACTGTAAGGTCGACACCTGTTGTATTCATCGCATGTGACAAATAACATTTGATTTGAAATAGGAAAGACACTTTTTGAGTCGGTCTCTTTCTGTTTTTGGTTTGAAGTGTCCTATTTCTCTATCTATTTGTGTATCTATTTCTGTCTGTTAAAGTTGTTTAAAACTCTTTTTATATCTGCGTCATAATCCTCTTTCTCTCTCTGTTTCTCTTTCAAACTGTCTCAAATTCTCAAAATATGTTTCCATCTCCATCATACTCTCTCTGTGTTTCTCTCTCGTCCTCCTCCCTCTTTCAAACTTTCTCTCTGATATACTCTCTGTCTGTCTGTCTGTCTGTCTGTCTGTCTGTCTGTCTGTCTGTCTGTGTTTCTCTCTCGTCCTCCTCCCTCTTTCAAACTTTCTCTCTGATATACTCTCTGTCTGTCTGTCTGTCTGTGTTTCTCTCTCGTCCTCCTCCCTCTTTCAAACTTTCTCTCTGATAGTCTGTCTGTCTGATAGTCTGTCTGTCTGTCTGTCTGTCTGTCTGTCTGTCTGTCATGTCTGTCTGTCTGTCTGTCTGTCTGTCTGTCTGTCTGTCTGTGTCTGTGTCTGTGTCTGTGTCTGTGTCTCTCTCTCTCTCTCTCTCTCTCTCTCTCTCTCTCTCTCTCTCTCTCTCTCTCTCTCTCTCTCTCTCTCTCTCTCTCTCTCTCTCTCTCTCTCTCTACCTCTCTCTACCTCTCTCTACCTCTCTCTACCTCTCTCTCCTCTCTCTCTCTCTCTCTCTCTCTCTCTCTCTCTCTCTCTCTCTCTCTCTCTACCTCTCTCTCTCTCTACCTCTCTCTACCTCTCTCTACCTCTCTCTACCTCTCTCTACCTCTCTCTACCTCTCTCTCTCTCTACCTCTCTCTCTCTCTACCTCTCTCTCTCTCTACCTCTCTCTCTCTCTACCTCTATTAGACCTACTTCTTTCACAGTTTCTTCTGCTGCTACCTTTTTCTCTCAACCCTCTTTCATTCTCCCTCTCCTCTGTTGACTCTATGAATCATCCTCCTTTCTTTCCCAATCAAACTTTCTCTCTCTCATGTTGCCTGCACCACTATCCTTTCTTTCACCTGCTCCTCTTTATGTCTTTATCTCATTTATTTCACTTACCTCTTTCTCTGTTTCCCCCGTATCGCTTTCCCTATTTCCCATCATTGTCTCTCCCATCTCTATTGCTTTGTCTTCTCCTCTCTCCTCTCCCCACTTGCTCCCTCCATTCTCCCCCATCTGTCACTGGGGAGCCTATTGAAATAAAGTGCTGGTTGGAAAGAAAGTTTCCTCTGCTCCTTTTCTCTTTCTGCTTCCATCTGATAATATAATTGTCAGGTTTTGGCCAGGACTGTTCAGGTTTTGTTCACTAGATGTCCCCCTTGCACCTTTTTTGTACCTTTTGTTTTTCTTGCTCCAATTATTGTTTGCACCTGTAAGTCATTCCCTTGTTAGTATTTAAACCCTGTGTGTTCCTTAGTTCCTTGCTCAGTGTTTGTAAGTTAGCACCCAGCCCCAGCCCAAGCCTTGTTTTATATAGACTTTTCTCTTGTTGGATTTTCCAGAGGTTCTCTGGTTTTGTTCTTGTTTATTATTTGAGTAGTCTTTTGAGGTTTGTTTTTCCCTGCTGTTTTTTACCACTTTGTGGATTTTTCGTTGTATTTTGGAGGATATCTTTTTTTATTAAACCACCATCTCTAGTACTGCTGTGTCTGCCTCATCTTCTGGGTTCTGCCAATTATTTAGTGACTGTTTCTCGCACCGGGTCCTGACAGAAACACTGAGCCATTAATATGAACCCAGAGGCAGCCAGTACCCAGGACTTTTTTCCCATGCTGTCCCACCACGAGGGGACTGTCCAACGTCACGAAGCTGCTCTGGTTCAGCAAGAGGCCTTACTGGCTGGACATTCTCAACTTCTGTCGGAGATGATGACTTCCATAAAGCAGATTTCTGATCAACTTTCTCCTGCAACCGCTTCTGCTCCAGTTCATCAGATTCAAGTGCCCGTGGCAGTTAACCCCCTGGCTGAACCTCGTCTGCCGCCTCCCCAACGGTTTTTAGGTGATCCGAGTGTTTGTAAACCACCCGCCGGCGGGAGCAGGGTTTTTCTTTGTGGCCAAAAAAGACGGGGGATTACGTCCTTGCATCGACTACCGGGGACTTAATGCCATAACCGTCCGTAACCGCTACCCGCTACCCCTTATGGCCACAGCCTTTGAGCTGCTCCAGGAAGCAGTTGTCTTCACTAAGCTTGACCTGCGGAACGCATACCATCTTGTGCGGATCAAACCCGGTGACGAGTGGAAGACCGCTTTCAACACGCCTACTGGTCACTACGAATACTTGGTGATGCCCTTCGGCCTGACCAACGCTCCGGCTGTGTTCCAAGCGCTCATAAACGATGTGCTTAGGGATATGCTTAACATTTTCGTGTTTGTTTACTTGGATGACATCCTCATCTTTTCGAGCTCCCTTCAAGAACACACTAAGCATGTCAGACAAGTACTCAAACGCCTCCTTGACAGCCATTTGTACGTGAAGCCGGAAAAATGTGAATTCCATTCCTCCCGAGTACAATTCCTGGGATTTGTAGTGGAACCCGGTCGAGTCCAGATGGACCCCAAGAAGGTAGGGGCGGTAGCGGATTGGCCCACCCCCAAGTCCGTTAAGGAAGTTCAGTGTTTCCTGGGCTTCACCAACTTTTACCGCAAGTTCATCAAGAACTTCAGCTCGGTGGCAGCCCCTCTCTCAGCTGTAACCAAGGGTGGCAACACAAGGTTTCTGTGGGGAAGAGAAGCTGAGACGGCCTTCCAAGGACTCAAGCAGCGCATCCTCTCTGCTCCCATTCTGACACTACCAACGGCGGATGAACCTTTTGTGGTGGAGGTAGACGCATCAGAGGTTGGGGTTGGAGCTGTCCTGTCTCAGAGGGGTGAAGACAAGAAGCTTCATCCTTGCGCCTTCTTCTCTCACCGGCTTACCCCGGCCGAGAGGATTTACGATGTGGGGGATCGTGAACTGCTAGCGGTTAAGATGGCATTGAAGGAATGGAGACACTGGCTCGAGGGGGATTCTCAACCGTTTCAAGTGCTTACGGACCACAAAAATCTGGAGTATATCCAGCAGGCGAAGCGGTTGAACTCCAGACAAGCTCGATGGTCTCTTTTCTTCAGCCGATTTCAGTTTATCCTCACCTATAGACCCGGGTCGAAGAATCTCAAACCGGACGCCTTGTCACGAATCTACTCTCCTGCCATTCGAGAAGATACTGACATGACTGTCCTTCCGGCCGCTAAGATCGTGGCTCCGATCTCGTGGCAAGTGGAGGATACCGTGAAACAAGCCCAAGCCATCGAACCGGGCCCTGGAGGAGGTCCTGCCAATCGGTTGTTTGTTCCCAAGGCAGCAAGGTCCCAAGTCCTTCTGTGGGGGCACTCCTCTCGCCTCACCTGTCACCCGGGCGTAGGTCGCACCTTGGAGTTCATCCAGCGTAAGTTCTGGTGGCCCACCATAAAAGAAGACGTTGCCACTTTCGTCAAGGCCTGTTCCGTGTGCTGCCAGGGCAAATCTTCTCACCTCCGCCCTCAAGGACTCCTTCACCCTCTATCTATTCCCCACCGACCCTGGTCCCATATCTCATTGGACTTTATTACTGGCCTTCCTCCGTCCCATGGTAATACAACTATCCTAGTCATCATCGACAGGTTTTCTAAGGCGGCCAGGTTCGTTCCCTTGACTAAGTTACCTTCTGCCAAGGAAACGGCTGAGTTGGTGATTAACCATGTGTTCCGAGTCTTTGGCATTCCGCAAGATATGGTTTCTGACAGAGGTCCCCAGTTCGCCTCAAGGTTTTGGAAGGCCTTCTGCCAACTCATAGGGGCCACTGCCAGTCTATCTTCAGGGTACCATCCGGAGTCCAATGGCCAAACCGAGAGGATGAATCAAGAGCTGGAAACCACCCTCAGATGTATGGTCTCCAACAACCCGTCCACATGGTCGTCCTTCATGGTTTGGGCCGAGTACGCGCACAACACCTTGTGCTCCTCCTCCACTGGTATGTCCCCGCACGAGTGTCAGTTTGGCTATGCTCCTCCATTGTTCCCGGACCAGGAGGCAGAAGTCAGTGTGCCTTCAGCCTCGAGGTTCATCAGACGCTGTCGGCTTACGTGGAAGAAGGCCCGTCTTAATCTTCTGCGTTCCTCACAGAGGTACCAACAACAAGCCAACAGACGTCGCCGTCCCGGGCCTACCCTGCGCCTCGGCCAGAGAGTATGGCTCTCAACCAAGAATTTACCGCTACGGGTGGAGTCTCGCAAACTGTCCCAGAAATTCATCGGTCCCTTTAAGGTTGCCAGAAAAGTGAACCCCGTTACTTTTCGCCTGCACTTACCCAGATCCCTTAAAATTAATCCCACGTTTCACATTTCTTTATTAAAACCTGTTGTTTTTTCTCCCCTTATCCCGGCAGGCAGACCTCCCTCTCCGCCCCGTATCATCGGAGGCCAGTCGGCTTATACCGTCCATCGGATACTGGATTCCCGCCGGGTGCAGCGGTCCTGGCAGTATCTGGTGGACTGGGAAGGCTACGGTCCCGAGGAGCGCTCCTGGGTTCCTGCCAAGGACATACTGGACCCTGACCTCATTCGTCAGTTCAGGGTCCTCCACCCTGAGAAGGCTGGTAGGAACGTCAGGAGCCGTTCCTAGGGGGGGGGTTCTGTCAGGTTTTGGCCAGGACTGTTCAGGTTTTGTTCACTAGATGTCCCCCTTGCACCTTTTTTGTACCTTTTGTTTTTCTTGCTCCAATTATTGTTTGCACCTGTAAGTCATTCCCTTGTTAGTATTTAAACCCTGTGTGTTCCTTAGTTCCTTGCTCAGTGTTTGTAAGTTAGCACCCAGCCCCAGCCCAAGCCTTGTTTTATATAGACTTTTCTCTTGTTGGATTTTCCAGAGGTTCTCTGGTTTTGTTCTTGTTTATTATTTGAGTAGTCTTTTGAGGTTTGTTTTTCCCTGCTGTTTTTTACCACTTTGTGGATTTTTCGTTGTATTTTGGAGGATATCTTTTTTTATTAAACCACCATCTCTAGTACTGCTGTGTCTGCCTCATCTTCTGGGTTCTGCCAATTATTTAGTGACTGTTTCTCGCACCGGGTCCTGACAATAATAAAGTGCCTGAGTACTTGAGGGAGATAGAGGGGGGGGGGGGGATGGGTAGGGGAGCCGTTGGGTAGGATTGGGGTTTGGTTGGGGAAGAGGAAGATAGGGAGTGGGGTGTGGGGGGGAGAGCATGAAACTGAGGAGAGTGAGTGAGTGAGTGAGTGAGTGAGTGAGTGAGTGAGTGAGTGAGTGAGTGAGTGAAAGGGGCTAGGGGAGGAATGCGAGAGGGGCTTCGGAGGGGAGGGACTGTATGAGGTATCTCACGACGTGGGAGCCAGCCGTCTCCCTGCATCCCCGCGCTCCTATGAAAAGCAATGCCGTAGCAGCAGAGCCTCTACCCTCAGTAGGCCTCTGCAACACACCAGACTACAGCATCTAAAAGCAGTCGTCAGCACAACCCCAGCCCCAGCGCAGCATCTCACAAGCAGTGGAGACAGCCAGAGAGGAGGGGGAGTGGAGAAGGAGGGAGGAAGGGATAGGGGGATTGATTACTCGCACACCGTCTGGCACTAAGCGCCCAGGCACGGCCGCATCGTCTGCCAAGGAATGGGCGGTGGGATGAAGGGAGGGAAAGAGGAGAGAACGAGAGGAGGAACAAAACAGGAGGAGAGATGAAAGGAGAGAGAGAGCGGGAGAAAGACAGACAGAGACCATGGCAGAGAGAAGCAGAGAATGGAGAGGCTCGTAGTCAAGAGTCCCACTTATAATCAAAAGTCTCTTCAGATCAGATAGAGAGAGATGGAAGGAGAGAGTGAGAGAGCAGGGGAGTGAATATGAAGATATGAACAGAGAGAGAGAGAGTTAAATAGATGTAGAGAAACAAAGATGTTCACTTTCAGCCTTACGTGCACCTGTGGAGAATCCCTCCCCCACTCTACTCCTCTCCATCCCTCTCTCTCTCTTAATCTCTCGTTCCCTCTATTCTCTCTGATCCAGGAGAGATGTGTTAGGGTAAATAAAGGTGTTTGTTGCTTCAGTGAGCATCCCGAGGACTGGGCTGACTGATCTCAGGCCAGTTCTGGTAATTAGACACACTGTGTTTATTATCTCGTTCCTTCGATTTCTCATTCATTCGCTCTCTCTCTTTCTCTCGCTCTTTCTCTCTCTCTCGCTCTTTTCTCCCTCCTCTCTTTCTCTCTCTCTCTTATTCCCTTTGTCTCTACCTTCTTTATTCTCTCCCTCCAAACCATAGATGCTGGCTTTGTTGTGTTACGAGCGATTAAACAAAGAAAGCACTCAGTTTCACAAACACTTGCAGCACTGGTCTATTATTCGTCCGTTCTCTTCTTTCTCCCATTCAAACCCCCTTTCTTTCTGGCTTTAGTTTTCTGTCATTACTCCTACATGGTGCCACTGGGTATCTCTCTCTTTCTCTCTCTCGCTCTGATTATGGGCAAGACTGGCAAGGGCACAAAGATGCTGCCCAATGAAGTACAGTATGAAGTAGCTGATAGTGAACGTATTGACTGAAAGTATTGCCCTCTCTCTCGCTCCCTCCCTCCACCCCCGTCTCTGTCCCTGTAGGGTCCATGTTCGACGGACAGATAAGGTGGGGACGGAGGCTGCGTTCCACCCTATAGAGGAGTACATGGTGCACGTGGAGGAACAGTTCCAACACATGGCCAGACGCATCCACGTGGACAAGAAACGAGTCTACCTGGCAACAGATGACCCTTCACTACTGCAAGAGGCTAAGACGAAGTGAGTGACAACCAATACCCGTATAATGAAGTTTCGGTGTGTGTGTGTGTGTGTGTGTGTGTGTGTGTGTGTGTGTGTGTGTGTGTGTGTGTGTGTGTGTGTGTGTGTGTGTGTGTGTGTGTGTGTGTGTGTGTGTGTGTGTGTGTGTGTGTGTGTGTGTGTGTGTGTGTGTGTGTGTGTGTGTGTGTGGTGCCTCAGCTCCTATAAGGAATCCAGCTCAGATGAGCAGTGAACCGGTGAAATGAACTCACCACACAAAGAGCAAGCAGGGCCAACCAATAGGGACAGGGAGGGGGGTGTAGCGTTCGTGTGTGTTTGTATGTCAGAATCCATCAAGAATCAAGTCCATTAGTCTCTATGGGCCAGATGACCGGTTGGTGAGCGCCACAGACCGGGGGAAGAAACCTTTCAGGTGGCGGGAAGTTTTGGTCATGAGTGAAGTGGCAAGGAGGGGTAGGCGGAGGGGTAGGCGGAGGGGTAGGCTGAGGGGCGTATTGTCCTGGTGATTGAGGGGCCTTTATGAGTCAAATGTGTAGTAAACTGGTTTAGTTTGTTGGGCAGTCAGGGGTTGTCTGGCGTCGGGGAGCTTTAGGTTTGAAGTTGGTCATGGTTTTCAGTCCTCTCCAGACAGACAGTCGCGGCTGGAGAACTGTTGCTCTAGCCTGTCTTTGTACTGCTGTTTGGCTGCCCTAATTCCTGAGTGTATATCTTTCTTGGCTTCTCTATAGAGGTCCCTGGTCTTGCTCGTGTGGTCTTCCTCTTTGGAAGAAAGGAGAGCCCTAAGCTCACCAGTGACCCATGGCTTATCGTTGCTGTGTGATAGAAAGGTATTTCATGGTATGCAATTCTCCTCACATACACTGATATAGGATGTGTCTGTGTAGTCGTGTATGTTGGCATTGTTGTCCTTGAATATGTTCCAATCTGTGGTGTCTAGGCAGTCCTTTAACTCCCCAATTGCCTCTTCAGTCCATTTCCGCACCGTATGGTTGACAGGTTTGGCAGTTTTTAGTTTCTGTCTGTATGCGGGGATGAGGTGAAGCATCACATGGTCTGAGTTGCCCAGAGGAGTGTGGGGGACAGTGTGGTATGCCCCTTTAATAGTGCTGTAAGAGTTTTTTATTGGCTTGTTGAACATTTCACCATTTGTTTGTAGCTGGGAAGTTGCTGGTGTGGTTAAAATCCCCCATGATGGTCAAAGTAGAATCCGGATATTTACTTTCCACCTATGTGATCTGATCAGCCTGCAGCTGTTGTGATGTGTGTGCACACAGGTGCTCGGCGTGATGTAGACTCTGGAGAGCATGCTTTAGACAGAATAGGGAAACACACACCATCTTTGAATTTACTGGACAGCTCCGGGATCAGCCCAGTTCAGCTGGAAGCCGGCTAGATCCACAGCGGTGTCGGGAAAAGAGGCATTAACCATAAAAAGCAGAGGTGAGAGAGAAATCTTTTTTTTCTCATCATCAGAAGTTGTAGCTCGTCGGATTTGTTGGCGAGTGAACGCACATTGGAGAGGGAGATGACGGAAAAGGGGCACGGAGTCCTCACCTTCTGAAAGGCACTACAGTCCCAGCTCCTCCTCCCCATGTGTCTCTGTCCCACAGTCCCATAACCTCGGTTTGAAGTCCGACTCGAAATCGGGGTAGTCTTCAGTAGTATATCGTTGGATGATGACAGAATTTCAGGACAAAAACCAGCCGGTAATGTGTCCCTAATATTCATTAGCCGTTCTGGGTGAAATCCACATTTTGTTGCGATCCAAAAGGGAACAAACAAACAAGTAAACACCCGAGCAGTGACCAAAACACTGTGGCTGATCACTGGCCACAACTGTGTGTGTGTGTGTGTATGATTGGCCTACTACTTACTAAAACTGCATACTGTATACTAATCGTACTAGATAAAACATACTTTTATGAAAATGTGAGCAATGAGCAACAACTATCAACCTTTTTGGTAGTGCATCCTCTTATCTAATTATCAGCTGATGATCAGTTGTTGTCAAACACACGTGGGTCTAAAAAGATGACTCTCCTCCTCAATAGTTTGCAGCAAATTCTACTAGATGAAAAGTCTACATGAGTATGACATCCTGGCATTCAAAGCATACTTCATTTTCAAAATTTCACTTAAAACATCATGTTTTCGCATACCCAAAATGCCTACTATTTAGAACGCAAATATGGGTATTCAGACACGGCCATTGTGTTTTTGTTTGTATGTAGAAGCCCATGTGTGTAATAATATGTGTGTCCTACAGGTACCCTGACTATGAGTTCATCAGTGATAACTCCATCTCGTGGTCAGCCGGCCTGCACAACCGCTACACCGAGAACTCTCTGAGAGGAGTCATCCTAGACATACACTTCCTGTCCCAGACCGACTTCCTGGTCTGCACCTTCTCCTCACAGGTAGGTGTACCACATTCCAGGGGTTCTCAAAAGTGGGGTGTCTGCGAAGGTACTACAGGGTGTCCTTAGCTAAAGCAAAAACAAATATATATATATACACACACACAGTTATATATTATTTTTATGAATATTACTAACAGTAACAGATTAAACAAATTATGGCGAAGGGATCTGTGGAACATGTTTAGAGGGTGTAATACAATACAATGTAATATTATTAATGTACAATTTATATTCTTAATCATGAGCAACATGGGCCTGGGAGGCTCCCAGGGATATTGGTATCCTCAGTACTCCACCAATTATACATTTTTCAACTCAATACTTCTCAAAATTATATATTTTTTGTACATAAACGCACTGTATTTTAAGCTTTAAAACTGCAACGTTTTCTCTCTGCCTCATGGTAGAATGAGTCAAATCGCAGGAAATTAGCTTGAAAACTGAATTCATTCTCTCCGATGCAATGAGGCGAGCCTTTAAAATGTTCCTTCCCAGGGCCAGGGACTTGATTCTTACAGCCATGCACTGAAGTCATAGTAAAACTCCTTGTATGCTATTTTTATGATTATGAGGGGGTCTCTGATGATTTTGCTTTCACAAAAGAAGTCCTCGGTCCCAAAAGGTTTGAGAACCCCTGCCATAGCCAACACAACACCCTTTAAGGGAATATAAGGTATATAATTCACTGATCTATACGGTTACAAACCTGAATTGTCTACTCCTACTGCCATTGTCATGTTAAACAATGACCATAGGTGTCACGCCCTGAACGTAGAGAGCTTTTTATGTCTCTATTTTGGTTTGGTCAGGGTGTGATTTGGGTGGGAATTCTATGTTCATTGTCTTTTTTTTATATTTCTTTGTGTTTGGCCGGGTGTGGTTCTCAATCAGAGGCAGCTGTCTATCGTTGTCTCTGATTGAGAACCATACTTAGGTAGCTTTTTCCACCTGTGTTTTGTGGGTAGTTGTTTTCTGTTTAGTGTTTTGCACCTTACAGGACTGTTTCGGTTTCGGTTATTCTCTTTGTTATTTTGTTATAGTGTTCAGTTTTCAAATTAAAGCATGAACACTTACCACGCTGCGCTTTGGTCCGATTCCTCTTCTTCAGACGATGAAAACCGTTACAATAGGAGATGGCAAGACAACAAATAGATCTGGGACCAGGCAACTTTTTCATCTGAACAAGTCTATATAGTCAAATCCACATAATGTACAGTGCATTCAGAAAGTATTCAGACCCCTCGGCTATTTCAACATTTTGTTACGTTACTGCCTTATTCTAAAATTGATTACATCGTTTTTATCCCTCGTCAATCTACACACAAAACCTCATAATGACAAATCAAATGCAGGTTTTAAGAAATGTTAGCAAATTTATAAAATATACAAAACTGAAATATTACATTTACATAAGTATTCAGACCCTTTACTCAGTACTTTGTTGAAGCACCTTTGGCAGCGATTACAGCCTTGAGTCTTCTTGGGTATGACGCTACAAGCTTGGCACACCTGTATTTGCACATTGGCTAACCGGGCTATCTGCATTGTGTCCCGCCACCCACCACCCGCCAACCCCTCTTTTACGCTACTGCTACTCTCTGTTCATCATATATGCATAGGTACTTTAACCATATCTACATGTACATACTACCTCAATCAGCCCAACTAACCGGTGCCTGTATGTAGCCTCGCTACTGTTATAGCCTTGCTACTGTATATAGCCTCGCTACTGTTATTTTTCATTGTCTTTTTACTGTTGTTTTTATTTCTTTACTTACCTATTGTTCACCTAATACCTTTTTTTGCACTGTTGGTTAGAGCCTGTAAGTAAGCATTTCACTGTGAGGTCTACCGTGTTGTATTCGGCGCACGTGACAAATAAACTTAGATTTTATTTGATTTGGAGAGTTTCTCCCATTCTTCTCTGCAGATCCTCTCAGGCTCTGTCAGGTTGGATGGGGAGCGTCGCTGCACAGCTATTTTCAGGTCTCTCCAGGGATGTTCGATCGGGTTCAAGTCCGGGCTCTGGCTGGGCCACTCAAGGACATTCAGAAAATTGTCCCGAAGCCACTCCTGCGTTTTACTTGTCTTGGCTGTGTGCTTGGGGTCGTTATTCTGTTGGAAGGTGAACCTTCGCACCAGTCTGAGGTCCTGAGTGCTCTGGAGCAGGTTTTCATCAAGGATCTCGCTGTACTTTCTCCGTTCATCTTTCCCTCCATCCTGACTAGTCTCCTAGTCCCTGCCACTGAAAAACATCCCCACAGCGTGATGCTGCCACCACCATGCTTTACCGTAGGAATGGTGCCAGGTTTCCTCCAGACGTGACACTTGGCATTCAGGCCAAAGAGTTCAATCTTGGTTTCATCAGACCAGAGAATCTTGTTTCTCGTGGTCTGAGAGTCCTTTAGGTGCCTTTTGGCAAACTCCAAGCAGAGTTTGGCAGGGCAGCCAGCTCTAGGAAGAGTCTTGGTGGTTCCAAACTTCTTCCATTTAAGAGTGATGGAGACCACTGTGTTCTTGGTGACATTCAATGCTGCAGAAATGTTTTGTTACCCTTCCCCAGATCTGTGCCTCGACACAATCCTGTCTCAGAGCTCTACGGACAATTCCTTCGACCTCATGGCTTGGTTTTTGCTCTGACAAGCACTGCCAACTGTGGATCCTTATATAGACAGTTGTGGGCCTTTCCAAATCATGTCCAATCAATTGAATTTACCACAGGTAGACTCCAATAAAGTTCTAGAAAACATCTCAAGGATGATCAATGGAAACAGGATGCTCCTGAGCTCAATTTCGAGTCTCATAGCAAAGGGTCCGAATACTTATGTATTTCTGTTTTTTTGCTTTAATACATTTGCAAAAGTTTCTAAAAACCTGTTTTCGCATTGTCATTATGGGCTATTGTGTGTAGATGAGGAATTTGTTTTATTTAACCCATTTTAGAATAAGGCTGTAACGTCACAAAATGTGGAAAATGTCAAGGGGTCTGAATACTTTCTGAATGCACTGTAAGCTAACATGCAAGCTGCCATGATTCTTCATGCTTCCTGGTCACATGTCCTGTTTCCTGTATCTATACTTTCTGTTTCCTATACAGTGTCTTCAGAAAGTATTCCATATTTGGTTGTGTCACAGCCTGAATTCAAAATGGATTAAATAAAAAAAATTAAACACACCTGTCTACACACAATACCCCATAATGACATAGTGAAATAATGTATTTTTGGGGGAGGGGGCTAATTTATTGAAATTTAAATACAGAAATATCTAAATACATAAGTATTCACACCCCTGAGTCAATACTTTGTAGAAGGACCTTTGGCAGCGATTATAGCTGTGCGTCTTTCTGGGTAAGTCTCTAAGAGCTTTCCACACCTGGATTGTGCAATATTTTCCCATTATTACTCTCAAAATTCTTCAAGCCCTGTCAAACTGTATGTTGATCATTGCTAGACAATCATTTTCAGGTCTTGCCATAGATATTCAAATAGATTTAAGTCAAAACGAAGCCACTTATTGTCCTGCTCCCAGTGTCTGATAGAAAGCAGACTTTTCCTCTAGGATTTTGCCTGTGTTTAGCTCCAAACTGCCCAGTCCTTAACTAGTACAAGCATAACCATAACATGATGCAGCTACCACTATACTTGGAAATATGGAGAGTGGTACTCCGTAATGTGTTCTATTGGTTCTACTAAGCTAAACTCAGCAGAAATTGAAATGTCTTCTCACTGTCAACTATGTTTATTTTCAGCAAACTTAACATCTGTAAATATTTGTATGAACATAACAAGATTCAACAACTGAGACATAAACTGAACAAGTTTCACAGACATGTGACTAACAGAAATTGAATAATGTGTCCCTGAACAAAGGGGGGTCAAAATCAAAGTAATAATCAGTATCTGGTGTGGCCACCAGCTGCATTAAGTCCTGCAGTGCATCTCCTCCTCATGGACTGCACCAGATTTGCCAGTTCTTGCTGTGAGATATTACCCCACTCTTCCACCAAGGAGCAGGAAAGTTCCCGGACATTACTGGGGGGGAATGGCCCTAGCCCTAGCCCTCACCCTCGATCCAAAAGGTCCCAGACGTGCTCAATGGGATTGAGATCTGGGCTATTCGCTGGCCATGGCAGAATACTGACATTCCTGTCTTGCAGGAAATAACGCACAGAACGAGCAGTAATGGCTGGTGGCATTGTCATGCTGGAGGGTCATGTCAGGATGAGCCTGCGGGAAGGGTACCACATGAGGGAGGAGGATGTCTTCCCTGTAACGCACAGCATTGAGATTGCCTGCAACTCGTCAGTGAAGAGCGTTTTTTCCAGTCCTTTCTGGTCCAGCGACCGTGGGTTTATGCCCATAGGCGACGTTGTTGCCGGTGATGTCTGGTGAGGACCTGCCTTACAACAGGCCTACAAGCCCTCAGTCCAGTCTCTGACAGCCTACTGCGGACAGTCTGAGCACTGATGGAGGGATTGTGCATTCCTGGTGTAACTCGGGCAGTTGTTGTTGCAATCCTGTACCTGTCTCGCAGGTGTGATGTTTGGATGTACCGATCCTGTGCAGGTGTTGTTGCACGTGGTCTGCCACTACGAGGACGATCAGCTGTTTGTCCTGTCTCACTCTAGCGCTGTCTTAGGCGTCTCATAGTACGGACATTGCAATTTAGTGCCCTGGTCACATCTGCAGTCCTCATGCCTCCTTGCCTCATGCCTAAGGCACGTTCATGCAGATGAGCAGGGACCCTTTGGTGTTTTTCAGAGTCAGTAGAAAGGCCTCATTAGTGTCCTAAGTTTTCATAACTGTGACCTTAATTGCCTACCGTCTGTAAGCTGTTAGTGTCTTAACGACTTTTCCACAGGTGCATGTTAATTAATTTGTTTATGGTTCATTGAACAAGCATGGGAAACAGTGTCTAAACCCTATACAATGAAGATCTGTGAAGTTATTTGCATTTTTACGAATTATCTTTGAAAGACAGGGTGCTGAAAGGTATGTTTCTGTTTTTTGCTGAGTTTATATGGAATTGTTGCTAATCGATTTAGAATTATTATTATTTAATTTTTTTTGACACTTTTTTTGACACTTTGACACTTAACCCCTTATTTTGTCACTAAACAGTCTCCATATATACTTCCATTCATTGTTTTTCAACCGGTAACAGGGGACCTTCAGACGAATCTTGTGAGCCCTGTGGGCGTACTAGATTAAAACAACCAACATGTATGTGTTCGTGAGAGTCTCACCCCTCCACAGAAGGGTCAAATTAGTGTTCGGACGCTACAGACAGAAGTTGGCAGATCGGCTGTACCGATTTCAGACAAGTCCCAAGACACTTGTGGGGGTCGTAGAGCAAAACGGAGGACACTAACGTGTTCGTGAGAGTCTCATCTTTCCATAGAGTTTGTAGGCCAAACCGTTCGGACGCTACAGACGATTTTGTGAGAAGACCGATTTTTGGGATGTCTCATTGTCTGACAAACACCGCTCTAGATATGTCACCTTTCACCGCGGATGTGGAAGTGCAACATATGCGGATGCAGTGGATCGATACGCCTCCAATGCATATTTTTATGGAATGTATTTATTATGCTAATTCGATTTCCATGGGGGCGCAGAAATTGACCGTAGGGGTTTAAACTATTTTAAAGTCACCATGGGCCTCATGATGAAATCACAAAGCGGTTTCCTTCCTCTCCGTCAACTGAGTTAAAAAGGATGCATGTGTCTTCGTAGTTACTGGGTGTAGGTGCCCTTTGCGAGGCATTGGAAAACCCCTGGTTTTTTGGATTGAATTTGTGTTTGAAATTCACTGCTCGGCTGAGGGACCATTAAGATCATTTTATGTGAGTGGTAAAGATATGAGGTAGTCATTCATGAATCATGTTAAACACTATTATTGCATTCAGAGTGAGTCCATGTGTCACGCCCTGACCTTAGAGATCCTTTTTATGTCTCTATTTAGTTTGGTCAGGGTGTGATTTGGGGTGGGTATTCTATGTTCTTTAGTTCTATTATTTGTATTTCTATGTTTTGGCCGGGTAGGGTTCTCAATCAGGGACAGCTGTCTATCGTTGTCTCTGATTGAGAACCATACTTAGGTAGCCCTTTTTCCCACCTGTCTTTGTGGGAGGTTAACTTTGTTTGTGGCACATAGCCCTTTAGCTTCACGGTTGTTTTGGATTGTTGATTGTTTTTGTCGGCGTCATATAAATAAAGGAATATGTACGCTCACGACGCTGCACATTGGTCTACTTCTGTTGACGACCGTGATACCATACAACTTCTTATGTGACTTGTTAAGCAAATGTTTACTCCTGAAGTTATTTAGGCTTGCCATAGCAAAGGGGTTGAATACTTATTGACTCAAGACATTTCAGCTTTTCATTTTTCCACTTTGACATGATGGGGAATTGTGTGTAGGCTGGGGCCGATAGAGATGGTTGCCTCGCTTCAAGTCCACAGGAAACTATGCAGTAATTTGTCTTTTATGTATTATTTCTTACATTGTTAGCCCAGAAAATCTTAAATGTTATTACATACAGCCGGGAAGAACTATTGGTTATAAGAGCGGATTAATACGACTTTCCCGAAAGGGATCCTTTGTTCGGACCTCCACCCTGGACATTGGATCTAATCCCAAGAGGCCGACAGGAAACATAGTCGCGCCGCAGGAGAGGCAGACGGAGCGGCCTCCTGGTCAGACTTAGAATGCGAGCCATCATCCAGCGCTTCCGAGGTTATTACTTGCCAATGTCCAGTGTCTAGACAACAAGGTGGACAAAATTAGGGCACGAGTTGCCTTCCAGAGAGACATCAGAGATTGTAACATGCTCTCTTTCACGGAAACATGGCTCACTCGGGATATGTTGTCAGAGTCGGTACAGCCACCGGGTTTCTTCATGCGTCGCGCCGACAGAAGCATCTCTCTGGTAAGATGAAGGGCGGGGGTGTTAGCCTCATGATTAAAGACTCATGGTGTAATCATAACAACATACCGGAACTCAAGTCCTTTTGTTCACCTGACCTAGAATTCCCCCACCCCCAAGCAGATACCTCGACGGTCCTGAAAGAACTTCACTGGACTCTATGTAAACTGGAAACCATATATCCTGAGGATGCATTTATTGTAGCTGGGGATTTTAGTAAAGCTACTTTGAGAACAAGGATCCCTAAATTCTACCAGCACATTGATGGTAGTACCCGCTCAGGCAAAACACTGGACCACTGCTACTCTAACTTCCGCAATGCATACAAGACCCTCCCCGCCCTCCCTTCAGCAAATCTGACCATAACTCCATCTTGTTGCTCCCTTCCTATAGGCAGAAACTAAAACAGGAAGCGCCCGTGCTTTGGTCTATCCAACGCTGGTCTGACCAATTGGATTCCACACTTCAAGATTGCTTCGATCACGTGGACTGGGATATGTTCCGGGTAGCCTCAGACAATAACATTGATGTATACGCTGACTCTGTGAGCAAGTTTATACGGAAGTATATAAGAGATGTTGTACCCACTGTGACTATTAAAACCTTCCATAACCAGAAACCGTGGATTGATGGAAGCATTCGCGCAAAACTGAAAGCGCGAACCACCGCATTTAAGTCTTGGCTTGGCGACTGGAAACATGATCGAATTCAAACAGTGTAGTTATTACAAGGCAATCAAAGAAGCAAAGTGTCAGTATAGAGACAAAGTAGAGTCGCAATTCAATGGCTCAAACATGAGACGTATGTGGCATGGTCTACAGACAATCATGGATTACAAAAAGAAAACCAGCCCCGTCGCGGTCATCGACGTCTTGCTCCCAGACAAATTAAACAACTTCTTTGCGCGCTTCGAGGACAATACAGTGCCACCGACACAGCCCGCTACCAAAGACTGTGGGCTCTCTTTCTCCATGGCCGACGTGAGTCAAACGTTTAAGCATGTTAACCCTCTCAAGGCTGCTGGCCCAGACGGCATCACTAGCCGCATCCTCAGAGCATGCGCAGACCAGCTGGCTGGTGTGTTTACGGACATATCCAATCAATCCCTATCCCAGTCTGCTGTCCCCACATGCTTCAAGTTGGCCACCATTGTTCCTGTTCCCAAGAATGCTAAGGTAACTGAACTAAATGACTATCGCCCCGTAGCACTCACTTCTGTCATCATGAAGTGCTTTGAGAGACTGAGTCAAGGATCATATCACCTCCACCCTATCTGATATCCTAGACCCACTACAATTTTCTTACCACCCCAATAGGTCCACAGATGATGCAATCGACTGCACACTGCCCTATCCCATCTGAACAAGAGGAATACTTATGTAAGAATGCTGTTCAATGACTACAGCTCAGCATTCAACACCATAGTACCCTCCAAATTCATCATTAAGCATGAGACCCTGGGTTTCGACCCCGTCCGAACCATGAAGCTATACAAATGAGTGCTGAACAGGCAACTACACATAGACAAGAACCTACAAAACCAAAATTGAAAATGGCAACCTAAATATGATCCCCAATCAGAGACAACGATAAACAGCTGCCTCTGATTGGGAACCAATTCAGGCCACCATAGACATACATATACCTAGACTACCAAACCCCTAGACATACAAAAAACCCTAGACAATACAAAACTAGCATACCCACCCTCGTCACACCCTGACCTAACCAAAATAATAAAGAAAAGAGAGATAACTAAGGTCAGGGTCTGACAATATGTACATATTCTTATTCCATCCCCTTACATTTGTGTGTATAAGGTAGTCATTGTGAATTTGTTAGATTACTTGTTAGATATTACGGCACTGTCGGAACTAGAAGCACAAGCATTTCTCTACACTCGCATTAACATCTGCTAACCATGTGCATGTAACCAATACAATTTGATTTGATAACACAACAACAACAAAAAAGTGAAGGGGTGTGAATACTTTCTGAAGGAACTGTATCTGTACTTCCTGTTTTCTGTAGCTCTACTTCCTGTTTATACCTCCTGTTTCCTGTCTCTCTTCTTTCTGGTTCCAGGTGTGCCGCGTGGCCTACGAGATCATGCAGACGCTGCACCCGGACGCCTCCTCCTTCTTCCACTCGCTAGACGACATCTACTACTTCGGGGGCCAGAACGCCCACAACCAGATCGCCATCTACCCCCACCACCCCCGCAACCCCGAAGACATACCCCTGGAGCCCGGTGACGTCATCGGCGTGGCGGGGAACCACTGGGATGGCTACTCGAAAGGGGTCAACCGTAAAATGGGCCGCACTGGCCTCTACCCGTCCTACAAAGTCAAGGAGAAGATTGAGACCGTGAAGTACCCCACGTACCCCGAGGCAGACAAGCTGCTCTCAAACTCCCAACAGAAATGAAGAAGAAAGGGAAAGATGAAAATAAAATTAGAGAAAGAGACTCTGAATCAGTGATAGAACAGGGGGAAAATGATGGTAGTGTTTAGGCTGCACTGAGAGAGTGTGTGTGTGTGTGTGTGTGTGTGTGTGTGTGTGTGTGTGTGTGTGTGTGTGTGTGTGTGTGTGTGTGTGTGTGTGTGTGTGTGTGTGTGTGTGTGTGTGTGTGTGTGTGTGTGTGTGTGTGTGTGTAAATTATGGAATCTTGCAGCTGCCACTACATCGTCCCCGTGCACACAGATTATGAAGAAAAGTATCAATCAAACATTGATTTCAAACTAACCTGAAAACAATTAAAAGCCCGTAGCCGACAACGTGGATTGGGAATGGAACTAGCCAATCGGGTCGAGCCTTGGATCAAGGGCTGAAAAACAATTATAAAGTGGATGAAAAAAACTTGTTTTAATTTCTTTTCAATTATTTTGGTGGTTTTAATTCTATTCCTGCCTTATTTTTTCTCTCCTGTGTTCATTAAATGTACTGTATCTTGCATCTTCCCCTTGCCATATTCACTCACTGCGTTCCTCCCCTCTCCTTTCGCTCCAATAGCACTGTCCTACATCTTGTCTTTCATGTGCAGTTCCTTTTATACCACCTTAATGGGCTTTTTAACAAGTGATTTTAACGTGCGTGTGTCTGTTTAGGGGGCATGACATGATGCCTGTCATCAGTGAGCGGCATCCTTACGTCCTTATTCCTGACTGAATAGTTGTGTTGTGCTCTATGAGACTGGTGGTGATAGTTGGACCCTTAGCAGGAACTTACAACAAACTATGAACTATGGTGACCAATAGTGAAGATTGATGATGGTGAACAATGTTGATCTATGTTGAACAATAATACTCTATGGTGACCTATGATTACCTTTGAACTATGATGACCTATAATGATCTACGGTGAACTACAGTGCACACAGGAGCACTCTCTAGGCTCACCAAACAAAGCACTCCACTGAGCTAATGTCCTTTTGACATCTCTACGTCCGTCTAAGTCCATCTGTTTGTTTGTTGTATTTTTTTTGCTACTAACATTACTGTTGGAAATATGAGGGGGGAACAAAGAGATGCCTCTGTTGAAATTGATAATGCTATGTCATAAGAGGTTTGTAATCGACCGTGATAAAGAACTTTGTCATAGCTTATGTTCTGGGGGCATTTTCTTTGATAACAACCACTGATCGAATAAACTTGACAAACCAAGTGGCACTTGTGATGTCCCGCTCCATCTACATTAAAATGAATCCAAAATGATTCCACCTCTACCCTCAAAACCCCCCCCAAAACTCCTTATGAATGATGCTGAATAAATGTGTTATGAAGGTTGGTTTGGATGACACCACTACTCCCACAAAGGTTGATATTAATTGTTCAATGTGAACCTACCAGGAATGTCATTGTCCCAAATCAAGATGGACTCCTAGTCAGGTGACCTATCATCATCAGCTGACCAGTCACCTGACCTCATCAAGATGGCAAACATTTTATGGTTTGACAGCCATCAGAGGACTTCATCCAGTATGTGTTCGTGACATGAGTGTTATGTACTGTATGCCTTAACCCTTCAAGTAGTGGCATCCCTTTTCCTTTAGAAGAAAGGGTCCAGCCAGAGCCAAATATTTAGAGAGTTGGGACAATGCAGTTTCTGTCTGAACGTTCCGAGAGCGTTACATTCTCCTCCGTAGCCATTGCTTAGTGATAACTGACGCTTCCGTGTTGTGCTGTTTATTCTGAACGTTTTCTAAACCAATGAAGATGTCCATTTGTTGACACTACAATCATATCTATATAAACACAGTAAAGACTTGGATACACATGATCCTGAATGCTAATCAATAAAAACGTCTATTAAATTCACTGCTCTGTTTTGCTTGTTTACAGTGGGTCATTTCATAGGGAACTGTCGGAGGGCGCTATCTGATTACATCACCAAAATGTTGAGAATAAAAGCAATAAAATGGCGTCCGTTCTAGAAGTTGTCCAAACTCTCTGAATATATGACTCTGGGTCCGGCGGCACTGACGGCCAAGGCTGTCGATGCCCCCTTGTGTGGCCGTAATGCCCACTAAAAAAGATCCATGCTTTGCTGCCAAAGTGGCAATTGTGCCCTTGGGCTGAATATAATAATTCCCTTCTCACGGCTGCCAATCACCGTTCTCCTAAGCGTCTCTCACTCATATCGCTCTCTCAGATATCTAAATTGAACTCTGTGAAGCATTTAGTTGGTTTGCAATTTCTGAGGCTGGTAACTCTAATGAACTTATCCTCTGCAGCAGAGGTAAATCTGGGTCTTCCTTTCCTGTGGCGGTCCTCATGAGAGCCAGTTTCATCATAGCGCTTGATGGTTTTTGCGACTGCACTTGAAAAAACGTTCAAAAAGCTAGACATTTTCCGGATTGACTGACCTGTCATTTCTCTTTGGTTATTTGAGCTGTTCTTGGCATAATATCGACTTGGTCTTTAACCAAATAGGGCTATCTTCTGTATACCACCCCTACCTTGTCACAACACAACTGATTGGCTCAAATACGTTAAGAAGGAAATAAATTCCACAAAGGTACTTTAAAAAAAGCACACCTGTTAATTCTCCCGGCTGCCAATCACTGTACTCCTAAACGCCTCTCACTCAAATCGCTCTCTCAGATATCTAAATTCTTATTAGCCGATACCTGTCACGTGATCGGGTCCTTCTCACAGGCATCGCAGCTCTGAAGCAGGCTACAAGAGAAGACAGACACATCGGGGATGCAACAGCATCGAATTCCCGAGGCACTTGTTGGAGATATTTGAACTGTCCACATTTACTTTTCGTAAGCTAACATGATGAGTAGGCCTAACGAACAACAAAAGTACTAGCCTATGTCAATCTACTATCCCCCATAGTACAAAAGTCAACCTTTTCTATTAGTCAACTTGTCCTTCTGTACGAGAAAGAAATATTTCCAACATACTCTGGGATAGTTGTGGGACGCGACAGATCCCAAATGAATACAACCACTATAGCCTACATACAAATACAAATGAAAATGAGGCTGATGCAACAGATCAGAACGTTTAGCTTAAAATATTGATGAACTATAAGCTATTTCTTCACATTATAAATGCAGCAATGCGCGCAAGGCGGTAGGCTATACTCTCAAATGTTCTAAAATGCAATTTTAACGGAAGTGCACTACAAATGCGAGCTCTTTCATATGACAGAGATGAAAATATCCTTCAGAAATGTAGTAAGACACATTATCAAGCATGTGTTGTTAACATGACTGGACAACGAAAGAAAGCTGAGAACATGAGATAAATAGGCTACTAGTTTCAATGGCATATGAGGAAGTGTTTATGAAATAATCCCCTTAACATTCCGTCGGAACATGGTAAAACATGCGTCATAAAATGGTTTTAAACAATTACGTTTATAGTTTCTAAATGTTGACTGCCTCCACTCAGATTGCAAGGTGGGTGAGGTTGCAGTGCACTGGCCTTTCTCTCCTATCTTGACTAACAGTGCCTCAAGTATGTCGACTGAATCCAGCCTTCAGCTTATTAATAATGATCCTACTTTAATTTTGTCAAACAAGTCTGGTGTTTAGCCTATATATATATATATATATACATATATATATACATACAGGCTAAATATATATAGGCTAAATATATATATATATATGGGCTATATATTTATATATATATATATATATATATATATATATATATACTGTATATACAGAATATATGTAATTAAAAGTCTAATTAAATGTTGGCTACATTTTCAGGTGCCTCATGTAAACGTAAGTGTATGTACTGTAAATGTACATAAATAATTAGGCTACATGTCGAAATGTAGGCGATAGCCTATGAGCATTGGATGCAGCCTTGTCATGTCCAGACCGATGCTGACATGAGGCACCTGAAAATGTAGCCAAACTTTAATTAGATTTTTAATTACAAATATACAGTACCAGTCAAAAGTTTGGACACACCTACTTTTACAAGGTTTTTCTTGATCTTTACTGTTTTCTACATTGTAGAATAATAGTGAAGACATCAAAGCTATATGGTAACACATGGATTCAAGTAGTAACCCAACAAGTGTGAAACAAAGCAAAATATATTTTATATTTGAGATACTTCAAAGTAGCCACCCTTTGCCTTGATGAAAGCTTTGCACACTCTTGGCATTTTCTCAACCAGTTTCATGAGGTTGTCACCTGGAATACATTTCAATTAACAGGTGTGCCTTTTTAAAAGTTAATTTGTGGAATTTCTTTCCTTCTTAATGCGTTTGAGTCAATCAGTTGTGTTGTGACAAGGTAGGGTTAGTATACAGAAGATAGCCCTATTTGGTAAAAGACCAAGTCCATATCATGGCAAGAACAGCTCAAATAACCAAAGAGAAACGACAGACCATTACCATTGAAGGTCAGTCAATCCTGAAAATGTCAAGAACTTTGAATGTTTCTTCAAGTGCAGTCGTAAAAACCATTAAGCGCTATGATGAAACTGGCTCTCATGTTATTGGTGTCCGCCACAGGAAACGAAGACCCAGAGTTACCTCTGATGCAAAGGATAAGTTCATTAGGGTTACCAGCCTCAGAAATTGCAGCCCAAATAAATGCTTCACAGAGTTCAAGTAACAGACATATCTCAACATCAACTGTTCAGAGGAGACTGTGTGAATGAGGCCTTCATGGTTGACTTTCTGCAAAGAAACCACTGCTTAAGGACACCAATAATAAGAAGAGACTTGCTTGGGCCAAGAAACACAAGCAATGGACATTAGACCATTGGAAATCTGTCCTTTGGTCTGATAAGTCCAAATTTGAGATTTTTGGTTTCAACCGCCATGTCTTTGTAGGTGATCGGATAATCTCCGCATGTGTGGTTCCCACCGTGAAGCCTGGAGGAGGTGGTGTGATGGATTTATTTAGAATTCAAGGCACATTTAACCAGCATGGCTACCACAGCATTCTGCCAACCCATCTGGTTTGCGCTTAGTGGGACTGTCATTTGTTTTCAACAGGACAATGACCTCCAGGATGTGTAAGGGCTATTTTACCAAGAAGGAGAGTAACGGAGTGCTGCATCAGATGACCTGGCCTCCACAATCACCCAACCTCAACCCAATTGAGATGGTTTGGTATGAGTTGGACCGCAGAGTGAAGGAAAAGCAGCCAATAAGTGCTCGGCATATGTGGGTACTTTTTCAAGACTGTTGGAAAAGCATTCCAGGTGAAGCTAGTTGAGAGAATGCCAAGAGTGTGCAAAGCTGTCATCAAGGCAAAGGGTGGTTAATTTAAAGAATCTCAAATATAAAATATTTATAAACACTTTTTTGGTTACTTCATGATTCCATGTGTTATTTCATAGTTTTGATGTCTTCACTGTTATTCTACAATATAGAAAATATTTTAAAAAACAAAAAAACTTGAATGAGTAAGTGTGTCCAAACTTTTGACTGGTACTGCATACAGTGGGGAGAACAAGTATTTGATACACTGCCGATTTTGCAGGTTTTCCTACTTACAAAGCATGTAGAGGTCTGTAATTTTTATCATAGGTACACTTCAACTGTGAGAGACGGAATCTAAAACAAAAATCCAGAAAATCACATTGTATGATTTTTAAGTAATTAATTTGCATTTTATTGCATGACATAAGTATTTGATACATCAGAAAAGCAGAACTTAATATTTGGTACAGAAACCTTTGTTTGCAATTACAGAGATCATACGTTTCCTGTAGTTCTTGACCAGGTTTGCACACACTGCAGCAGGGATTTTGGCCCACTCCTCCATACAGACCTTCTCCAGATCCTTCAGGTTTCGGGGCTGTCGCTGGGCAATACGGACTTTCAGCTCCCTCCAAAGATATTCTATTGGGTTCAGGTCTGGAGACTGGCTAGGCCACTCCAAGACCTTGAGATGCTTCTTACAGAGCCACTCCTTAGTTGCCCTGGCTGTGTGTTTCGGGTCGTTGTCTTGCTGGAAGACCCAGCCACGACCCATCTTCAATGCTCTTACTGAGGGAAGGAGGTTGTTGGCCAAGATCTCGCGATACATGGCCCCATCCATCCTCCCCTCAATACGGTGCAGTCGTCCTGTCCCCTTTGCAGAAAAGCATCCCCAAAGAATGATGTTTCCACCTCCATGCTTCACGGTTGGGATGGTGTTCTTAGAGTTGTACTCATCCTTCTTCTTCCTCCAAACACGGCGAGTGGAGTTTAGACCAAAAAGCTCTATTTTTGTCTCATCAGACCACATGACCTTCTCCCATTCCTCCTCTGGATCATCCAGATGGTCATTGGCAAACTTCAGACGGGCCTGGACATGCGCTGGCTTGAGCAGGGGGACCTTGCGTGCGCTGCAGGATTTTAATCCATGACGGCGTAGTGTGTTACTAATGGTTTTCTTTGAGACTGTGGTCCCAGCTCTCTTCAGGTCATTGACCAGGTCCTGCCGTGTAGTTCTGGGCTGATCCCTCACCTTCCTCATGATCATTGATGCCCCACGAGGTGAGATCTTGCATGCAGCCCCAGACCGAGGGTGATTGACCGTCAACTTCAACTTCTTCCATTTTCTAATAATTGCGCCAACAGTTGTTGCCTTCTCACCAAGCTGCTTGCCTATTGTCCTGTAGCCCATCCCAGCCTTGTGCAGGTCTACAATTTTATCCCTGATGTCCTTACACAGCTCTCTGGTCTTGGCCATTGTGGAGAGGTTGGAGTCTGTTTGATTGAGTGTGTGGACAGGTGTCTTTTATACAGGTAACGAGTTCAAACAGGTGCAGTTAATACAGGTAATGAGTGGAGAACAGGAGGGCTTCTTAAAGAAAAACTAACAGGTCTGTGAGAGCCGGAATTCTTACTGGTTGGTAGGTGATCAAATACTTATGTCATGCAATAAAATGCAAATAATTTCCTTAAAAATCATACAATGTGATTTCCTGGATTTTTGTTTTAGATTCCTTCTCTCACAGTTGAAGTGTACCTATGATAAAAATTACAGACCTCTACATGCTTTGTAAGTAGGAAAACCTGCAAAATCGGCAGTGTATCAAATACTTGTTCTCCCCACTGTATATATAGGCTAAACACCAGTCTTGTTTGACAAATTTAAAGTAGGATCATTATTAACAGCTGAAGGCTGGATTCTGTCGACATACTTGAGGCACTGTTAGTCAAGATAGGAGAGAAAGGCCAGTGCACTGCAACCTCACCCACCTTGCAATCTGAGTGGAGGCAGTCAACATTTAGAAACTATAAACGTAATTGTTTCAAACCTGAACGTTTTTTGTCATTTTATGACGCATGTTTTACCATGTTCTGACAGAATGTTAAGGGGATTATTTCATAAACACTTCCTCATATGCCATTGAAACTAGTAGCCTATTTATCTCATGTTCTAAACTTTCAGTTTTCAAATCAATGTAATTGGCTATTTTGGTTAATGGCCTTGGTGCCCTGGCAGATTGGGCACCTCTTGAAGGCCAAATGGCCTTGCCCCTAAAATCACGAATTTCCAGCCCTGGTCCAGCTATAAACCAATTATTTATCTAGATATACTGTAAAGCTGCCAGAGTGAGTCAACCCAATGGACAATTCAGCCACCTAAAACCCCCATGCACCAGATGACAGAGAAGAATATAAATGCCATTTAGCAGACACTTTTATCCAGAGTGGGAATCAAACCCACAACTCCGGGAGTGTATACGCCATGTTATTTTACACAGTACTTCTTGTTCTCTCGTGTCCAGTTTTCTACTTCCTACAACGTCTTAGTCATTTAGGATCTCTAATTATAGGTCTTATTTTTGCAGACTTCTTATGTACCCAGCACTGGCGGTGTATGGGAGCTTTGTTACATATCCCTCCTTTAACTCCATCAGTGATCTACATGCCTCGTTGGACAGCAACAAGATAAAGCGCAGAGCTAGTGGGGAGATGAGTTTCGGGTGTATGAAGGAGAAAATCATTTTTTTATAGCTTTTCACACTACTGACAACAATTCGGAGCCAATTTAGTCTGGGTTGACAACCACACACACAAAGTGTGCGGTGCAGACACGAGCACACGCACATCCTCTCTCTTAGCCGAGAGCTATTCAGTGAACATCTCTTTCACCGAGTAAGAGGTGCCTCCAGGGCTTTCTAAATGCACAAGTTAACTCGAGGGGAGTTTAATTAAAACACTTGACGCTGTAACAGTCATTTAAAAGAGACGTTAGTTCAGTTAATTATTCTGTTAATTGGTCTGCGGTACCCGGTGTGGGTGCCTTCAGGTTTTTAACTGGCCGATTCTCCTCTCTCTATTTACTTATGGCCAAATTGTTAAAACAATTGTAAATCTCACAGAGAACACAGGGCTGTTTTATAGGCAGCGTAGCGAAGGTGTGTCCTGCCTTGTGTCCCGAGGGTAGGCCGTTGCTGCAGAAAGAGCACGTTCATTGTCATTCTCCATGTTTCTGGAGTATTTGGGGGCTTAATCCATGCTTTAAGTACAGTATACAGGTATTGTGGCATTGAAGTGTAAGTCACTGGAAAAGTTTAACAAGTTACAGCAGCATGCTGACTTTCAGAATTCATGTCTTGTAAGTGGTGTTCATTTTGGCAGCCATTTTATGTTTAGTTTTATTCTTAGTCTTTTGACTAAAATAGCTTGTAGTCTTAATCACATTTTAGTAATTTAATCCTTCTTAGTTTTAGTTATTGTCAGTCGTCTAAACTCTGGACAATTTTGGTCTAGTTTTAGTCAATGCATTTTCTATTAAATAATTCATATTTAGGATAGCAGAGAATTAACTGCAACGTTCCAATGGGAAAATTGTCTTAGACACACAGTACTGCTCTATACAAAATAGACACTGTACATTACACACTAAAAATAATGCATACCCTTACTATCATACACTGTTCATATTGCCAAACACAGTTGATGTCGGAAGTTTACATACACCTTAGCCAAATATATTTAAACTCCGTTTTTCACAATTCCTGACATTTAGTCCTAGTAAAAATTCCCTGTCTTAGGTCAGTTAGGATCAACACTTTATTTTAGGAATGTGAAATGTCAGAATAATAATAGAGAGAATGATTTATTTCAGCTTTTATTTCTTTCATCACATTCCCAGTGGGTCAGAAGTTTACATACACTCAATTAGTATTTGGAACCATTGCCTTTACATTTTTTAACTTGGGTCAAACATTTCGGGTAGCCTTCCACAAGCTTCCCACAATAAATTGGGTGAATTTTGGCCCATTCCTCCTGACAGAGCTGGTGTAACTGAGTCAGGTTTGTAGGCCTCTTTGCTCGCACACGCTTTTTCAGTTCTGCCCACACATTTTCTATGGGATTGAGGTCAGGGCTTTGTGATGGCCACTCCAATACCTTGACTTTGTTGTCCTTAAGCCATTTTGCCACAACTTTGGAAGTATGCTTTGGGTCATTGTCCATTTGGAAGACCCATCTGCGACCAAGCTTTAACTTCCTGACTGATGTCTTGAGATGTTGCTTCAATATATCCACATAATTTTCCTACCTCATGATGCCATCTATTTTGTGAAGTGCACCAGTCCCTCCTGCAGCAAAGCAGCCCCACAACATGATGCTGCCACCCCCATGCTTCACAGTTGGGATGGTGTTTTTTGGCTTGCAAGCCACCCCCTTTTTTCTCCAAAAATAACAATGGTCATTATGGCAAAACAGTTCTATTTTTGTTTCATCAGACCAGAGGATATTTCTCCAAAAAGTACGATCTTTGTCCCCATGTGCAGTTGAAAACCATAGTCTGGCTTTTTATGGTGGTTTTTGAGCAGTGGCTTCTTCCTGAATGAGTGGACTTTCAAGTTATGTCGATATAGGACTCGTTTTACTGTGGATAGAGATACTTTTGTACCTTTTTCCTCCAGCATCGTCACAAGGTCCTTTGCTGTTGTTCTGGGATTCATTTGCACTTTTCGCACCAAAGTGCATTCATCTCTAGGAGTCTCCTTCCTGAGCAGTATGATGGCTGCGTGGTCCCATGGTGTTTATACGTGCTTACTATTGTTTGTACAGATGAACGTGGTACCTTCAGGCATTTAGAAATTGCTCCCAAGGATGAACCAGACTTGTGGAGGTCTACAATTTTTTTCTGAGGACTTGGCTGATTTCTTTTGATTTTCCCATGATGTCAAGCAAAGAGGCACTGAGTTTGAAGGTAGGCCTTGAAATACATCCACAGGTACTCCTCCAATTGACTCAAATTATGTCAATTAGCCTATCAGAAGCTTCTAAAGCCATGACATAATTTTCTGGAATTTTCCAAGCTGTTTAAAGGCACAGTCAACTTAGTGCATGTGAACTTCTGACCCACTTGAATTGTGATACAGTGAATTGTAAGTGAAATAATCTGTTTGTAAACAATTGTTGGAAAAATTACTTGTGTCATGCACAAAGTAGATGTCCTAACCGACTTGCCAAAACTAGAGTTTGTTAACAAGAAATTTGTGGAGTGGTTGAAAAACAAGTTTTAATGACTCCAACCTAAGTGTATGTAAACCTCCGACTTCAACTGTACATAATACTTTGCACATTCCCTTATTCTGTCAGCGGTGTTCTTACACAGCTCAGCTTTACTTATTTCTGTTTAGGTGTTTGATGGACATGGGAATGAAGGAGTGCTTATACCTGTGCAGTTTACACTGAAGGACCCTATAGAGTCTGCCTGTGAGGAGGATGGACTCTATATCATCTGCCTGAGGGGAGGAGCTGATATTCAGAGTGAAGTACATGGGAGGGATCTGAAATCATTTTCTGCGCTTGTCTGGCAACAGTTTGTTAAAAGAATAGTCTGCAGGGAGGGATGTTGCCTCACACCCATGACCTTCATGGCAATTTGAGATGTCAGTTGGACTCATGAATTGCCAAACCATACTGTGATGCCATACCTCAAGATACTCTCTACGACCACGTGGTAGAACAGAAGCATTATTTTCTGGTACAATTCCAAAACACAGTCTACATAGGAAATAGAGGCATTGGTTGGACCCTGCAGCAGACACTCTCTAGTTGGACCTTCCAGCTCAGCACATTGTACATATGTACACCCAGGTACTTATACCAACTAACCTGTGCTATGTTGGCATTGTGGACAACCACAGGCATGTGGTCGCCGACAGATTTGGGGTCAAACACCATCTCCTCTATTTTCTTTACATTGAGGATGAGAGAGTGCTTATCATATCACTTAACAAATCTCTGACCTTTGAATCTCTGACTTGTACACAGTAGCATCTGGATCTTTATACATCAGACCAAGAATGGCAGTATCATCAGAAAACTTGACAATATAGTTATCAGGATTACTGCTAGTGCATTCATGAGGGTACTGTTAACTCTAACCGGTCGAGTATGGCTAGTCAGGAATGAGTGGTACCATCTAATGGTGTAGCGGTTAACACCATCTGCTTTAACTGGCTAAGTAGGACAAGTGGCTTTATTGTGCTAAACGCTGAACTGAAATCAATAAATAACTGTCTAGCATAGGCCATGGGATTTTCCAGATGCTGAACAATGAGATGCACTATGGTGTTGATTGCATCATCAGTCCCGCGACTTTTCCCTTGATAAGGATCTAACACACCATGATCTTTTCAAAACACTTCATTACGATGGGGAGTCAGAGCAACAGGTGTGTAGTCATCATTTTCTTTTGGACAAGGCTTTTTGGGGACTGGAGTGCTAATGGCCTTTTTTCCACAAAGATGTGGACAATATGGGAGTCTACAGACCTCTGAAAGATAGGGCATCAAGCAGGAGTAAGTTCCTCGAAGAAAAGCAGAGTTGCCTTATATAAATACATTTGATTTGATTTATTCATACAGGAGTGCTTGAAGACTAGTGACAGCTACAGGGTTGATTTTCAACCTAAGAACAATGTCATCAATAACAATGGAGTCAGTCATTATCACACTCAACAGAGAAGTCATGTACGTCCAATCTTTCATATAAAACACTTCATTAATTGGCTTTGGTCAATTCATCTGGTGTGCGCAAGGATTTTTTGGACAAGGTTCATAATGTTTATTGTTCTCATCAACTTTCATTGTTCATTCACTGTAAGGAACTCTTTTTTTCATTGATTCGTGGTGGTCTTTCCTTGTCTCCCTGAGCTTTTGGTTGAGCTCCTTTTGCACACATTTCAGATGTTGTTGATCCTTGTTTTTGAAGGCTTGCCTCTTGCTTGCCTCTTGACCCAGTCCTTTACCTCCTTTGTGATGCATGGTTTGTTTGGGTATGCCTTTAATGTCTTTTGGGGTATGACAGAGTCAACACAGAAATGGATGTAGTCTGTGGCAGCCTGTGTTGACTTGCACATGTCTAACTCATGAAAAATATCCCAATCTGTACACACAAAAAAATCCCTTAAGTGATTATCTGCTGTCTTCAGTCCACACATTAAAATATTTCATGGGGGGGGGGTTTAGCTCTTGAGAGCTGTACTGTAGGTGGGAGTGAGCTGGACGGTGTTGTGATTGGAGTTAGACTGGTGGTTTAGCTCTTGCTGAGTATACATTTTTAACATTTCCAAAACATTTTTGACCCGTTTCACGAAGCAAGGCAAATGTCTCAAGTCACTACTTCACTGGAGAGGCATTTGAATGTGATTTATTTTCAATCAAAATGTATTTTTGGGGCAGAAATACCTTCTGGAACATGTGAACTTTCCTGTGCCTTAATAACAAACGTATATGCCATCTGTAAATAAGAAGTAAACTGTTAAATTATGAGCCTTGTTGGTTTAGCCATGGAAAAAGACAGGAACCTTCCTGCTAGCCCTGATTGGATGAGATAATGAATGGACTGGACATACCAAGAGATGAGTTCGAACTGGTCTGCCATGTATCATGCTTCTGTCTATAACGTGAGCTGTTCAGTATGTGTAGATAATCCTTGCTACTGCGGCTTTAAAAAAATACAGTATATAACATTTGCCATAGAGAACTGCAAAAGTGTTGATACTGCTCTCACCAACATTGCTGCCCTGAATTTAGCAGGCGCTATCTACAAAGTGTGAAAAAGATGTGATCGACTACTTTCCGCACACAGTCAGAGTGAACCGGAGTGACTTGACACAACGCGGGCCAAACAAGCTGTACAGTCTACAGACATAACAGAGTTAAAGGGGTTCCAGTCTGCTGTGAAGCGTTCATTCACGTATACGGGGAAGAGCCTAGCTACATTTTCAGATATTATACAGTACATTTTGTATTTAGTCAGAAAGTCATTTTCATTGCAAGTTAAAGCATACTTTAACTACTGTAGCTAGCAAACGTTAGCTTGCTGGCTCGCTAGCTAACGGTGCGTGTATGATCTGTGTAGTAATATAATTTGTATCTCAGAAAGCCAAAGTTTAGCAACTTTCAAAGCAGAATCACTTTCCCATTGTTCCTCAACTGCATATACCATTGTGTTGCTCTGAGTCTCTACAATATAAAAAGCACAATTGAAAATGTTGCTACATAAGACGCGAAAAGAGGTGATCGGCCCTTTGTCAAGAATTCTGTTATTTTTAGTGTCACATTTAACATATTGTTCATACCCAGGTAGTGACATTTTCATTTTGCAATGATACACAAAAGGTTTCCAACAAAAAATAGGGGCTTCTGGGGTGTGTTGTAGTTGTTGGTGGACATAGTCAGCTACTTTGGCAGCGGCCCTCGCAGCCGTGGAACTAAGGGGTATGTAGAAGAATGTTTCTGAAATTCCCGGGGTAGGTAAAACCGCCTTAGACTCAAACATAGCTGTTGAACGTCTGGATTGTACAGTATATTGTCTACACCATTTGTTGTTGATGTACACACAGAGACTGCCCCCTCTGCTCTTCCTTGACGCATCGCTCCTATCCAAGCGGACATGAGTAAACCCCTCTATTTTAATAGGAGAATCGCGAGTGTCTTGATGTAACCAAGTCTCAGTAAATGTCATGATGCAGGACTCACATTGTTCGTAGCATGCTCTGGTTTTCAGTCAGAGTTCATCCATTTTATTTTTCAGAAAACACGAGTTGCACAGGATCATAGATGGTAGAGGGGGTCTACTGCTCCTTTGCCGGAGCCACTGTCTGATTCCTTCACTTCCATGCGCACATTGAGCCTTGTCCAGCAAGGCCTCTTATACCTCTTATACCTCTCTTAGCTGGCAATATTGCTATTGTGGCAGAAATAGCCATGATTCACCATAGGCTACTACAAAGCCTTGTCTATAGGTTAAACAATTTACAGCTCAGATTTTCTCCCCATCATACTCGTCAGAGGGGGGTAAGTAACAGTGATTCCATTGAAAAGGGGAGAATCTGAGTTTCCTAACAATGCCAGACGTATTGCTGTAGCCTACTTGTAATATTCAGCAAATAGGAAAAAAGTAACTCTACTCACATTTGCGGACCGCAAGATGAATAAAGCGCACATGGCAAAATAGAGTTTGGGATGTTATCAAAGCAAAAATTGCCAACAGGTTTTGTTACAATTTAGAAGTGCTCTGATGGTGCATCAGTGCAAAAGAAGCTGTGTGTGTTGCAAAGGCAGGCAGGGCCAAGCTCAGGTAACCTGTGCACCTGAAAAACGTTAATTCTGCCAATGACAGGATTGCATTACAATTTCTGCAAAGGCATGAGTACTTATGATTGGACAAAACAGATGAAAAGGAGCTTCATGTCAAAATGTAATGTCCTTTCTCGTCTCACATTTTTGTCAACTAAAATGAAAACTAATTTGTAATAATTATAGGGCTTTTTCAAAACATCTCGTCTCGTTTTTGTCATAGTTTTAGTCAGGGAAAATAGGTTGTTGGTTATTTGTAACTCTTGGGAATGATGTGAAAATGCTTTACACTTGCTGGACCATCACAGGTATCAGATGATGAGTGAGTGGTTTGGGAGATAAACACACAGAGAGTGTTTCTTCACAGGGATCATTCAATGTGATCAAATCAAATGTTATTGGTCACATACACATGGTTAGCAGATGTTAATGCGAGTGTAGCGAAATGCTTGTGCTTCTAGTTCCGACAGTGCAGTAATATCTAACAAGTAATCTAACAATTCCACAACAGCTATGGAATCAATCACTTTCTGACTGCACCCATTTTGATTTGAATCAAACCTTCCATACATGTTTTCCCATGGTAAAAGTGGTCAGAAAGTTACTTTTTGGTAAACATTCAGGAGATAGAGGTGCTCAAAGTTACCCATTTTGCATACCCAACGTCCATATCTTCATTACTCATTAAGATAAACGGTTGAATTTGATATAATTTGAAAGCTTACAAACAGGCTTTTCAAACCGTTTATGATTCATTAAAAAAATGGTTTTCACAATACAAATTATATTTTTTAAGCTTGTCAATTAACTAAAAACGCAACTCAGATTTTTGTTCATATATGTTGTAGCTTAGACCCTATTTTGCATCATCTGAGGTGTTTGTGCAAAGCCTGCCATCGGTTGAGACACAGCACACTCTTCTTGAATACAGGGTGTGTGTCATGTTTTGGCTGATAAATGTACTAAAATGTGAATAAAGTAGACATTTCAACTTTCAAATGGTACCGCAAAGATGGTTGGAGGTGCTCCCGGTTTAGCATGTGAATGGAGAAGAAGGTCGTGGACAGGGCTCCTACGCATGAGTTCATTTTGTCACATTTTTACTTTGCATTCCACTTTCTTACATACAGTGGGGAGAACAAGTATTTGATACACTGCCGATTTTGCAGGTTTTCCTACTTACAAAGCATGTAGAGGTCTGTCATTTTTATCATAGGTACACTTCAACTATGAGAGACGGAATCTAAAACAAAAATCCAGAAAATCACATTGTATGATTTTTAAGTAATTAATTTGCATTTTATTGCATGACATAAGTATTTGATCACCTACCAACCAGTAAGAATTCCGGCTCTCACAGACCTGTTAGTTTTTCTTTAAGAAGCCCTCCTGTTCTCCACTCATTACCTGTATTAACTGCACCTGTTTGAACTCGTTACCTGTATAAAAGACACCTGTCCACACACTCAATCAAACAGACTCCAACCTCTCCACAATGGCCAAGACCAGAGAGCTGTATAAGGACATCAGGGATAAAATTGTAGACATGCAACAGGCTGGGATGGGCTACAGGACAATAGGCAAGCAGCTTGGTGAGAAGGCAACAACTGTTGGCGCAATTATTAGAAAATGGAAGAAGTTCAAGATGACGGTCAATCACCCTCGGTCTGGGGCTCCATGCAAGATCTCACCTCGTGGGGCATCAATGATCATGAGGAAGGTGAGTTATCAGCCCAGAACTACACGGCAGGACCTGGTCAATGACCTGAAGAGAGCTGGGACCACAGTCTCAAAGAAAACCATTAGTAACACACTACACCGTCATGGATTAAAATCCTGCAGCGCACGCAAGGTCCACCTGCTCAAGCCAGCGCATGTCCAGGCCCGTCTGAAGTTTGCCAATGACCATCTGGATGATCCAGAGGAGGAATGGGAGAAGGTCATGTGGTCTGATGAGACAAAAATAGAGCTTTTTGGTCTAAACTCCACTCGCCGTGTTTGGAGGAAGAAGAAGGATGAGTACAACCCCAAGAACACCATCCCAACCGTGAAGCATGGAGGTGGAAACATCATTCTTTGGGGATGCTTTTCTGCAAAGGGTACAGGATGACTGCACCGTATTGAGGGGAGGATGGATGGGGCCATGTATCGCGAGATCTTGGCCAACAACCTCCTTCCCTCAGTAAGAGCATTGAAGATGGGTCGTGGCTGGGTCTTCCAGCATGACAACGACCCGAAACACACAGCCAGGGCAACTAAGGAGTGGCGCCGTAAGAAGCATCTCAAGGTCCTGGAGTGGCCTAGCCAGTCTCCAGACCTGAACCGAATAGAAAATCTTTGGAGGGAGCTGAAAGTCCGTATTGATAAGCGACAGCCCCAAAACCTGAAGGATCTGGAGAAGATCTGTATGGAGGAGTGGGCCAAAATCCCTGCTGCAGTGTGTGCAAACCTGGTCAAGAACTACAGGAAACGTATGATCTCTGTAATTGCAAACAAAGGTTTCTGTACCAAATATTAAGATCTGCTTTTCTGATGTATCAAATACTTATGTCATGCAATAAAATGCAAATTAATTACTTAAAAATCATACAATGTGATTTTCTGGATTTTTTTTTTAGATTCCGTCTCTCATAGTTGAAGTGTACCCATGATAGAAATTACAGACCTCTACATGCTTTGTAAGTAGGAAAACCTGCAAAATCGGCAGTGTATCAAATACTTGTTCTCCCCACTGTATATATACCAGAGAAACTTGAAGGAGGGGACTCAGTTATGTTCATGTCAGACTTCTTCTCGGAGGTGCTGGGTCTGGCCATCGTTCCATCACCCCCGAAGCTGGACAGAGCTCTCCGCATTGGCCCCTCCCCAGCGGGCGGAGACGACAACTCCAAGCCTACAGTGTTTATCGTCCGTTTTCACAACTACCGTGACAATGAGTGCATCCTCTAGAGGTGGGGCAGAGATGTTTTTTCATCTAGATACTTATTGAAGGACTTTTCGCCACTTTATTACGCCCCATTGATCATTCATTCGTTAGGATAGGAAGGTTTTCTGTTGATATGCTCCGAAGCTGCACAAACGTCAACCTACTGTCTCCATTAGCTGGGGAAGGAGACTTTGGGTTTGGGTGGGAGGGAGGGAGGGGAGGTCCTATTTTTAATATTTTTTTTCTAAAAATATTTGCTTTTTTCATCCGTTTTCTCTGTTATCTTTGCAAATGCATGGTCTGTTTTCACACCTTTTTCCTTTCAATATTTTAGGTGGCAAACAACGCTAATAATAGTAATATTGGAATAGGTAGGCCTAATCCTATAAAGCTTTTATCTTAGAATACTTAAACAATTAATAATCCTGTCAAGAGGTCTAGGATCTTCTCCCATTTTGTAACGGCTGTCATATTCGTTCTCCTCCTCAGACGAGGAGGAGCATGGATCGGACCAACACGCAGAGTGGGTAGTGCTCATGATAATTTATTAAATCGAAACTGAACACTAACATGAAACAAAATAACAAAATGAATACAACCGACAACAGTCCCGTGTGGCACGAATACAAACACGGAAACAAACACCCACAACACACACGTGAAACCCAGGCTGCCTAAGTATGATTCTCAATCAGGGACAACGATTGACAGCTGCCTCTGATTGAGAATCATACCAGGCCGAACACAAAATCCCCACATAGAAAATCACACATAGACAAACCCACCCAACTCACGCCCTGACCAACTAAATAAATACAAGACAAAAGAAAACAGGTCAGGAACGTGACACATTTGAAAAAGCTAATTAACAGATGTGGTATTTTTACAAGAGACCCATTTACGCATTAAAGATCACTCAGGTTCAGTCGGATTTCCATTCAGACTTTAACTCCAAAGCCAGAGTGGTTGGAATTTTGGTTAGTAAAATAATGCATTTCTCTACTACTAATGTTATTTCAGACAGTAATGGGAGATATTTAATCATAACTGGCAGCATTTGGCACACACGTGTAATATTGGTCAATGTATATGCTCCCAATTTTGATGATGTTAAATTTGCCAATGGGTTGCTGGGGAAATCCCTTCTCTGAATGCCCATCTTTTGATATTTGGCAGGGATCTGAATTGTGTTATTAGCCCGGCTTCAGACCGCTCCAACCCCAGAACTATGTCTCCCTCTGCTATGTCAAAGTCTTAAAGGTTTTATGGTTCAGAATGGGTGTACAGATCACTGGAGATTTCAGAATCCCCAGGCAAGTGAGTATTCTTTCTTTTCACATGTACACCATTTTTTTCTCATATTGACTATTTCTTCATTGCTCATAAGTTACTTCCAAATGTCACCTCTTCTGAATATTTACCCATTGTAATTTCTGACCATGGACCTTTAGCCCTCGACATAGTCCTATCAGGACTCGTACTCCTCTCTGTTGGAGATTCAATTCTCTTCTGTCTGATGCAGACTTTATCTCCACTTCTACTGATCATTTTCTTTTTTCAAATCAGACAAGCTCAACCTCTCATTCTCTATTATGGGAGTCACTTAAGGCCTATCTTAGAATATAAATGATTTCTTATTCTTCTCATTTAAAACAGAACTCGTAAAGCTAAACTCTCTATAGCCTCCTTGACTTAGACCACCAACATGCCCTGACGCTGTCTCCAGAGCTGTATAAGCAACGCTTGAACTTACAATCTGAATTCAATCTCTTGTCCACTGCAGATGCAGAACGGTTACTATTGCATTCACGTGGTACCTACTATGAACATGGCGACAGGCCAAGTCGTCTGCTCGCACACCAATTAAAACCCAGTGCTGCTACCCGTGTGATTTCCCAAGTTAAAGATTCCTCTCATAGCTTGATTTCTGATCTTACGAGGATCAATGACACATTCAAATCTTTCTATTTCTCCCTGTATACGTCTGAATTTCCATCAGATACTACCTATATGACTTCATTTTTGGGTGAACTGGAGACTCCCACAGCTGAGACTGAAACTGCTGATTACCTTGATTCTCCTCTCAGCCTTGAAAAAGTTATTCAGTCTATCAAGTCAATGTAGAACAGCAAAGCTCCAGGGCCTGATGGGTTTTCCATCTACTTCTCAATGGGTCAACGATGTAATGTTGTTCCTAAAGCTTGAAAAAATGAGGTATTCTCTTCGGGGTTCCAGTGATACATATGTTAGAAAATGGCAACCATATTTATCATACTTTAATGGCTTGCAGAGGCTCCCCTCTGGTGAGATGCTTTAAGGTTTCCCAGTAGGTATTCCCAGTAGTCATTACATAATAGGTACAGTCATCAATATAATGCTATCCAGTCCAAGCAAGTTTGTCTAAGGTTTACTGATGGTTTATATCCATATTCATTTATGTTTTTGTTGCTCCACTTCAGTATCTTGAATCTGTGTTGAGTTGTTTGTATGTGAGACAATTTGTGTTGTTCCTGTACTCTTGTTTGTTTGTTTGGTTGTTTGTTGTGATATCTCTGTAGAATTTTTGTTTTCTAGGACCGAACTGAGGGAGGGTGTGGGGTGGGGTGGGTTGGGTATTTGGGGTAATTGGAGTGGGTGGTTGGGAGGGGGTTGGGGTGAGTGGTTGTGAGGGAATCGAGGTGGGGGGACTGAGTTAGGGCGGAGAGGTAGGGAAGGACTGGGGGGGGGGGTTGGGGGGGATGTGTTGAATGAAGGGAGGAAGGAAGGGAGGGAGAGAGGGTGGTTGGGAGATAGTAAAATATTTGTACTTACATTGGTGTACATATTGCAAAACTTGAATAAAAATATATATAAAACAATTAAAAGATGGTTGGAGGTCCACACAGCTGTCACGTTTGCTCCCTCTCCGGCCTCTAGGTCACCAGGCTGCTCGTTATGGCGCACACCTGTCACGATCGTTACGTGCACCTGCACGGCGCCAGACTCACCTGGACTCCATCACTTCCCTGATTACCTTCCCTATATATGTCACTAACTTGGTTCATTCCCCAGGCGTCATTGTTTCTGTTTCAGTTTCATGTCTGTGTGCTGTTAGTGTTACGGATTATGTTTATTTTATTAAAACACTCACTCCCTGAACTTGCTTCCCGACTCTCAGCGCATATCGTTACAACATCAGAGAATGTTGAGTGAGAATGTCCATTGTCATAAATTAAAATGTAAATATTCCATAGTAAACCTATTGAATTATAGATAATATAATATATGTTCCCATTCAAGTTGACATGCTCTGTCTCTCTCCCTCTCTCCCTCACCTGCTGTCTCGACTTCTGAATGCTCAGCTATGAAAGCTGACATTTATTCCTGAGGTGCTGACCTGTTGCACCTTCTATAAACCCTGTGATTATTATTTTACCCCACTGGTCATCTATGAATGTTTAAACATCTTGAAGAACGATCTAGCCTTAATGGCCTTGTACTCTTATAATCTCCACAGGCACAGCCAGAAGAGGACTAGCCACCCCTCAGAGCCTGGTTCCTCACTAGGTTCCTGCCATTCTAGGGAGTTTTTCCTAGCCACTGTGCTTCAACATGTACATCTGCATGTCTTGTTCTTTTGAGATTTTAGGCTGGGTTTCTGTATAAGCACTTTGTGACATTTTCTGATGTAAAAAGGGCGTTATAAATATATTTGATTGAAATATATTCTGTTATAATCTTCACCTGGCACAGCCAGAAGAGGACTGGCCACCACTCATAGGCTGGTTCCTCTCTAGGTTTCTTCCTAGGTTTTGGCCTTTCTAGGGAGTTTTTCCTAGCCACCGTGCTTCTACACCTGCATTGCTTGTTGTTTGGGGTTTTAGGCTGGGTTTCTGTACAGCACTTTGAAATATCAGATGATGTAAGAAGGGCTATATAAATACATTTGATTTGATTTGATTGATTCAGGTCCAAAAAGTAACTTTCTGACCACTTCCCACATGGGCAAATATATATGAAAGGTTTTGTTCAAATCAAAAGGGGTGCAGTTATAAAGTGATTGAAATCATATGGAACAACCCCAGGGCAAATGGATTGGGTGTTGTCTGTGTTTTTTGTCTGAAACTGAGCTTGTGTGGGGACACCCTAATAGTCCACGGACTGCACACTCAGAAGATAAGCTCCCAAAATGTGTTACCGTCTCTTAATGTTCTTTATTCCTCTTCATCGCCTTCTCCAGTCTTTAAAATGTGTTTCCTATTTTGGTTATTCCTTAACACCCCCCCCCCCCCCCCCCAACTCCCTCCCCACTTGCTTCTGCCTTGGCAGCATCTGGTCAAATTGAGCCTGTGTAAGGTACATCACCACTTAGTGAAGCAAAAGGAGTTTTGTTTGGCACACACAACAAAGTGATTCTCGTTTGCAGATCAGATAAATCAATGACTTATTTGAGCTCTGAAGCAGTGGAGATGAGAGACAAATGTGCAGCAGGCTTTTCCAAATGTTCCAGGAAGAAAGAGAATAGTAAAATAGATCTGGGCTGCTGATGGCTCTTAAAAGTATTTGATTGGTTCGCATGTTAAAAATGTTCTGATAGATTTAGTGATAGTTGCGGTCGTAGAGACAAGTGTGATGTTCTTGTTGTCAGAAACAGCATCGTGCTGTCACAGCTTTTATGTACTTGTGGTCATACAAACAGCACATTGTGATGTCACAGAGTCTATGTGCTTGTGGTCATAGGAACAGAGCAGTGTGATGTCACAGAGTTCATGTTCTTGCTGTCAGAAACAGCATTGTGATGTCACAAAGTTTATGTACTTGCGGTCATAGAAACTGAGAATTGTTATGTCACAGAGTGTATGTGCTTGCGGTCACAGAAACAAAGAATTGTGATGTCAGAGTTTATGTGCTTGTAGTCATAGCGACAGTCCGTTGTGATGTCACAGAGTTCATGTGCTCGCAGTCATAGGTTGAGCGTTGTGATGTCACATAATTCAGGTGATTACAGTCATATAAGCAGAACAGTGTGATGTCACAGAGTTCATGCTTATAAAGCTGTGGTTGCGGTTGTAGAAACAGGGCGTTGTGATGTCACAGAGTCAATAATGACGTAGATTCAGAAGGGGGGCTCTGTAATTTTATGAAGGTGATAATGATTTCACAGTGAGCAGAAGTCTGTATTTATGGGCTCATGAAGGCAGTGATTATGTCCTTCCTGTTCCAATTATGATGTCACATTCAGCATATACTGTAGATATCTTTATAGCCGTTATGGTGATTATATTTTCACCTAATGTGACTACAGTGATACCATGGAGTTTCCATGTTAACCCAATAGCTCTAACTATTATGTGTCCGGAGTTTAAAGGTGTCCCTCGTCTCTCTTCTCCCCCTGTCCCTCCTCCCGGGGTTCCACCTTCCTGTGGTGATGACCATTAGTGTGTGGCTGCAGCCTGCAGGAGATAACAGGTGATTTAGTGGCCCTGCATCCCACCACAGCCAGAGAGAAATGGCTGCCCGTCGTTTATCTTCCCCGCTCCGCCATTCTCCACACACTTTTACATTAGGCTGCCCCATTCAAAGCCATCTGTCTTCCCAGTCAGAGTTTGATAAAGAGACGAGGAAGGGAGGAAGGGGAGAAAGTGGGGAGGCTGTGAAGGCACACAACACAACTCTCCCTGCATACTTATATTATACACTGTCTTGCTACTAGGAGTTCAGTAGGCACCAAACAGAGGAAAATGGTCCGGAATGGATTGTAATTTAACTTGTTCAATAATAAATGCTCACTTTGGTTTGCTACAATGTGCCCTTATGAACACGGCCCAGGACAGGACATAGCTGGAACGTTTATTATGCAAATCATTGTCAATGACTGTAGTACAATTGATTTATTTTAGATTTTTATTTATTTTTATTGTTCAATACAGACCGTATTGAACAATAAAAATAAATAAAAATCTAAAATAAATCAATTGTACTACAGTCATTGACAATGATTTGCATAATAAACGTTTCTAAAGTATTAATTCTACGCCATTCATCATTCATCACTCAATGGTAGCACAATGGATTTAGATAATAATAATAATAATAATAATATTAATAATACATACAGTTGAAGTTGGAAGTTTACATACACTTAGGTTGGAGTCATTAAAACTCTTTTTTCAACCACTCCACAAATTTCTTGTAAACAAACTATAGTTTTGGCAAGTCGGTTAGGACATCTACTTTGTGCATGACACAAGTCATTTTTCCAACAATTGTTTACCTGAAACGTTTGACCCAAGTTAAACAATTTAAAGGCAATGCTACCAAATACTAATTGAGTGTATGTAAACTTCTGACCTACTGGGAATGTGATGAAAGAAATAAAAGCTGAAATAAACCATTCTCTCTAGTATTATTCTGACATTTCACATTCTTAAAATAAAGTGGTGATCCTAACTGATCTAAGAAAGGGAATTTTAACTGGGATTAAATGACAGGAATTGTGAAAAACTGAGTTTAAATGTATTTGGCTAAGGTGTATGTAAACTTCCGACTTCAACTGTATATCTTGTATAGTGCTTTTCATTAATTATTAAAGAAAATAATCTCAAAGCGCATAAAAAGTTAACAAATAACAAATTGAAATTGATATAAGGAAGTTGGTAATATCTCTATTTGGCTTCGGATGATGGAAAGGATGGGAGTTGAGGTCTTAAAAAAAGGTGCTGTCTAGAACCTAAAAGGGTTCTTCGGCTGTCCCCATAAGAGAACAACTTGAAGTACCCTTTTTGGTTCCAGGTAGAACCCGTTTGGTTCATTTCCACAGATGGTTCTGCATGAAACCCAAAAGAGTTCCATTTAGATCCAAAGAGGGTTCTGCTATGGGGACAGCTGAAGAACCCTTCTTTGAAGTGTAGTTTGGATTGGAAATGCAGTGTGGCTTCAGTGGAGGGGGTATTGATGGTACAGTTAGGAAGAAACAAAGACAGTCTGACAAACATTGGTTAAGAACAGTCCCCGAGCCTCCTTTGCCGTCTCTGGACAAAGCATGTAGTCCTTGTTGTAGATATTCCCGACAGATGAAACAAAAAAGCCAGGGCTGCATTATTTAAATCCAAACAGCCAACTAGCTAGCTATAAGCCAAAAATATAAACTTTTTATCCCAAATCTGCAAATCTGAGAATCATGACCACAAGATGTAAGTGATCAAACCCCAGAGCAGTAAAACCCACACGTAAAAAAAAAGAAAAGAAAATGCTACTAAAAACACGTAATTGAAAATGAAATATGTACAATATTTACAGAGCTCTCTGCCTAGGCAATCTCATGGCACCATGACAACCTTGAAGATGCGACCATTCCACAAAAGAACAACATGTAATTTCTCCTGAAGTCTTGTTTTCTTTCTACATGGTGAATTCCACGGGTGGTGGTAATAGTGGAGAGTGATTAAGATAGCAGCATGGCTTCCAGAGATTCCATCACCACGCTGGTCCCCACTACACCACCATGTCTATACGATGTCGTGATTACATCTGAATTCCTGAGCAACTGCGTGAACCTCCAGCAGGCATGTAAAGAGGATTCATTCTGCCTGGCTGATAGCATGTTGCCATTTTGCCACTATTCTATAAGTTACATCATGCCAGGCAAGCTCAATCAAGCTAAACTAAAATATAAACAATTATTTTGAATACTATTTGAACCCAGGTCTGATTGCAGATGAATATGAAACGAAACAGGACGTATCATAAATCTACAGTCAGAACTCAAGAAGCCTGATAAAAGCTCTAGTATCTTAGCCTAACAGATTGCTAGCTGCCAGGCTCCCTGGGAGGAAAAAGAAAGAGCGTGAAATTGTGATGTGGTGCAGTTTTTAAGTGGTTGTTCTGTAATGGCCGAACCAACGTGCTGATTTGTGATTTCTCTTTGGTGGTGGCGTGTCAGAGTGAGAGTGGAGCCTTTTCAAGTCTTTTGTTTGGTCCCTGGTCTGTAATTAGGATGTCATTGTGTGACAGGAGAATAGGACTGTGATGAGCTGGTGGCCTGCTAGGGGGACAGCAAGGTGTCTGGTGTCTAGACGCACGCTGGGAGAGAAAAAGGGGATCCCTCTCCTCCTCTGACACAGGTCTGTGGTCTAGCTGCGGTCTTCTTTCTCTTTCTCTCTCACTGTGTCGCTTCTCTCGCTCACACACCTTTCTCCCCTTCTCTCCTCTCGCTCTCTAATCCCATATCCCCCCTCTCTCCCCTCCTCTACCTCTCCATCTTCCTCCCTGGCGCCTGTCCCTTTGATTCTGATGACCAAGCAGAAGTGAAGTGTGCCTGTGTAATTAACTGTGTTGCTACGAGGTTAATGAGTCTATCTCTGTCTCTCTCTCTCTCTAGTCTCTCTCTCCTCAGTCTCCCTCATCTGTTGACAGACTATAGGCCTTGTGCCTTGCACAACAGTGTGTGTTGCCTTTGTCTAGGGGACGAGATAGGAGGATAGTGGCCGACGTAGCACAGCTGCTGCTGTTTCTTCTACTGGGAATAAATCAGAAGAGAGAGGGAGGATTTTTGCTCATCTTCCGTTCTTGTTTCTCATCAGTGTATATTACTCCTTCATATATACAGACAGTATTAGGCTTCTTTTCTTTAAGTGACATGCAGTCAGGTAGTCAGGCACTCCCCTGAACCCCGATCCAATACAGTGGAGGCGTTTATTATTTTGTGTCTGTAGCTCCATCCAATTGGGGCCATATTTTCATGTGAATATTCAAAATCTGCATAAGCCATCTATCTACTGACGGTTTTGTCAATAAGAATGTTGTGTTATATAGCAAATGTGTCCACTAGGGTCTTGATACGTTTGTTCTAGCCAACAGCTCGCAGATACAGTGAGGGTATAGCCTACATGATGAGATGATGGATAAAATAGCTATCTTTTTTGGGGGTTGTCAATTGGCAGCCAAGCCCCAATCCTCATGTTATCAGAATTAGACACTCGATATTTATTGGAAAGGCTCATCACCGTACGCTTTCAAGACCCTGTGAAGTTCATCATAACTTATTTTATCTGTAGCCTAACAAACTGCATGCTTTCCCGAGTCGTAGTGGGAGGACCACACAACAAATCATCGCATATCATGTTTACTTGGATATGATGGTTATTATACTGTATCACATAATACATTTTACAGACACAAAAAGATCCCACCTTTTCTAACGTATTTCGTTTTATTGACGTTTGGAAGGTTTACCGTTAAATTTGACGTTTGCATCAGGCCTGTTGTGACTTTTTTGTTGTTGTTGTGACCTGTACTTTTCTGGTTGGATGGAAACCTGGTTAGTGAAGAATTTGAGTTTCTGTCCACTACCATAGAGTTGAAAAGCAAGATGTAAAAATTAAAGCATATAGTGAAAATGAAAACAAAGTGAAAATGAAATGTTTGCCCTAAAAGGAATGACATGTTTAAACTATGAGAATAATGTGTTCATGTAAATACAGCGCATTCAGAAAGTATTCAGACCCCCATTACTTTTCCCACATTTTATTACGTTACAGCCGTATTCTAAAATTGATTAAATAATTTTTTCCCCCTCATCAATCTAAATTATTGCAAAATTATAAACATTTATTTATTTGCTATGAGACTTGAAATTGAGCTCAGGTGCATCCTGTTTCCGTTGATCATCCTTGAGATGTTTCTACAACTTGACTGGAGTCCACCTGTGGTAAATTGATTGGACATGATTTGGAAAGGCACACCCCTGCCTATATAAGGTCCCACAGTTGACAGTGCATGTCAGAGCAAAAACCAAGTCATGAGGTCAAAGGAAATGTCCATAGAGTTCCCGAGACAGGATTGTGTCGAGGCACATATTTGGGGAAGGGTACCAAAAAACGTCTGCAGCATTGAAGGTCCCGTGTGGCTCAGTTGGTAGAGCATGGCGCTTGCAACGCCAGGGTTGTGGGTTCATTCCCCACGGGGGGACCAGGATGAATATGTATGAACTTTCCAATTTGTAAGTCGCTCTGGATAAGAGCGTCTGCTAAATGACTTAAATGTAAATGTAAATGTAAGGTCCCCAAAAAAACACAGTGGCCTCCATCATTCTTAAATGGAAGAAGTTTGGAACCACCAAGACTCTTCCTAGAACTGAGCAATCGGGGGAGAAGGGCCTTGGTCAAGGAGGTGACCAAGAACCAGATGGTAGCTTTGACAGAGCTCCAGAGTTCCTCTGTGGAGATGGGAGAACCTTCCAGAAGGACAACCATCTCTGCAGCACTACACCAATCAGGCCTTTATGGTAGAGTGGCCAGACTGAAGCCACTCCTCAGTAAAAGGCACATGACAGCCCGCTTGGTGTTTGCCAAAAGGCACCTAAAGGACTCTCAGACCATGAGAAACAAGATTCTCTGATCTAATGAAACCAAGATTGAATTCTTTGGCCTGAATGCAAAGCGTCACATCTGGAGGAAACTTGCCACCATCCCTATGGTGAAGCATGGTGGTCACATTATCATGATGTGGGGATGTTTTTCAGTGGCAGGGACTGGGATACTAGTCAGGATCGAGGGAAAGATGAACGGAGCAAAGTACTGAGAGATCCTTGATGAAAACTGCTCTACAGCGCTCAGGACGCTCAGGACCTCAGACTGGGGGCGAAGGTTTACCTTCCAACAGGACACCGACCCTAAGCACACAGCCAAGACAACACAGGAGTGGCTCTAAATGTCTCTGAATGTCCTAGAGTGGCCCATTCAGAGCCCGAACTTGAAACTGATCGAACATCTCTGGATAGACCTGAAATTAGCTGTGCAGCGACGCTCCTTATCCAACCTGACAGAGCTTGAGAGCATTTGCAGAGAAGAATGGGAGAAACTCCCCAAATACAGGTGTGCCAAGCTTGTAGCGTCATACCCAAGAAGACTTGAGGCTGTAATCGCAGCCAAAGGTGCTACAACAAAGTACTGAGTAAAGGGTCAGAATACTTACTGTATGTGAATATAATATTTACGTTTTTTATTTGTAACACATTTTTAAAAATGCAATTGTTTTTGAATAAAGCTGTAACCTAACAAAATGTGGAAAAAGTCAAGGGGTCTGAATACTTTCTGAATACAATGCATGTACTTGGCCAAGAATATGTTAACACGCTCTACTGTTACGATAATGTCTTTTAAGCTGTTTGCCTTTACGGCTGCAGGTATAGGTGCCATATTGAATTAGGTTGCAGGCCCATTGGTATTGTTTGCTCATAAAAAGGATTTTAGGCTTCTTGTCTCCCATATTCCACACTGTCGAATAAAGGTTATTACTCAGAGCTTCATTATCTGTTCACAATGCATATTAGTTACATCTGCTGGTCAGCAATAAATAGCAGTGTGTGATTATCATTTGTTTTCTCCACTTTTTTATCAAATCTCTGTGGCGCAACAGGAAGTCGTTGGCTTCAATAGTCTATAATCAGTTGGAATATCAGTTTCGCGTCTTACATCATGCTTCACTTCTTTGCCTTCAAGTTGACTATTTTTCAAACTGAATCTATGGAATATTTAGGATGCTTAAAACCTCCTAACCCTTGTGTACTGTAGTCTTACCACTCTGTACACTCCCCTTGTCCTAAAGGTAAAGAATGACCCGCCTTCACTAAACCCCTAAAATAAAACCTGATGAGGACAGAGGGCGCTATTTTCACTTTGGGGGAAAATCGTACCCAATTTAAACGGCCTCGTACTCAATTCTTGCTCGTACAATATGCATATTATTATTACTATTGGATAGAAAACACTCTCTAGTTTCTAAAACCGTTTGAATTTTGTCTGTGGGTAAAACACAACTAATTTGGCAGCACACTTTCTGACCAGGAAGTGGAAAGTCTGAAATCGATGCTGTGTTCAAGGACGTGTACGCCATTTTCTGTTTTCTGCAAGGCGCGTGGAGGGACCTGTTATTGCCTACTGGAAAGCTGTCGTTATGGGCGAATACTATCTCCGGCTTTGATTTTATTTGATACATGTCACAATATCATCGTAAAGTATGTTTTTTCAATATAGTTTTATTAGAATATTGAAATTTATTCGGGACGTTAGGCGTGTTGCGTTGTTTGCGTTTGTTCACGAAGGAGAGCTTAGCGCCGCATGGCCAGTGTGCTTGCTAATTCAAGAGGGAAAAACGACGTTCTGAATCCAAACAAAGACGGTTCTGGACAAAGGACACCTTGTACAACATTCTGATGGAAGATCAGCAAAGGTAGGAACCATTTTGTGATGCTATTTCATATATCTGTCGAACTGTGTACTAGTAGCTTTGCGCTCAGGTTTTGGTTATTCCCTTACCATAACTAAGTCTTATGTCGTAATGAAGATATTTTTAGAATTCTAACACTGCGATTGCATTAAGAACTAATGGATCTATCGTTTCCTATACAACATGTATTTTTTTGTAATGTTTATGAATAGCTATTTGGTCAGAATAGGTGAGAGTCTAATAGAAATATCCGCACATTCTGCGAAAAATATGCTACGTTAGCACATTATATAACCACGGATTTCAGCTCTAAATATGCACATTTTCGAACAAAACATAAGTGTATGTATAACCTGATGTTATAGGACTGTCATCTGAGGAAGGTTTATGAAGGTTAGTGAAATTTAATATCTTTTGCTGGTTTATTCGCTAACGCTAACGTGCCTATTGCTATCGCTAACGTGCCTTGATGAATGAATGCGGTAGTGTGGTAGGCTATTGTAGTAAGCTAATATAATGCTATATTGTGTTTTCGCTGTAAAACACTTAAAAAATCGGAAATATTGGCTGGATTCACAAGATGTTTGTCTTTAATTTGCTGTACACCATCGATTTTTCAGAAAAGTTTTATGATGAGTATTTAGGTAATTCACGTTGGTCTCTATAATTACTCTGGCTGCTTCAGTGCTATTTTTGACGGTAGCTGTGATGGTAGCTGCAATGTAAAACTGATTTATACCTCAAATATGCACATTTTTTGAACAAAACATAGATTTATTGAATAACATGTTATAAGACTGTCATCTGATGAAGTTGTTTCTTGGTTAGTTTGGTTGGTTCTAGGTTAGTTTGGTTGGTTTTGTGCATGCTACCTGTGCTGTGAAAAATGTCTGTGCTTTTTTCTATTTGGAGGTGAGCTAACATAAATATACGTGGTGTTTTCCCTGTAAAACATTTAAAAAATCGGACATGTTGGCTGGATTCACAAGATGTGTATCTTTCATTAGCTGTATTGGACTTGTTAATGTGTGAAAGTTAAATATTTCTAAAAAATATGTTTTGAATTTCGCGCTCTGCCTTTTCAGTGGAATGTGGGAGGAGTTCCGCTAGCGGAACGCCGGGGCTAGACAGGTTAATTGAATTTTAAACTCCAAATCTATTTTGCATGAAGAAACAACCTATCATTCATCACAAACTTTGTGAATATCTGAGTTTTCCCTCTTCACAATGCAGAAAGACCTCATTTAATCAGTGGACACCACTCATTTTTATTACAACACACCTGTCATAATTGTTTTCTTTACTAAAGTAGAGGTTAATTATTATTATTATTGCTAAAAGTACTGCATAGGTGTAAACATAATTTTTTGCAAGAGATAGCCGATGTATAGCCTAAGAAAGTAGCAGAAATGTGCAGAAAGTAGTTTTGAATCCCTTTTATTGAACGGAAACAATAACAGTTTTGAACTTTTTTGGCAACATAGTGATATATTCTTATATACTGTACAATGAGGAATTCATCTACAAAATACTAGTCTTCTCCCATTTTTCAAACCATTGCCCTCACCCACAAGCTGTTTAATTAATACATTTTCAAGTTCATAAGTGTGAACTATCCTCAAACAATAGCATGGTATTATTTCACTGTAATAGCTACTATAAAAATCGACAGTGAAGTAAGATTAACAAGAATTTAAGCTTTCTGCCAATATCAGATATGTCTATGTCCTGGGAAATGTTCTTGTTACTTACAACCTGATGCTAATCACATTAGCCTACGTTAGCTCAACCGTCTCGCGGGGAGGGGACACCGATCCTGTAGAGGTTTAAGACAGAAGCTTATACTATACTAAATAAAACAAATTATTTGAACAACAGTGCAGAAAGTGTGGTTTCACATAAAACAATAGAGTGTCTTCAACAGGATTCAACCACATACCCCCACATCCTTGAATGTTTCATAGTTCCCCACTCTACCAGCTAAGCTACCAGTCAGGTGAAACATTTAGTACAAAATCCAAACTACATGCCTCCCGAGTGGCGCAGTGGTCTGTGCCACTAGAGATTCTGGGTTCGAAGTCCAGGCTCTGTCGCAGCCGGCCGTGACCGGGAGACTCATGGGGCGGTGCACAATTGGCCCAGTGTCATCCGGGTTAAGGGAGGGTTTGGCTGGCAGAGATGTCCTTGTCCCATTGCGCGCTAGTGAGTCCTGTGGTGGGCCGGGTGCAGTGCACACTGACATGGTTGACAGGTGTACGGTGTTTCCTCCAACACATTGGCGCAGCTGTCTTCTGGGTTAAGTGTGCATTGTGTCAAGAAGCAGTGTGGCTTGGCTGCGTTATGTTTCGGAGGACGCATGGCTCTCGACCGTTGCCTCTCCTGAGTCTGTACGTGAGTTGCAGCGATAAGACAATATTGTAACTACAAATTGGATATCGCAAAATTTAGGAGAAAAAGGGGTAAAATATATACAGTGGGGAGAACAAGTATTTGATACACTGCCGATTTTGCAGGTTTTACTACTTACAACGCATGTAGAGGTCTGTCATTTTTATCATAGGTACACTTCAACTGTGAGAGACGGAATCTAAAGCAAAAATCCAGAAAATCACATTGTATGATTTTTAAGTAATTCATTTGCATTTTATTGCATGACATAAGTATTTGATACATCAGAAAAGCAGAACTTAATATTTGGTACAGAAACCTTTGTTTGCAATTACAGAGATCATACGTTTCCTGTAGTTCTTGACCAGGTTTGCACACACTGCAGCAGGGATTTTGGCCCACTCCTCCCTCCAGACCTTCTCCAGATCCTTCAGGTTTCGGGGCTGTCGCTGGGCAATACGGACTTTCAGCTCCCTCCAAAGATTTTCTATTGGGTTCAGGTCTGGAGACTGGCTAGGCCACTCCAGGACCTTGAGATGCTTCTTACGGAGCCACTCCATAGTTGCCCTGGCTGTGTGTTTCGGGTCGTTGTCATGCTGGAAGATTCAGCCACGACCCATCTTCAATGCTCTTACTGAGGGAAGGAGGTTGTTGGCCAAGATCTCGCGATACATGGCCCCATCCATCCTCCCCTCAATACGGTGCAGTCGTCCTGTCCCCTTTGCAGAAAAGCATCCCCAAAGAATGATGTTTCCACCTCCATGCTTCACGGTTGGGATGGTATTCTTGGGGTTGTACTCATCCTTATTCTTCCTCCAAACACGGCGACTGGAGTTTAGACCAAAAAGCTCTATTTTTGTCTCATCAGACCACATGACCTTCTCCCATTCCTCCTCTGGATCATCCAGATGGTCATTGGCAAACTTCAGACGGGCCTGGACATGCGCTGGCTTGAGCAGGGGGACCTTGCGTGCGCTGCAGGATTTTAATCCATGATGGCGTAGTGTGTTACTAATGGTTTTCTTTGAGACCGTGGTCCCAGCTCTCTTCAGGTCATTGACCAGGTCCTGCCGTGTAGTTCTGGGCTGATCCCTCACCTTCCTCATGATCATTGATGCCCCACGAGGTGAGATCTTGCATGGAGCCCCAGACCGAGGGTGATTGACCGGCATCTTGAACTTCTTCCATTTTCTAATAATTGCGCCAACAGTTGTTGCCTTCTCACCAAGCTGCTTGCCTATTGTCCTGTAGCCCATCCCAGCCTTGTGCAGGTCTACAATTTTATCCCTGATGTCCTTACACAGCTCTCTGGTCTTGGCCATTGTGGAGAGGTTGGAGTCTGTTTGATTGAGTGTGTGGACAGGTGTCTTTTATACAGGTAACGAGTTCAAACAGGTGCAGTTAATACAGGTAATGAGTGGAGAACAGGAGGGCTTCTTAAAGAAAAACTAACAGGTCTGTGAGAGCCGGAATTCTTACTGGTTGGTAGGTGATCAAATACTTATGTCATGCAATAAAATGCTAATTAATTACTTAAAAATCATACAATGTGATTTTCTGGATTTTTGTTATAGATTCCGTCTCTCACAGTTGAAGTGTACCTATGATAAGAATTACAGACCTCTACATGCTTTGTAAGTAGGAAAACCTGCAAAATCGGCAGTGTATCAAATACTTGTTCTCCCCACTGTATATATAAATTCCAAACTATATTTGCAAATATGGTATCCAATTTGAAAAAGCACGTGCTCAAACAAAGCTTCGGATGTCATTGATGATGTACGTCAGATAGTGATACACACATCGGCACACTGTTTCAAAGTTTGCTGCTTAGTGATTTCAAAGCATGCCTCGGAGCTCCGGTATCAAACGTAACATCACTAGGAAATAGACATTGAATAGTTGGATTGTTGACTTTAACCCTGGTACTGTGTTGGGATTACCGTTTTTGTCTATTTTAGGGGGTTTTCTTTGGATTATTTCCACGGATCTGGATTCGGACTCAGATTCCAATGTGGCGCCCACATGTTGTCGGAGCTATCGGAACTTCGGAGTTCCGACTGGGAAGTTTCACTTGAACGACCCTTCAAGTCGGAATTACAAGTGAGAAACTAAGAAAATGTTGTTACCTGAGTTGCCGAGTTGTGACGTTTTACCACCACTGACCGTTCAACTTTCCAACCAAATGATGACAACAAATCTGTTTTTGACAATTATGAACGTATCAATTTGGATAATGTAGCTAGTATGACCATATTGTCAATGTTAAGTAAGCTAGCTAATGTTATTATCAACAACGTTAGCTAGCTTATCAAGCTAGCAAAAAATAAAAAAAGTTGAATAACTACTCATACTTCAAAAGCACTTGATCACAATCATGTGGGACTTACAACTTCTCAGTTTCCCACATCCCACGAGCACATAAATGCCCCAATAAACAAAAAAAGTAAACCAGACGTTCAGGAGGAACTAATGATTTAATTGGACGGTGAGCTGTGACAGGTTTATCATTTGTTCATTATTCAATCATTATCAATCATAATTTTGTTGCTTATGTTGAAACTCAGATTTTCCTATATTCTATTATTGCACTGACCAGTTTCCTCAGTTGTTCCTGGGATGTTTATGCAAGGTTGTTACACCTGTTTATGCAAGGTTGTTATGTTGGCCTGCTCTTCCTCCCTCTTCTAGTCAATTTAGTCACAGTAGGCCGGATGTATTCCTAAAACTCAACCACTGAGGTCAATGTACCACCTTTACTTAGACGAAACATATATCCTAAATACTGAATTCAAGATGGCACCTTTGGGTTGGACTTGCCTCCAACCACACCCATACCTGCGGTACGTTCAGTAGGACCCAACGTTTTGGAACATTCAGGTATAAATACGTAATGTAGAACAGACATGCCTCTCCGATATAAAGACCAAGGAATCAGGTTGGTACTATTCATCGCATTTCTATCTGCAGCGTTCACCAACATTTGGCAACTGAACGTGGCCGTGCAGCCTTACGCTGCATTCATAACGTCTTGTAAATACATCATATGACTAGGAAAAATCCACTTGAATGCCTCTCCAACTGGTAATTACTAGTGGGTAACTTGCTTATCATTGAGCTCTGACTTCTCCCACATGCTGAACTCTGACGTCACATGTTAAGGAAATGACCTCAATAACTGCATTTTCGGCAGTTAGATAAAACAACAAAACATTATTTATAAAAAACAATCTATTGATATGTTTTTTTAACATATTGTTCACAAGCATGAGAGCTGTACTTTCAGGTTAAGGTAGACATAGCTTGTTTTCCATTAGCTAATAAGCGTTCTCAACTAGTTTAAAGCCTGTGAACGCACACAACTCATTGCTCTCAGTTTTACAAGTAGTATTTTCCCAGTTTCCCACTTGTTATGAACACATCATTAAAGGCAGAGTTTCCTATACTGAGTATAAAACATACATCGGTTACATCTCAACTGATTTTTTGTACAGGTGGTCAATTTTCCGCAAAAAGTTTCATAGTAATCCATACTGTTCCTCAAAATTAACCTGTTTAAATCTTTTACACCGTATTCACTCATCACCCAATTTAATTTGGTTTCTGGAAATCCAAGATGAAACAAAACCGCTCTTAGCTATTTACACTTTTGCAACTTTTTTAGTCTTTGATATTAAGCAGGTCTCAAACTTCACTTTCTTTTAACTTTTTTTGTATTTTACAGCCTCTTTGAAATAGTGCTTTTACATTGGATAATTGTAGAGACTCTAGAAAATGGTATAACGTACATTGCAGTTGAGGAACAATGGAAAAGTAATTCTGCTTTGAAAGTTGATAAACTTGTAACCCCACTTATGAGAAAATGGCCCATGAAATGTTTTGGTACACCTACTGGAGAGCTCTTCTTTGTCTACACCCGTTCAGTGTTGTTCTCACCTTCTTACTACGGGATCAGTGTCCCCCCGGCGGGACGGTTGTGCTAAGGTAGGCTATGATTAGTAGTAGGCTGTAAGGTAGGCTAATGTGATTAGCATGAGGTTGTAAGTAACAAGAACATTTCCCGGGACATAGACATATCTTATATGGGCAGAAAGCTTAAATTCTTGTTAATCTAACTGCACTGTCCAATTTACAGTAGCTATTACAGTGAAAGAATACCATGCTATTGTTTGAGGAGTGCAAAGTTAAGAACTTGAAAATGTATTAATAAACCAATTAGGCACATTTGGGCAGTCTTGATATTGCATTTTGAACAGAAATTCAAAGGTTCATTGAATCAGTCTAAAACGTTGCACATACACTGCTGCCATCTAGTGGCCAAATCGAAATTGCGCCTAACCTGGAACAGTACATTATGGTCTTTCTCTTGCAATTCAAAGATGATGAAAAAAAGAAACGCATGTTTTTTTCTTTGTATTATCTTTTACCAGACCTAATCTGTATATTCTCCTACATTCATTTAAAATGTCCACAAATTTCAAAGTGTTTCCTTTCAAATGGTATTAAGAATATGCGTGTCCTTGTTTCAGGTTTTGAGCTACAGGCAGTTAGATATGGGTATGTCATTTTAGGCTAAACATTTTTTTTAAAGGTTCCGATCCTAATGCCTCTCCTGTGAATGGGTGACGTGCGACATATGCGTAGCTTCTTAGAACGGGTCACATATATTCATTTTTCTTCCATGGAATGTGTTCCTATGAGTCCTTTTGGAAAAAGCAATGTGCATTTCATTCTTTTGAAGATGCACCTTGTGTGACTGTAGTGTGTATTCTAATTCATGGCAGGTGCTTGTGCATGTTTGAGTGAAATGGTACACTCAGAGGCTTGGATTAGTCATGCTGCTAGATGACTGCCTCCAGCTGCAGCCTCCCTATGATTATGGCCTTGCCCTGACTCTTGCCTGCAGCTGGAAAGGGGGGTGGGGCAGAGGGTAGTGTTTGTGAGAGTGTTGTAAGTGTAGTGTGTGTGTGTGTGTGTGTGTGTGTGTGTGTGTGTGTGTGTGTGTGTGTGTGTGTGTGTGTGTGTGTGTGTGTGTGTGTGTGTGTGTGTGTGTGTGTGTGTGTGTGTGTGTGTGTGTGTGTGTGTGCGTGCGTGCGTGCGTGCGTGCGTGCGTGCGTGCGAGGAATGGAGTGAGGGAGGGAGGGTGGAGGTGTTAGTGTGTGTGTGTGTGTGAGGGGGTAGTGTGTGGGTGTATGTGAGGGAGTGGGGCAAGGTAGTGTGTGTGTGTGTGTGTGTGAGGTAGTGTGTGTGTTCATCCATGTTTCTCAAACGTGTGTGTGTGTGTGTGTGTGTGTGTGTGTGCGTGCGTGCGTGCGTGCGTGCGTGCGTGCGTGCGTGCGTGCGTGCGAGGAATGGAGTGAGGGAGGGAGGGTGGAGGTGTTAGTGTGTGTGCGTGTGTGAGGGGGTAGTGTGTGGGTGTATGTGAGGGAGTGGGGCAAGGTAGTGTGTGTGTGTGTGTGTGAGGTAGTGTGTGTGTTCATCCATGTTTCTCAAACGTGTGTGTGTGTGTGTGTGTGTGTGTGTGTGTGTGTGTGTGTGTGTGTGTGTGTGCGTGTGTGTGTGCGTGTGTGTGAGGGGGTAGTGTGTGGGTGTATGTGAGGGAGTGGGGCAAGGTAGTGTGTGTGTGTGTGTGTGTGTGTGTGTGTGAGGGGGTAGTGTGTGGGTGTATGTGAGGGAGTGGGGCAAGGTAGTGTGTGTGTGTGTGTGTGTGTGTGTGTGTGTGTGTGTGTGTGTGTGTGTGTGTGTGTGTGTGTGTGTGTGTGTGTGTGTGTGTGTGAGGGGGTAGTGTGTGGGTGTATGTGAGGGAGTGGGGCAAGGTAGTGTGTGTGTGTGTGTGTGTGTGTGTGTGTGTGTGTGTGTGTGTGTGTGTGTGTGTGTGTGTGTGTGTGTGTGAGGGGGTAGTGTGTGGGTGTATGTGAGGGAGTGGGGCAAGGTAGTGTGTGTGTGTGTGTGTGTGTGAGGTAGTGTGTGTGTTCATCCATGTTTCTCAAACGTGTGTGTGTGTGTGTGTGTGTGTGTGTGTGTGTGTGTGTGTGTGTGTGTGTGTGTGTGTGTGTGTGTGTGTGTGTGTGTGTGTGTGTGTGTGCGTGCGTGCGTGCGTGCGTGCGTGCGTGCGTGCGTGTGTGTGTGTCAGAGAGAGAGAGCATCAGAGCATCAGGAGGTATCTATTTTGGTTTCTATTTTGGACGACCTCTCCTTTAGTTATCCTCTCGTTGTGCTGAACAAGTAAAACTTGCAGATTGTCTTTTGCTGAAAGCAGCATTTTACCAACTGTTTCCCCCTTTAGTTATCTATTCTTGGCCTAACCAGCATTGAGATGTTAGCTCTTATTTCAGAGTGCATGTCGTTACCCAAGAGTGGGATCGATGCTCTTTCTCCGCTCTCTGTGTATATACTCACACACACACGCACCATACGGTAAACCTCTTGTCCTGGCTGCCTATAATGAAAATAGTTACTAATTATGGGAAGTATTTATTGGGATGTCTTGGCACGACATTCATCAACGACACCCCAGGGATTCATATTCCATTATTCCACTATTCCATGGCCAGGTTGATCCAATTCAGCCTATTCATATCAACCATGTTTGCAGATTGACTTAATATAACACCCAAGCAAAGCCCATCCCCATCCAAGCAGAGGTCATTATGAGAAGGGAGAATACATTTCCAAGACTTCCACTACCAGGGTTGTTTTCAGTAGGTACAATTTGGAAGAAAATGCTCTGAAACTAACTGAGACAGGGAGGTACTGTCTGAATGTGTCCAATGACAAACGTTCATTTTCGTTTACCGTTGCAAAGGTGTGCCCTAATGAACATGACCCAGGTTTGGATGCAGGTAGCCAGAGTGACATGGTAGCTCCAGAAAAGGAGAGAGGAGGCAAAAGACTGTACTGTAAGATTGTCTAATGCCCTAGTCAAAGAATCCTATAGGATTAGTGATTTTCCAATATAATTTTTTGTCACCTGTATCAGAATCCTATTTGAATTCTATTGGACTACATTTTTCCTATTGGGATTCAAAAGTAATCCTATTTGGGCCCTACATGATTCTCACAATCCTATAGGATTTTGCATCACCTCTATCAGAATCCTATTGGACTACTTTTTTTCTGATTGTAAATCAGAAGTAATCCGATTGGATCCTATAGGTTTTGATATATCCCCAATCAGAATCCTATTATAACTTTTTACTTAATTGAATCCATTCAATTTTAGTTGGTTGTCATTAGTTACAGTACAATACAACAACATTAATTCCAGCGTTCTTGTTGATCGGAAACAACAGCTCTATATTCAATTCTGTTTCATTCACCTGTAAGAAGGCCTGTCCCTTTATGAGTGACTGATGACTTCACAGCTAGCGCAAGCTCACAATGTTAATTAGCCTAACTCCCAAGTTCAGCTTGCCAGCTGTGGCTACACAGAGAATCTCTGGCTGCGTTTCGAACACATAAAAGACACACCCTCCTCCACTTACCCTCGCTTCATGCCCTTGGGGGAATCCCCGCGGCCATCTTTGCCGTCGGTCCAAACAATTAGCCAGGCAAGGGAAGTTGGCAACGTAAGCCTTTCAGCCCTTGTTTGTGATTGAGTTTGCGAGTGTACAATTCTGTTCACTCCGGGGCCTGAACGCCCCAATCATGATGATTGTACATCCGCTAACAAAAGTCAACCAAAACTTACAACCAACATCAATATGGAGAAGTCAACATAGAAGTACAAGTTAGAAATTGTGCACATGGTGGCACAAACTCGTATCGTAAGAGTAATGATGTTTTTGTTTGGTTAGCTTTTGGAAACGTCAGCTACAACTTTTCCTGACACCACACTTCTACATTGTCATTTCCGATTTACCTGACATCGTCGGATGGCTAGCATTAGATGTCTGCGGATGCGTTGTCTGCTAGCCAAGATATGAAATGCAATCATAATTGACTGTAGCTTAAATAAAGCACACACAACAGCTACTGGTGGTTCCATGATGATTGAAAACACAACAATGGGAGGAACAAGTAATACATGTCCATGCGATGGCGGTATATTTAAAATTAATTAATTCTTTCCTCGCCCCATGCAATTGTCAAATCATCATACGTGACCGGGAGACCCATGAGGCGGCGCACAATTGGCCCAGCATCGTCCGGGTTAGGAGAGGGTATGGTCCGGCTGGGATGTCCTTGTCCCATCGCACTCTAACAACTCCTTGTGGTGGGCCGGGCGCATTCACACTGACTTCGGTCACCGGTTTCCTCCAACACATTGGTGCTGCTGGCTTCCGGGTTAAGCGAGCAGTGTGTCAAGAAGCAGTGCGGCTTGGCAGGGTTGTGTTTCTCATGGCTGTCAACCTTCGACTCTCCCGAGTATGTAAGGGAGTTGCAGCGATGGGACAAGACTGTAACTACCAATTGGATATCACGAGGTTGGGGAGAAAATGTGGGTAAAAAATATAAATACATTTGAGGGCTGAGGGGAGAGGGTGTGTCTTTTACGTGTTTGGAATGTTGCCTCTGGTTTTCTAGCATTATGATTCTAACTGTTATCCTTCACTGTGCCTAAATGCAAGAACTGTGACCACAGTATGTATTGGTGTAATATTTATAGCGGATGATGAATGTTTTGTCTTGTTTGTTGTTGCTAAATACAGCATATGTGCCTTATTATAGGCAAGTCAATCCCGTTTTCATGATTTCCAGTAGATCATCAAAATAAATCGATCACATCACATTTTTGGACTCCTTCAAGCAGTTTTTACCAAAATGTTTTTACCTAATGAAGTACAATACTATTGGAAATGAATGTTGAAAGTTCCATTTATCTTCCTAAAACCTTGGCAATAAATCACTCATATTGATTGGGGGGATATCAGGTTATATGCGCTGTTGAAACTAACGCAACTCAAAAACCGCATGGAACTGGAAATACTGCTGTAGTGGGCAGTAATATTTGATATGTGTAAATACAGTATAAATGATATTATAAATACCTCACATCCGACTCATAAGACAAGTAGCCTATTAAAATCTTTATCTGGCTCCATAAAGATAATTAGCAATATACAAGAGACCATAGGTGAGTTACAGTAATAAGCAATGAAGAAATGCCTGAGAATGGAATTCTTAATACAAGTATCACTTAAGTACTATGTAAAATGAATGGATTCACATACAAGACATAAAGCTTAAGTTAAAGCATTACAAGGCATTATTCTAATCATGAACAAAGAGATGCCTATTAGGCCAGAGGCCTACAAGCCTAGGAAATTATAATTGATCATACAACCTTCCTCCATGGACTGGATACAGGAGAAATTTAATTCCATTTATAATATCTGAAGGTGTAACCTTTCAACCCAGAACCAAAAGTGACCACCAGTGACCAATCAAACAATACCAAGTTTACAGTAATCTAAACACTCCTAGGACCAATCTCCACAGAGTTGGGTGTCATCATTTAAAGGCTTGTGTGGGAGATGAGACCAAAGTAAATAAGACAGAATTCCTGAGAAGACTATAAAACAGTATTTGCATAATAGAATAATTCAAAGTTCACCCTGTACTAATACAAGTAACCACAGAGATAATACATCCATACAGATAGCTCAGAGTTATCCTCGGTGAACAGTAACCACAGAGATAATACATCCATACAGATAGCTCAGAGAACAAGTTTCAGATAGATACCAGACGTGGATAATATAGCATTATTCTATCACAATAGTCAAGTGGCAGGTAGCCTAGTGGTTAGAGTGTTGGGCCAGGTTGCTGGATTGAATCTGTCGTAGAAAATCACTTCAAATATAACTCTTACAAGAACTTTGTGAACTCAAATAAGATTTTTAATACAAATTGTATCACAATCTGGAATGTCCGCGGAACACACACCGCTTCCCAACCCCGGTTCCAACATTTATACATAAATAGCATATGGGTCCACCCCATATGCAAATAAGCATACTTCCCCTAATTTTCCCTGCCATCATTATCTTTTTAGTTCAGGCTTCCTGCTTGTTCACGCCTACTAACGCCCATTATCTGCTTTCAGTTAAATTATAATAGTGGCCAGACCCATGCTTGTCTTAAAAATAATCTATGTCCATCTACCCTCTAGGCCTATGACTCAACCCTGTATTTAATTCAATGCCCCAGCATGTTCTCTGGTATGTCCTTATTGGAATTGGCAGACTCTATGTCTCTTCTTGTCATTAGTGTCCAGTTGCCTTAAGCATATTTCTCTGGTATGTGTGCTTTTTAGTGGAATGTGTAGACTATAAGTCTAGTGTGTCCAATTATTTTAGGTGCCCATGTGTCTGGTCAGTCTGTCAGCACAATGGAGAAAATAAGAGGGCCAGAACATCCCTTAGTATATCTCCATTACCACAGTCTCATGATAAATGTGAACATGTGATTCGTTACTTTAATGTTCAGCTGTCTTATGTCCTTATATTTTATCCATGTGTTTTATGTTACTACTACAATCCCCCCTCTGGGGCTATTTAGCCACATAAATGATACAAATAAGACTTTGGGATAGTAAATTAAAATACCTATGATAAACAAGAAAATACAAAAAATAAAAACAAAGTGAAGCATATAAACCAACTAGACCAAACATCTCCAATGTGAAATAGGAGTAAAAGATCCAATCAGAAACATTAAAGAAAACCAACTAGACCAAACATCTCCAATATTCATAAGAGTAAAAGATCACATTTGGTATAAAAATATAAGGATAAAATATTACATATTTGATGAAGCATGAGCGTGTAGGTAAATAGCCTTGCCTGAGGTTATCTCAGTTATGTGAAAATCAAAATAATACAAGGAGTATAATAATAAATGAATAAGGAAAAAATCAAAGACCAACATGCAGTTACAAAAGAAAATTGACACAACATCATTCTAAATTTAAGCATTTCAACATGATCCTCCCTCGCAGACACCTCTCTAATAAAGTGATATCAATGATACCAACCTTTGTTTAGAAGATTAAGGACATGGTCCATAGACACTTGTAACCGGAAAACCCTCTGTTACCTAACATGTTTTTTGAAATTAACCTAGTTTTTAGAAGGCATAACTAGCTTCAATTAAAGAAAAACATATATATATTCATTGATATACATATCTAAAAATTCAACCAAACATACAAAAACACAAATTTAAACAAAAATAGATATACTAAAATCCTTACATAGGAGCACAGTCCTCATCCTGACAGATTCTACAATCACCTCTTTGACATTTTGCGCAAAACACGGGGTCTCCATGATGGTCATGGCCTTCCACATTAAATTTTGTGCACCACTTGCACTTATGGCGCAAATGACACTCTTTGTGGACATGTACCAGTAGACATTCGTCTGTATTTGGGAATACAGCATATACAGGCAGACCATCCTTACTGAAATCATGGCAAGCATAACCACCTCCCGGCATCACTCCATAGAGACAGTTTGGATTGCCAAAGGGGCAGTCCAGAGGTCCACCAACTGCATTGCAAAGTTTTCCATATTTATTGGTATAATGGCCTGGGCTCCCAGGTACAGAATTAATTATCACTGGAGGGTCAGCACTCCTTACAGACATCTGTTTAACTGTTGTCTGGACCACAAGTGATTTTATCAAGGGTAAAACACAACAAAATACAAGACCCAGAGCCAATAACCCCCCTCCCAGCACAATAGCCATCCTAGCAAACACAGCTCCCCACTTTCCTAATGCTAGATCCAACCAATCCCAAACATGAGAGTCAAACCCAGCATTTGCCTTAACCTCTGCACGTAAACCTTTAAGTTTAGCCATAGCGATTGCGAAGGATCCATTAGGCGCAGTGTTATTGGGAATAAAGGTGCAACAATCATCTCCAAACATAACACAAACTCCACCCTTCTCCGCTAATAGCCAATTGAGAGCCTGTCTGTTTTGCCAAGTCATTTTACTGGTAGCCTGTACCTGTTCCCCCAACGCTGTTAGAGCCGAGTCGGTATAGTTAATAAATCTCTGTTGGTTATAGTAAATATAATTAATCCACTCTAAATTCTTATTAGGTGTTATCCACAAAAAGATTGATTCAAATCCTGATTTAATCTCATCTCTTGCTTTGTACTCGTTAGGAACACCTCTAGGTTGGCCTATTGCATCCAAATAGACCTTGGGGTCAGACTCATATTCTCTTTTTACTCTATTTTTAGTATTTTGTTGCCTAGCATCATTAGGATCCCATTCAATTACAGTTATCTGTTGAATCAACCTAACTCTTGCACAGAGACCTGTCCATCCCTTTGGCAATGTTGCCCTTAATCTCTTTCCCCCACATATCCAGAAGAAATCTGCAACTACCTTGGTCTGTTCTTCATATGGTGCAATTAAGGGTAGTGCTAGAGTTTGATTTTGACAACTATCATGAATGACCACTTTTCCCACCCAACTTCCAGCTGCTTGATAAGTAGCCCTTCTTGGAGTGTCTGCATTCCATGTGGTATCCATAGTTAAGTGCCATGTGATCTCGCATTGACCTTTAAACTTCCCCATCTCATTCTGTCCTTTTGTGCTGTTAAAACATTCATATGTTTGTTGATAATCTATCCGATATTTATGTGGGACCTCTAGCTTCTGTACTTCCATCCTTATATCCAATTCTTTACACCACTTTCCCCAACCAGTTTGATTGTAATACCGATGATAATATGGATTACCCAAATATGACAAACATTCAGCTGGGCAATAAGGCCTTTCTGGTCTACTCAAATGACAAAAGTTCTTATTAAAATCAGCACAGTCCTTGTAATCATAAGGACTTGGTACCACCACTAATTCTGTCAGCGGAGAGGGTGCACATAGTAAGCAATTTGTCAATTTTAATTTCATTGCTGTATATTGAGCCCATTCATACCATTCATTTCCTACTAATTTCTTCAATGATTTGTCCTTGTATAGTTCTGGGGTTAAAGCATCAGTTGGAGTCACATTGTCCTTTTCTCGAGCCAGATTGTTAGTGTTTTTCAGAAAGTTCCAAATGTCAGTAAAAAACCCTTTTGGTTCTGATGCCTCAGGTTTCTTTGTGGGTACATTAGACTGTTTGTTAATAGCAATGGATGATACCTTGGTAGTAACTGCTGTAATCCTTGCAGCAGTTTCCACTGTTGTTGTCGTTTTAGTTATCACCAGCTCTTCCTGTTTAGGTATTGGCGTAGGACCAATTCTAATGACTGTGGTGCTACTCCCTTTGGTCAATCTGGTTCTCGTTATTTCAACTATTAAGTCTTCACCTTCAACTGGTTCAATCTGATTCATGGTGAGCACCCACTCGTCTACTTCTTTGGTTAATGTCAGGTCACATCCTTTTGGGTCCCAAATGACTTCTCCCTTTGTTTGGTGATGTGTCCATCCACAGAATGCAATCTCAGGTAGAGGCTTGATCCTTTTGATTGAGATTGTCTTCTGTTCTCCTGTTTCAGTTATGAGTTGAGGTGGAACAGAGATTCTAACCTTGTCAGTCTTTTTTAATTGTTCGGCTGATTCCTCTCTTCTCTTCCTGCTTCCACCATACTTCTTGATTGTGTGTGAGTCTGTTGTTACTGTACTAGTGTTGATTATTATTTTTGCTATGTCAATGTCTTTCTTCTGCCGTTCTAACTTCAATTGTTTGTTAGGGGGACCCTTCAAGAGTTGAAAAGTCAATTGTGGGGAAATCCCCTTCCCTCTCTTGTGATGCTTCTCTTCCTGTTTCTTCCCCTGAGGCTCCCTCCTCAGGCCGAACTGGGCTTTCATCTGGAAGGGTATCAATTTCAGGGAAGAGATGTTCCCATTCTGCAGGTGGTACTTCGGGATCCCATTGTGGAGGGCTTCTATCAAAGAGGTCTGCCACAGCAGGTATGTCATCAGGAGTAACAGGCATGTTACTCCCCCCCATTTCTGGGCTCTCTGACCATACCTGAGGAAGCTGTGGTTGTTTGTCCCTTTCCTGTTTAGACTGTTTTCCCCTGGTACTTCTTCTGAGATTTTGAATTGATGCACTCGTCGTATCTTGGCTTGTATCTGGTCTGCCATTTTCTTGACTCCTCCCTGGTGTTTTGATCGTTTCCTCTGCTCCTGCTCCCTCTGGGCTCCCGCCTGGTGTATCAGCATCCTCTGTGTTCTCATCTCTATGTGGTTGTATCCTTTTCTCTGTTGGGACTCGTGTGCAGTGGTTTAGATGATACCACGTCTTGCTTCCTTTCACCTGGACTGCTGTTTTTGTGGCTGCGGCCACCTCGTAGGGTCCTTCTCTCCTCGGCTGATCCCACTTCCTTCGGAACACTCGAACGTAGACCAGATCTCCTGGTATCACTGGGAGAGGTCCTTCAGGTCCAGGCTCCGGCACCGTCTTTTTCTCCTGTGAATATATAGCTTTGTGTATGTTGGTTAGATACATCACATACGATTTTAATTCACTTTGCAATATATCCAAGGAGGGACCTTTATACAATCCTCCTAACATTGGTATAGGCATGGGTCGACCCGTAAGCATTTCATGCGGCGATAGATGCGTGTTTCTGTTAGTTTCCATGCGGCAACTCATTAGTGCAAGCGGTAAAGCATCCACCCAATTAAGCCCTGTAGATCTACAAATCTTTGTTATCTTGTTTTTCAGAAAACCGTTAACTCTCTCAACCATCCCCTGCGATTGGGGATGATAGACACATCCCAGCCTTTGTTTCATCCTTAGCTGCTGTATTATTGTTTTTACAACTTTTTGTATAAACGCTGAACCATTGTCTGAGCTAATTTCGGACGGAATCCCGAATCTGGGAATTACTTCTGTTGATAAGAATTTTATCACTGTTCTTGACCCCTGATCCACTGATGGTACTGCTTCCACCCATCTGCTGAACCTGTCTATGATAACTAACATGTACCTTTTACCCCTTATAGGTTTTATCATGTCTACATAGTCCATCACAATATGTCTAAATGGGCCTTCTGGAACCGGTATGTGACCTATAGGCGTAGCTATACCTTTACGTATGTTGTTTTTTGCACATATATCACATTTTGACAAAATCTCATCTACTGTTGCCTGTAGATAAGGTGACCAAAAACCTTGGTTTTTGATTTTTCTTATCACCTCCCCCCTTGCACAATGATCAATATCATGTGCATCATTAATAAGTAGCGTCAGTAGAGTGGTGGTGGCCAATATGGCACCATCATGTGTTCTCCATATCCCATGTCTATCTACCGAGGCCCCCCTCTGTAGCCAGGTATTCTGTTCAGTAATACCAGCACGAGCCTGAATTTGAATTAGCTCAGCCGGAGATGTAAGAGGTGCAATAGCAACCATGTCCATTAATGGTGCAATGAGAATAGGAACAATACATTTAGATGCTTTTTTGGCAGCTTCATCCGCTGCATTATTGCCCCTAATAACAAAATCATTACCTTTTTTGTGCGCTTGACACTTGATTATAGCTAACTTCCGAGGATACATTAATGCTGTCATTAATTTAACAATTTGAGCATGATGTTGGATGGGAGTTCCATCACTCTTTCGAAAACCTCTCTGTTTCCAGACTGCACCAAACAAATGACATACGCCGTGTGCGTAAGCGGAATCAGTATAGATATTAACGGTTTTACCTCTTCCTAGCCCACATGCTGCAGTCAGAGCCTGCAATTCAGCTAGCTGGGCAGAGCAAGGCTGAGGACAATGCTCTAAAATTTCCTCAGTGAAAGCTTTCCCCTTTTGCTTAACTACCGCAAACCCTGCATGAGTACCTGTATAATCTTTAAAACAAGAACCATCTACAAAGTAACTTTCCAGGTCATATCCCTCTCGACCTATTAATGGAATTGATTCTAAGTCTGGACGTAGTTTGGTAAATGTTAAAGCCTCGGCTACACAATCATGTGCTTCTCCTTCAAAATCAAATGGAATCCTTTCTGCCGGATTCACAGTGTTACATCTTTTAATGAAAACGTCAGGGTACGTGAGTAAGCTCATATAATCCATCGTCCTTGCATTAGTTAACACAAATTTACCCTGTTCTATCAACTCCACTATTTTATGATGAGTGCTGATAATCACCGGATACCCCATGGTTATAGTTGATGCTTTGTCATATGCATAATGCAATGCCGCTAATCCCTGATAACACGGTGGGTATCCCTGAGCTACCGGATCCAATTTAGAGCTATAATAAGCAATAGGTTGTTTCTTCCTACCACTACAAGTTTCTTGCATAAGAACAGCTGCTGCATAATTGTTGCACCTGTTTGCGACGTATAACAAGAATGGTTTAGTGTAATCTGGGGTGGCTAGAGCTGGTGCTGTTTGCATTTCTGTTTTAAGTGTTTCAAATGCAACCAACGCATCAGTGTTCCAATCTAGTCTTGCTCTTAGATTAAGCTGTCCAGCTTCTTTCATTATTTCTCTCAGAGGAGCTGTTTTAACTACATACTCTTCTATCCAATCAGAACTAAATCCTGTCATTCCCAAAAAGGTCATCATTTGAGCTACCGTTTGTGGTAACGGTGCTTTGCTAATACCCTCTAGCTGTCCAGGAGCTATTGCTTTAGTTCCATGAGCTATTGTTCTACCTAAGTACTCAACCTGAGGTTGACAGTACTGTAGTTTTGTTTTAGAGACTTTGTGTCCTCCTTCTGCTAAGCGTTGCAGTACTTTTAGTGAGTCAGAATGACATTGTTCCAAAGTTGAGGCACAGATCAACAGGTCATCCACATATTGGATCAGTGTGCCATCTAACATTAATTCTTCCAGGTCTGCTCTCAATATCTGATTGAAAAAATGTGGACTATCCTTAAAACCCTGTGGGGTCCTAGTATAAGACAAAGTTTTGCCCCTATATCTAAATGCAAACAAATGTCTGCACTCCTCCGCCAGGGGTATACTAAAAAACGCTCCACATAGGTCAATAACCGTGAAGTATTTGGCCTCCGGGGGAACATTGGTCAGCAGAGTGTGAGGGTTTGGGACTTCAGCAGGACAATCCTGCACTATATCGTTAACAGCTCTTAGATCATGGACCAGTCTCCATTTTTTACCATCGGCTTTAAGAACAGGTAGCAAGGGTGTATTGCAATCACTGGGCATCTCTATCAATACTCCTGCCCTGAGCAGTCCTTCTATTGTCAATCTTATTCCTTCTTCAGCCTCAGGCTTCATAGGATACTGGGTTTTCCATGGAAGTTTGGCATTAGGTTTTATTTTGACAGAAACGGGACTAGCAGATTTAACTAGTCCTACGTCTGTATCGTGTTGCGACCATACCTCAGTTGGTATGGTTTTCTCCATTTCTGCTCTAAGTTCACTGATTAATCCTATTCCTTCACCTAACACTACCTGCTGGCCTGCACCAACCTCTACCTCCCTTGGATCACCAATCAACATAGTAGTGGTAACTATTTTGATGAATGATTTATCCTTTGAATGAAAGATTAGTGGATTGTCAGTTTTATCCCACTTCTGTTTCCCAACTTCCTTCATCATCGATCCTAGATCTTTAGATGTATAACCCTGATTTATCAGTAAAGTAATGTGAGGAACAGAGTCAGAGACATTGAACCATGTCTTCACAAATTCAGACCCGTCTCCATCCATCACATCCATTGCGGCTCCCTGCTTTCCAATAACTATAATTTGAGACATTATTGGTGCTTTCCTTCCATATGCCCCCATAACCCAAAGTTGTTCAAGCAATGGGTCCAGATGTGGGTCAAATTGCATTGTGCAATGATATTCAGATTTAGCTCTAACTGCTTTAGGTATTTGGGCCTGGATGAATTTACCCCATTTCCTGACAGTTCTATCCACATCTGCTTCAATGCCTCCTAGCCAATATACATTAGCTGTTCCTTCTGTACCCATCACTGGTAATTGTAATCCTGTTTTTTCAATTATTACTCCATCAGGAGAACATTTAATTTGTAAGCCCAACTTGCATAGTGCGTCTCTTCCTAATAGATTAACTGGTGTTTGATCTGACACTAAAATTGGAATTGTGACTGATTTACCATCAGTCGTTAGCCGAACTGGAGCGGTCATTGGAATTAACTGCGTATTTCCCGAGAATCCTATTGTTTTGGCATATTTACCAGACATGGGGAGATGAGAGGCATAATTTGGACTCACACATGTATAAGTAGCTCCAGTATCTATCATCATGGGTGTACCTCTGTTTTCTATTTGAACCTGCAGTATAGGTTCTTGATCAGCCCTTGTTGTTATTATTGGAAACTGACCCTCCCCTTTGAGATTCCCTGGGCATCCCTAGTTTTGTTGATTAGGCCCTGACCATGTGTTCACAGGACCTGAAGGTTGGTTAGGGTTGCCCTGCCAATCGTTATGTTGATTCCAACCATTCTGATTTTGTTGGAAGTTTGGGGTATTATACGTCGGTGGCGATCTACTATTTCTATTTCCCTCAGTTCGATTCTGCCATGGGCGTGTAGGGCACTCTCGCCTGTTGTGTCCTGGTTGCCTACATCCCCAACAGGTGCCTGGTGGCCCTCGAGAGTCTACAGATCCCTTGCCTTTATCAAATTGTACAGTTTTCTGTTGTTTTTTCCCCCCATTCCAAATCGGGGGCTGTGTGTACACATTTACTACTGGCGGTGCAGGTAACACTTGAGCCCGACCAGGGCCGAACAGCTGTGGCTCTCCTGGGGAGACAGCAGCCATTGTTCCCATCTCTGGCCCAGGGGTAGTGACGACAGCCTGGGCTTTCTTTTTCCCTTTGTTGGTTAGTTCATCCAACTGCAGCAAGGTCAGTCTTCTCTGAATGTCTTTGCCTTGATCTATCTGTCTCTGTTCATCTTTTCTGTATTTCTCTACTGCATGGACCACGTAGTCACAGAATTCCCTGTAAGGTTTTGATGTAAGTCCCACCACATCCTCCAGCCTTCTCCTTACTGGCTGGGGCATGGCTTCTATTATTGAATTTCGGAACATAGTTGTCATTAGTTCATTGCCCTCAGGGTCTTGCTCTGTTTCCATCCTCCACCTTTTCAACTGTCCATGTAGGTAGGTAGCTGGGTTTTCTGTGTCCCCGATAATTCCACCTCTTAGTGCTTTGGGATCCACTTTTGTTGGATATGTTTCTCTTAAAGCACGCCAGATGACTGGTCTGTATCTGTCGAACAGTAATCCATCATTTATCACTCCCCCATCTGTACCATCGATGCCACCGTCCTGCATGATCTCTCCCATAGTATGCATGCTCGTCACCCTGGCCAGTAGTGCCCTTATGTCCCCCACCGCCAGCAATTTCCCCACTGTATGTTCTTCAAATGTTCTGATCCATTTACCTGCCCCCTCATGTAAATCAGGTAGACGGACAACCAAACCCTCCAAATCCTGTGTAGCCCATGGCGTATAATGTCCCTGATCGCCTTTTATCAGAATCGGACATTGTTTTCCATAAAAGCCAGATTCTTTTCTTGACCCTTCTCTACGAGCCCTGGGGTAGTTTTCCACCAACTCATCAGTTAAATCCTTATTGGTGCTGCAGGCCCGAGCTTTTTCTTGTTTATCTAGTCTTCTCTTGCTTTCTTCTAGGTTTGATTTTAATAGTCCCAATTCCTTATCTATTTTTTGTCCAAGTAATTGACCCTCCTCTTCTAGTCTGTCCCTATATTGTCTATCACTATCTTCCTCTTCTTCTTCTGATAACTCCTTATCTACTCTAGCTGTTTCTAATGCTGCCAGAGCCTTTCTTAAACCCCCATAACAATTGAAGCCATCTCCCTCAATCCTAGAATCTCTTGTAGTCTTTCTCTGGTCCTTGTCTGCTGAATAAGATGATGCACATGCTGCTTCAGGCTCAGCCCTTTCTTCCCCTTCTGTTAAGTCTATTTCGCCTTGTATATCCAAATGACCCTTTATCATTGGAAATTGTCCATTGAAATAAGGTGGGGGGTTAAGCATCCATTCATTTTTCATTTTCATTGTTTTATCATCTTTCTTCAACATTTCTCTTGCCTTTTTCATGCTTTTTAACAAACCAGATCCTTCTTCTTTGAACATTTTTAGTATTTCATTTTCTCTTTCTCGTTTATTTCTTCTTTTTTGTTTCTTGTCATTTGGTTTGTGGTTCTTTATTAGTGTCTCCATTTCCTCACACACCGAGACATCCAACGTTCCCACCGCTGGCCATTTGGTATTTAGTTTTCTTGTGCGTTTCTCCCATTTTATTGAAGTTTTTATTATTTCTTTTTTACTCAAGGGATGCCTTGCCCCTAAGATCTCTACTGGTGTTCTATTCATTTTATTATAGTTCTAATCAATTTTATGATTTCTTTTTAATACCTTATCTTTATCTTTATTTATTTATATTGTTTATACTTTCTTACCTCTACTTCATGTTCCTTATTGCTTGATCCTAAATTCAATTGATTAGTGTATCAAGCCTCCCCTTGTCTCCTTTTTATCCTGGTCACTCGATTTTGCACCACTGTCTACTCATCAGGCTATTTTTAGACCGTAGCTTCTGTAGACACAGAGTGTCTGACGGCCTGTTTTTTCCTCTTTCTTTGTTCCTCCGTACGCGAATTCTTAATGTGTCCTGGATTCCACTATTTATCTTAACCAACCTAGATTCATTTTTAACTTTATAGTATAATTTCAATTTATTGGCGCTCCTACTTTCTGTTTTGTTTCACACTTTTCTATCCGTATTTATACTATTCGGTTAACGCCTTTTTAAGTATTTTTATTTATTCTTTGTTTTGACACCTTTTTTAGTAATTCTACTATGGTCGCTTATTACTTTATCACATCAGTGTTTTTATCCTTGATTACAACTTATTTTACTTCGATGTTTCTTAACTTCTTTCCCTCTGCCTAATAGCAGTTAACGACACCCTTCATCAATTTTACTCTGTCACAGGAGAGCTGCGCGCACCCTCTTCAGGACGCTCTGCCTACACGCACACAACCTGTCCTATCTTTTTTCCTAATCTTCTATTTTTACACAGATCTACTCATTCCTTACAACATTATCATTCATCCTTTTATGTTACAGCCGTTCATTCAATCCCTTTGTTTTTACCTCAAAACAACTCAGTCTTTCTTTTTTGACTTAATTCACTTCCACCTACATAAGCCTAGACTTCTTACAATATGACGAGACTACTGTCTAATCGGATCAGCTTGTCTTCATATCCTATTCAACCCCCAATACTTATCTTTTCTTCTATTATTAGGGTAGTATTGTGGCGTGACCTACTGAATTACCAAACTCTGGTAGCTAGACAGAGCGGTTTTTTATTCGCAGGATTTCTTTTGCATTTGAACGCCGCACAATCGGGCCAACGTTTTTCCTGCACCTACTACTTCACTCATACAGTCCTCTTTTCAGAGCGGAAACTATGAATATTTATTTAACTACTGATTTATGTTTTGACCGTATAAGTTACTTTTGCAGTTGAACGCCGCACAATCGGGCCAACGTTTTCCTACAACCTACCGATTTATGCTTTGACCGTATAAGTTACTTTTGCAGTTGAACGCCGCACAATCGGGCTAACGTTTTCCTACAACCTACTGTTTTATGCTTTGACTGTATAAGCTACTTTTTCAGTTGAACGCCGCACAATCGGGCTAACGTTTTCCTACAACCTACTGTTTTATGCTTTGACTGTATAAACTACTTGTTGTAGCCCTGCGCCGCTCAACTAGAGAGTACAAACAGTTGCGCCGATCAGCCCACACAAGGCTGCTCAAAATGAATGGTCCGACGAGAGGGGCAGTCCGAATCACACACACCCAACACGAGTCGCCCGCTCAGGTTGACTGAGGTGTGTTTACGCACATCCCAAAACAGATCCTGACACGGTCGAACCCGGCCAAGCAGAATCAGACGGAACAACTCCCCCAATCAAACCAGACACATGAACCTGTCTCGAGCAGTCCAACCAGAACAAATGCCCGCTCCCCCCAGCCAAACACCCGACACAATCAAAGTTCACAGTTCCAGTTCACTCAATCTCCAGACATGCGCATTCATACAAAACCCAAACTCACACATGCACGCACATTTATTTGAATTCAAAAGTTCTTTCGTTTTTATCGTTTTTTAGGAAATTTGAGAGAGAGACCTACATGACATTCCTCCCGCTGAGACAGGACTCTGAAGCAATCCACACAAACATTTCAACTATTGTAAGAACTTGCTTACCGTATATAGTTGGGTGGCCACCTCTGTTTGTTTAGATTGTCCAAAGAACCCGCCAGCCAAGAACGTCACCGTCCCTGTCACTCCTGGCAAGCTCGCCAATTATGTCGTAGAAAATCACTTCAAATATAACTCTTACAAGAACTTTGTGAACTCAAATAAGATTTTTAATACAAATTGTATCACAATCTGGAATGTCCGCGGAACACACACCGCTTCCCAACCCCGGTTCCAACATTTATACATAAATAGCATATGGGTCCACCCCATATGCAAATAAGCATACTTCCCCTAATTTTCCCTGCCATCATTATCTTTTTAGTTCAGGCTTCCTGCTTGTTCACGCCTACTAACGCCCATTATCTGCTTTCAGTTAAATTATAATAGTGGCCAGACCCATGCTTGTCTTAAAAATAATCTATGTCCATCTACCCTCTAGGCCTATGACTCAACCCTGTATTTAATTCAATGCCCCAGCATGTTCTCTGGTATGTCCTTATTGGAATTGGCAGACTCTATGTCTCTTCTTGTCATTAGTGTCCAGTTGCCTTAAGCATATTTCTCTGGTATGTGTGCTTTTAGTGGAATGTGTAGACTATAAGTCTAGTGTGTCCAATTATTTTAGGTGCCCATGTGTCTGGTCAGTCTGTCAGCACAATGGAGAAAATAAGAGGGCCAGAACATCCCTTAGTATATCTCCATTACCACAGTCTCATGATAAATGTGAACATGTGATTCGTTACTTTAATGTTCAGCTGTCTTATGTCCTTATATTTTATCCATGTGTTTTATGTTACTACT